>NW_012107919.1:5855671-6018674 GCF_000951045.1 Mandrillus leucophaeus
AGCACTTGCCAGGCATGTTCATAAGCATTTGTTGAACAGTAAATTGGCAGAATCCTTGAGGGAATCATCTTTATTGCTTCTTTGTCTTCCTTATACTTACCAGGGTACCTGCTACACAGGTAGGTGCTTAAGACATGGTTATTGATCTACTGCCAGATCAACATACTGTGTGGAATAATGGGCACTCCGTACAGTATCACATGCCTTTTTTTCTCAAATGCAAGGCCATTACCCAGAATTTTAAGCTGATTAACGTGATTGCCGTGTTAGAAGGGAGGGAAACGTTTAACCCTGGACAATACATCTCCAGTGGGATATTTATGACCCAGCGATATGTCATCTGAGAGGTTTCAGTGGCCGACACAGTAGTTAGCCTGATGGACATAAAAACACCTCAGATGGCACTAGGAGAAGGACCATGAATTCATATTGCATGCAGTGCCCAAAGAATTAAATTGTTACCACTTAACATTCATTGAATGTCGGCACTGTACTTTTGTAAGAGGAAAAAATAGAGGAGACACACTCCGTGCAGTGGGCTTTGTTAGCTATAATTAGTTGGTGATAGAACAGTGTTGATACAGCAGTTCAGCAGTTAAAGGAAAGCAGTGCCTGTGGTACAAATGTGAATATATTTATACATCTGGTTCTGTTCTGCTTACTGTGTTTCAGCACCATTACTGTTCTGGGACATGACGGCTAAACTAAGATAATTTTACCAGCTCATAGTTAAAAAAACAAAAAACAAAAAATAAGAACAATGCCGTTTATGGAACTCCTTAGTTCAATCACATATCCTGTCATTTTTGTTTTGTTGTTATAACTGGAATTCTGGCTTCTTTGTTCTCTTTTGGAGTAGATACACCTAGAAGCTCAGTCTATAGTCATAAATTGCAATTTCACTTCTCTTTAGGTGAAGTCTTGCTAATTCTGATTATATGTGGATAGATCTGGATGACATTTATCTTTGCATTGTCTGGGAAAGCATAAAATAAAATTGCAAAGAGAAAGAACATGCTTGAAGTGACTTCAAAACCTGAATTGTTTTTGGTCTTTCATCAGTAAGTAGTGGTGTATAAACTGTGTAGCTAATCATGGAACTTTGGGGTCATTTGGTCTTGCGCCTCTTTTCACACTCGAGGGACAGAGGCTAGAAGAGGGGAAGTGACTTGCCCAGGGTCACACAGTTTATTGATGATATATGTAGTAAGAGCACAAAAGCCACTGGATTCCACAGCCAGGGCTCTTTCTAATGAGACTCATCAGTCAACTGAAGTAGTCCTTCTGAAGAGACCTGTATGTGGAAGCAAAATCCACATGTACATGTGACGTGAGATCCTTGAGAATGAGGAACCTTTATATCTTTATCAGTATTTTAAAAATCAGACTTCTGTATGGTTCACTCCCTATAATATCCTTTTTTTTTTTTTTTTTCATTTAGGAGACTTTTTGTTTTGTTTTGTTTTGTTTTGTTAAACTTAGGAGACTTATTTAGTTTAGGAGAATTCGTTACTTCACTTCCATGTAAATTATCCATGACTGGATACTGGATAGAGAGCACTGAAACTTGGATATTTTTGACAACTAGTTCCAATAATTTTGGACAGTTTCTCTAGATATTAACATTTGCCAGAGTTAGGTGATTGATTTGCCAGTATTTTGTCATTTTTAAAATTATTTTTATTCTCCAAGTGCAGGTATATTGTAGCTTGCAAAATTAAGTGGGTGGAAAGATAAGCGAATTGAAAGTTAGAAAATCTGAGTTCTGCTTATGGCTCGGATTCTTAATGGTAAAATGAGTCAATTTAAACCAGATCAGTGTTTATCAAAGCATGGACTATGTATCATTAGTATTAATAAACAAGACATTTTAGAGAAGACACACCTTAAACAAAAATTGAATACTTATATGTTTATTTTATTTTATTTTTATTTTTATTTTTTAAGGTGGTCTTGCTCTGTTACCCAGACTGGAGTGCAGTGGCACAATCTCAGCTCGCTGCAGCCTTGACCTCCTGGGCTCAAGCAATCCTCTTACCAAGTAGCTGGAACTACAGGCATGTACCACCATGCCTGGCTAATTTTTTTTTTTTTTTTTTGTATTTTTGGTAGAGATGGGATCTCTCCATGTTGCCCAGGCTGACCTCGAACTTCTGAGCTCAAGCAATCCACCCACGTCAGCCTCCCAAATTGCTGGGATTACAAACGTGAGCTACCACACCTGGCTTGTGTTTATTTTAATGTGTAGTAGAAAAGTAAAACCATCGTATCTGATTGATGTCTTCAAAGATGCTGTTTTTCAGGGCAAAACTAAAAAATATTTGTGTAAAAATTATTAAGCACTTAACAAAAATTAAGGACTAGTACAAGTGAATAAGGCAAAGACCATGAAGATGATCCTCAAAGAAGTGGAACACAGGATCAGATCATCTCTAAGGTCCTTTAAATGTAAAAATTATGTAATTCTGGCAACTTAAACCTGTTATTTATTTGTTCATTGTTGTACTGGCAGGTTTTACCTGTCTTTATCAAATAGTATGTCCAGGTCGGATGATAGAACGTCACAAATATAAGTTTAGCATTCATGTTATCTAAGTTTTCTGGGTAAAAAGGAAAGCCTTGATATCACATTGGAAACATTTTAGAGATAAAGTCAGTGGGCTGGGCACTGTGGCTCATGCCTGTAATCCTAACACTTTGGGAGGCCAAGGCAGGTGGATCCCCTGAGGTCAGGAGTTTGAGACCACCTTGGCCAACATGGGTGAAACTTTGTCTCTATAAAAATACCAAAATTAGCCAGGCGTGGTGGCACATGCCTGTAGTCCTAGTTACTTGAGAGGCTGAGGCAGGAGACTTGCTTGAACCCGGGAGGCAGAGGTTGCAGTGAGGTGAGATTATGCCACTGTACTTGAGTTTGGGCAATAGAGCAAGACTCCATCTCGAAAAAAAAAAAAAATAAGAAGTCAGTGGAATCAATAAGCACAGCATCAGGATTTTAAAGTGGAATGGGGGTTACTAAACCTGTTTAAATCCCTTTAAAATGCTTTGTAAGGACACAGTTCTATTCTCTCACTGAATTATAGGTTGATTGTATACACACAGGTTATACTGCACACATGATCTAAAGAAGAAATCCATCTCACAGCAAACCACATGACAGCTTTTCTGAAGATCTACCAATGAGGTTTGCAATACTGTATTCATATGTTATTGGAAAAAAATAACAAATATGCCCGGAAGAGGAATCAGAATGGAAACCATAATATTATCATACTTTTTTGTGTGTAAAAAAACCCTAATACGTCAAGACTGAACAAACAAGAATGGTTTATTTGTTTGAATATGCAGTGAGATATGTAAGCATTTGATGATCAAGCTTCAAGAACAAGATTTGAGGCTTGGCACAAAACTTGGAGAGTTAATTGGAAAATGGTTTAAGATGATAGCTCAGGCCTCCTCTAGAAAAATCTGCCAGTTTGTTCAGCACTGCCACCTCCCCATGGCCTGGACTAGCATCTGTCTTTGATGAACAGCTCATTGGTCCATGAATTCACACAGACCATGAATTCTGACACTACAAAGGGAGGGATTCTCCCCAATGAAATTGTATCTGGGAGGAAATCACCTAAATTCTGAGGACATTAGACATCAGGAAAAATGGAAGAAACTGTAGCTACTCAACTAGAGTGGAGATGATTTCAGGGGATTATAATAGATTGTTTGCAAATAGTTGAAGAACTGTCCAGTGGAAAAGGGATTGGGTTCTTATTTTCTTGTTATTTCAGAGTGCAGAACTAGGATTAAGAAGGAGGGACAGGCAGGAAACAAATATATTAAAGACCATAGATTCTACTCCCAGTATATGCTGGATGTTGTGTATGTGATTTCTTTTAATTCTCACAAAGTCCCTGAGTGGTAGATGTTATTATCTCCCTATAACAGATAAAGAGATGGGGATCAGGGAAGTTAAATGATACTACTACTAATAGCAGTAAAAATACTATTAGTTACTAGTAAAAAAAAAATACTAACATTTATTGGGTATCTACTTCATGTCAGACACATTCTAAATGCTTTGAGTATTTTATTCTCGTAACAGTCTTAGGAGATATGTACTATATTTATATCCGTTTTACTGATGAGGGAATCAAGGCACAAGGGTTGAGCCATTTGCTTGGTGTTATATGTTAATAAGTTGTGGAGTGGATTTCAGAGCCAGGCAGTCTGGGTCTGCAGCCAAACATCTTTCACCCTTACACTATTCTGCTACTCTATTTTTGGAGCATTTGTTGTGTGTCAAATGCTGTACTTGATAGTTTGTATCCTCATAGCAACATAGAAAATTAGGCATTATTATTCCCATTTTACAGATGAAAAAAGTGAAGCTTAAAGAAATCAAGGAAGTTGCCCAAAGCCAATGACTGAGCTAAAATTGTTACTCAGTCTTCAGGTTCCAGGCCAAGGTCTTTGGACCATGCTCAGCTTTCTCAGAGGTATAGAATCTGAAACAGAAACTTTCTAACAAGTAAAGCTATCAAAAACTAGGTTGGATTGCACAGGGGGAGGACGGAGCTCTCCTTCTCTGGAAACCTCAGAACGAAAATTGAGGCCAGGTGGGGTGGCTCGTACCTGTAATCTCCGCACTTTGGGAGGCTGAGGTGGGAAGATTACTTGAACCCAGGAGTTCAAGACTAGCCCAGGAAATATAACAAGACCTCATCTGTACTACTACTAATAACAAGAAAAATAAGCTGGGAGTGGTTGCCTATGCCCATAATCGCAGCTACTCTGGAAACTGTAGTGGGAGGATGGCTTGAGCCTGGGAGGTGGAGGCTGCAGCAGGCTATGATTGCACCACTGCACTCCAGCCTAGGTGATACAGCGAGATCCTGTCTCAAAACAAACAAACAACGAACACACAACCAACAAAACAAATAAACACAAAACATTATGTCATCTAGAGGGAAGGGATAGAGGAGATTCAGGCGTCATGTAAAACATTGAACCACATGCCCCATAAGATTTTGTCCTGCTCTGGGATTTATGCTGCTGTGTTTTTTTCTCATCTTCCCATGTCACCTTGTTGTCCCCCAGGTGTACTCAAACATATGTGCAAATATCACTCTAATATTTGAATCTGGCTCTGGGGTTTAGATTGCCTTGGTAAGATACTCGCTTGCTAGGATATTTGACATGATGCCTTAGGGGAAATATTAGGTCATTTGAGAACTCAGCAGCATAAACACTAAGTGGTAAAGTTGTAAACTAAGGATGAAAATAAAGTGTGAGGGCCTTCACACAACGTGAACAGGCAGGATCTTCCAATAGCAGTCAGGGTCTCCCTCAGATGTACTTTTATAGTGAAAATGTTTGGCTGTCTTAACTTTTTGAGGTGTTATCAAATCCCCAATTTGGGAGGAGTAGCTTCCTGAGGGTGGTCTCAGTTTGAATTATCTCCACTGGAATTTGCCCACTCTGCTAGAGGTCTTATTTTCAACTCTGAATGCCTGTGGGTGGACATGTCTTCTTCCTATGAGCTCCAGGTGATATTTGTCGTACCACCTAGCAGAGTGGCTTTGGCGTGTTGCACTGCCTTGTCTCCTGAAACCATCTCTTACTTTGTACTTAGTCCTATGGATAACAAAGATTCTCAGTGCCTCTGGGTCAGGATAGCTACATAAAGTCTGCGTCTTTATACGTCTCACTTCCCCCATCCCTGCCTTGAATCAGTCTTCTGTGCATTCTCCCTAATGTCTACAAATTGTTTCTCTTTGATGGCATCATGGTGGTGGTGTAGATGTGCGAGCCTTCTTTGCTTACCTTGCTGTCTACTTTGGACTCAAAACTGAGAAGAAACACTGTTTCAGCTCAAAGCTGAGAAGAAACACTTTTCCCCTTTTTACTGTCCCCTCTACTCTACTGTTCCTTGGCCTTTGATGTTTAAATGTTTCTCTGAAGGAGGTGGGAGGTGGAGAAAGAAGTTGAAGCGATTCAGAAATTGCCTAGTGTTCCCCATAATGTCAGAAAATTTATTGCCCAGTATGGAGGCAAGATGGGGAACCAATTATGTACCATGTGATGATTGGCTACTCTAAAGTGGGTAGATTCGTAGAACAGGGACCTATTTACAACAGGAGGTTTACATCTGTGCTACTTTCAGTCTATTCCAAAATAATGACAATGATGTCTCTCTGATAAGCTGAGATGGCCTCCCAAAGGATTTTGATGCAGTAGCTGGGTCTGTAGCTTAGCTGAGTTACAGAAAAGAAGAAATGGGTCTGTGTCTATATGTTAGTATTATGATGAAAGCTAGAAAACAAACACTAGAGTAGGTAGATATTACATTTATTCATATATTTAGAGATACAGTGACTGATTTATTAAATTTTCATTCAAATGTTGGTGCATTAAGTATAAATGCAAACAGTCCCATTCTAGTGAGCATTTAACTATTGGGATAAGAATATTACTTACCACTTTTAGAGAGAGACACAGTCAGCCCCAGCGGGGAACAGTCATTCGTTCTCTGGGAAAACTACTTTTGGAAGACAGGAAATGTTGCCAAGATTGTAAGCACCGAGACTGAGTGTAACTAAGTCTCAGTGATGGAAAGGAAGACATCAAACATTTTTACATCTAAAAAAGCAACATTGGCTATAATGAGAAGGGTTTCCAGGTTACTAATGAGATCACAGTGGATTCTTGAATTTTCTATGTGGTAATAGCATATTAATTTCTAACCTTGCTAACAGGAAAAATCCATTAATTTTTTGCAGAAGTTAAACTTTCTTTTTGGGCTTCCAATTAGCCCCACTGTGATAATCAGTTCACAGTTCCTTCCTGCCTCCTCTCCTCCTTTCTGCCCTTCCTTCTTCTTGCTCCTTTTGCTTTCTTTCTTCTCTGACAAAGATAAGAGGAAATAAAAAGTTTAGTCATTGAAGAAATGTGAGACTATCTAGGTTGCACGCTGGTCTCTTCTGTTTCCCTCACTGAAATTGTCATTGTTAAAACAGATTGTTTCTTTAAAAAAATAAATAAATAAAGGAAAAGAGAAAACAAATTAAGCAAAGCCTGTAGAGGCAATATGTTTAGGGAGTCTTGTGTGGAGCTTTCAGTGTGTTCTCTGCTGCATGTTAACTATCAAGGGTTGGGGCTGGCATATGAAATATTGTTCCTTATTTAATGTTTCACACTCTAATCTCTGCACTGCATATTTGCTTCTCTTGTGACCTTCTCTTTGCATTTATAACTGCTTCTTTTCACCCATAATCCAAAAGTAAGTGTACATTCCTACAGAGAAATTGAAGGAAGCTGTCAGTGTAGAGTTAATATGGTTAAAGCATCCTTAACTCTGCGACAAACCCCTTAAATAATTAAAACTGTATGCTTGAAGAGTCAGATTTGCATTCCTTTACCAAGTTTATTTAGTACACTTTGTTACACTCAATTAAATGAGAATGTTCTGTTTCATTTTCTTTGCTTTGGGTTGATCATTTTGCCTTCTGATTCTTATGCCCTGGTGTAATTTCACAGTGCTTAGGTCTCTAAAACTATACATATATTAATGCATATGTAGATATATACATCTCATTAAAAGGCTTAGTATTTGTACTGAGTAGAATCTTTGCCCAAGACAGCTGAGCATTCCTAGTAATCTCAGGTGTAACTGGGACTGCAGATAATTCATCGCAGTAAAAACGAGTTTGACAAAGTTCTTTTAACATCCAGTGTCTGTTTTTTTTTTTTTAAATTTTTTAAAGCCCTGTTATTTTGGCATCACCTTCCCTCCCTACACTTTGATTTGTGCATAGCAAAAACGAGAAGATACAGGTGTTGAATGGTTGTGGAAAGGAAATTAAATATAAGTGCTATCTCTCCACATCTCAGTTGGCAGAGCATGTGCAGACTGCTCTCCGTAAATTAGTTCATTGCTTAAGTTATGCATGTTTAAGAAGGAATAAATTAGTTATTCGTTTCCTAATGAGTAGTGGGATCAATTGGAGCATGATGAGAGAGAAATAGCATAATTTTGCTTTCCCAGTTGAGGTTCAATATCCCTAAACTTCACCATTAATCACTCTATCGGTTTCCTGGGTTATTTCAAATCTATATGTAAGATATTCTTTCCTTTTAATTTTCCTACCAGGTAAGTAAGTCTTTTTGAATTTGTCCAGTGGGTTTGTAGATGGGTGATGCTGTCACCTTTACACCCAGAAGTGTCCTTAATTACAATGGGCCCTTCTGCCTTTGCATCAGTTTGTCTGGGTGCATTCACGAATAATAATAAATATGTATGTGCGATGACAATTTCAAGGGTTCTAATATGTTTAACTGTTATGGGATCTGTTATGTCTACTTTAGGGTCGACCCCATCCCATATGACACTCCAAAACCAGCGGGCCACACGCGGTTTGTCTGCATCTCAGACACACACTCCAGAACAGATGGTATCCAGATGCCTTATGGGGACATCCTTCTCCACACAGGCGATTTCACCGAGCTGGGACTGCCCTCAGAGGTTAAGAAGTTTAATGACTGGTTAGGTAAGGAATGATTGCGTTCTGGCGGCCCCAATTAACCTTTCCCGTCCGAGTGTCACTCACTGCGTCCTAATTGAATTAGAGCACTTGGAAGCCAGCTCAGCCATTTCTGGTATGATATGCGGTGGTGTCTAGCTTTAATCCAATTCTGTTAATTAAAGATGAATTTTTAGATATTTAATTTTACTGTGCATCCTTTCAGTGCCTGGCCTTGGCAGCTCTGGGGCAAAGGGATGGAAAGCTTTGAAACCGATCTCATCTCACTCATTCTGCTTTAATGAGGGCATTCATTGGCACACAGGAGACCTAGAATCATATTTTTAATTCACTGGCTCTGCAATCTTTCCCTGATATTATAAGCAAAGATATACAAATGACCTACTAGTAAGAGAACATTTCTAAGAAATGAAGGGGGATATAAAAGTCCTTATATGACACGAAGTTCCTATAGCACAGTGCTGCTTGGGAGCAGATTTCCTAAGTGAAAAGACCCCTGAAAACATGAGATGTATTACTGTAAAGTAAAAACTTAAGATATGAAATTGCCCTGTGTCCTGTAAAAAGGATAATAGCAATATTCTGGGTATTATGGAGGCACCCACAGGTCAGAATTACTGCAAAATGTTGGATCCTGGTTCCTCTTAGCAGAGGGAAAGAAGTGCAAATGTTCTGAGATTTTAGAATCTCTAAAGACAAAAGAATTAGGTAGTAAAGAGCAGACATCACTCTGGGAGCATAGCATCGTCGATAATATGTCAGCCAACAAAAATAACTTGGGAGATTTAGGCAAAAACTTTACAATTTTGTTTTCCATCAAACTACAGCAGGGTTGGAAAATTTTTTAAATTTTTGATTAAATGATAAGATGTATGTGTTAACGGAAAGATGATATTTTAGAATTATAAGCAATAAACTTAACTAATAACATAATTATTTTGATTTTTCATGTGACTTTGCTCATCTATTCACGTTTTATATGGTTGACATCTGAGTACATGTCTGCTCTTTGACTTTTGGCTGTTTTCATTTAATAGTATTTATTGGTAAGACTTAAAATGTTTTTGCATAGTTTTCATACTTATTCTTTTTAATAGCAGCATGGCATTCGTATGGTTGGCTATGCTTTTCTTTAATAAGACATCTCTCTAAAAATGACCATTTAAACTGATACCAATTTTTCCTCTGGTAGCTAGCACTGAAATGTGCATTTTTGTTTGTGTATGTTGTTTTGTTCCTGTTGATTTATTTCTTAGGGAAAAATACTATACTTAAGTTGCTAAGTCAAAGGATACGAAATTCTTTATGGTTTTGCTGCATGTCGGCCTCTTGCTTTCCAAGGGCACTGTAGCTGTGTGTTTCACTAGCAGTGAACGAATGTATAGATACCAGTTTTACCATGGTCTTGGCAGCATTGGATGTTGGAGCATTTATATTTTGTGTTGTTTTAGTAGGTACTTAATCATGTTATTTAAAATGGTAAGATATTTTAAATATTATTTAGCATAATCTCGTTTTTACAGATGACACAGAGATGTAGAGATTTTTTCAGTTTCATAGTGGCAGAGTTGGTTCTAAATCCAGATCTTCGCTTCTGTTTTTTTTTTTCCTCTACAATAATCTCTTTATTTTAGCAACTTTTATCCATGAACTATTAACAGTTAAAAATTCTTGTTGGGTAAATTTTGACAATTTTAAACTAGTCTGTGTCAATGGAATTTCAACACAGAAATTATCAAGCTGCGTTGACAATGTTGATTTTTAAAGGAAGACAACAGCACTGTGAGAAGTGTTTATAGAAGTGGAGGACAGGTTAGGGCTGGTTATAATCTTGTTTAGCCACTGACCTTGGGCAACTGAGTTAACCTCCCTTTTCCCCTTGGTTTCCCTCTGCAGGACGAAGGATTAATACTACCTGTCTTTCTGGATGGTTGTGTAGATTAATCAGTAAATGATTGCTGCTAGTAAGTTTTTGTGGGCCATTAATAACTGAATGGGGAATGTGCCGAATGAACCATCAACATATATTTAAAGGGTAAAAACAAGAAGAGGCCAGAGGAATTATTTAGTAGATTAGAAGTAAACACTGGGAGATTTTATAAGGGAAAGTACTCCACAAATGGAAATGTGCCGTAACTAAGGAAATACAATGATAAGGAAATAAAATGCCAAGGCACAGCTGCATGGTCAGTTCCTTCTCTTCTCATTTCCCCTATGATCTGGTGAGGCAGGAGGAAGAGGTTTCAGCATGGGGTGCAGAATGTGAGACGTCGGAAGGGAGCCCTGGGATATAGTTAGAGGAGTTGGGATCCCATAGAGAAGGCCAAGAATAGCTCACTGTTACCCAGGCAACCTCATGGTGCTCAGAGGGTAAGAGATGGTGTGTGATAACACTCTACCACTTGGCTCAATCAGGACCCTTTCTGAAAGGGTGCTTCTAGCAGCAGCTGCCAGGTGGCCTGGCAGAGTGGAGTCAGAGGTCAGATCAATCTAGAGCTTTAGGGCTTTTGCCATAATAGGGCATCCAACTGTCAGTGGGGCATGGGTCTCACAGATTTGGTAGGCATTTAGAGTCCAGTGAATCTCTGATTTCCACCTTTCGACTCTAGTGTAGACTACCCTGATTATTGAAAACAATCTGACTGTCCCCCAAGCTCCTTTATTCTGTGTCTGAGCTAATTTGTTTCTACTACAGGCCAGGCACTCCCTCTATACCTGTAACATCCTTCTGAAGTTGCTAATGTTATCCCCATTTTACCCAAGGTCATTTAGTATGTAGGAAGCTCATAGTGTCTGAGTATCCACCCAGGTTCATTCAGCTAGTAGAATTGGGACTGTCTGATCCCAAGTGTGAGCCCTTTTCCTTTGTCATTCTGTGGTATTATAACAGGGCTTGTGGCATCTAGAAGCATGCAGATTTGAAGCTTGCACTAGGAAGTGCTGTAGCTTCCAGTAGCTTCCTGTGGAAGTTGAGTAGCTGTTTGACTATGTGCTAATATTGCACATATTTGAAAGATGTGTTTAAGCTCTGCCCATCTTAAATCTCACCCTTGACCTAGCAGCTGCAAGGCCTGGGATTCCCATCATGAGTTCTCTGTTGGTTCAGAGATTATGGTCCCTGGTTAATCTGTATGTATGTCACCTAGCAGGTGTAACAGGTAAAGTTATTAATATGGGTAATTTATCAGATAATCGAGCACAGCTTCATCTTAGGTCATAAGAACATTGAACTCAAACCAGATATCATTACAGGATGGAACGGGAGTATAACATGTAATGATTATGAGCAACTGGGAAGACCCAGCCAGTTTTGAATTCACTGCCTTTGATAAGTTGCATAAACTCTCGAGCCTTGATTTGCTCATTTCTAAAATGGGCATCATAATGATAATACACCTTACGGTGCTTGTGAGGATGTGCTCTGTGAAAAAGCTCATGCTGTTCTTAGAACAACCCCTGGCCTATATACAACTTTCAACTAGTAGAGTAGAGGAAACCAACAGAGCTAGTGTCATAGAATCCCAAAAGCAGAAGTTAAAAGGAGCTGGCCCTGGGCATTTAAAGAGAGATCCAGAGTGTAAAGAGGGAACACCAAAATGTATAAAAACGAGCCTCCCTTATAACAGTGACACTAACCAGACAGAATGTTAGGACAGGAAGAGACCTTGTAGGCCATGGAGTCCCACTTCCTGATCTGATAGAAGTGGAAACTGAGACTGGAGAGATTGAATGAATTGTCCATGGTTTCTCAGATAATTGATAGCCAAGTTGGGATAGAATTTGGATGGGGCAGGGTGGGGTGGGTGAACTAACACGTATGAACATGTATTGTCTGTGGGAGGTAAGGTCCAGATGCTGTACCCCTGCATTACATGTGTCATTTCATACAACCCCCACAATAACTTGTGAAGTAGGTATTATTAGCTTCCTTTTAACTCGTGAGGAAACTGAGCCTTGGTGAACTTAACAGTTCAGCGGTGACTTCAGGATTTGAACTTAGTCCATCAGACTCCAAGTCCCAAGTGTATTTCCTTATCAGCTCTATTCCCAGAGTGGGGCTTGAAATCTGTTGGAGGAACCATATCGTGGGTAAAACCACGGTTCTTCAAACAACTGCCTCCTTTTAACACAAGTATTTACATGTACATACATACAGGGTCTAAGGTGGTTTACTTCCTGTGAAAGCTGTTTTGTGGCACAGCCTCTCTGTGTAAGCTGGCCAATGGAAGAGCATTGTGAGGTGGGGAAGTATTCTCACCATTTGGTGTAGACAATTCCAGTGGCAGTGAATTACAACAAAGCAAATACCTGTAAAGAATTCTACAGATGCAGCCAGTCACGTAAGCTCCAAAGAACAGTCTAAATTATGTTATGACATTAGCATTTCATTGACCAGTCCTGGAAATGAGTAGCTACTGATGGTAGCCTGGAAATATCATCTTTTTGGGCAAGTATTTCCCACTTATGAACACTTGAAATGATCAGGATAGTCTAAAAACTGCAGCTACAACCCCATTGACCCCTTTCCTCCCAAATCTCTGCCATGGATTGGGGAATGAAGCTTAGAATCCCTATATCTGACAGCTGGAGGGAGTGACAGAGCCCCTGTTTTCCATCTCTCCCCAGTCTGGGTAATCAGACATTCCAGTTCTCCATTCGCTCAGACAACCTGTGCCTCTCTCCCCCTGGCTGCTGCCCATAGTGCTGTCTTCAGGGGATCCAGTCCAGGGTCAGAGGGGCAGGTGGCTTCTTATTGCCAAAGATTTATTGCCAGAGTGTATGGAAAGAGGTACAGGTGAATCTTTCTTAAAGAAATACTTTTTAAAGTGATAGTCAGCTCCTATTGTCTCATTAACAAATGTTAGGTAAGCCATGAATAGGCTTTGGTGAGTTGAACTGGGACCCTGCCACCCAACAGTTAATAACATTTTCCTTCTTATCTTGGCAAAAATGCATACCAATCCCAGACTTGGCTTAAACATAAACTTGTGAGCTAGATAAAGTACCTGTCAGTTAAAATGTGATTATTCTTATTGCCTTGAACATCAGTGGCTTCTAATACCACATTCCCTAAAGGTACATTTTGCAAGGCCTCTTACTATGTGTGACCTTCCTGCATGTTGGCCCTGTGTTCCTCCCACCTGTGCTTCTTTGAGATTACTTACTGTTCACTCGATTTCATCCCTGTTGTGCTTTCATCTTCAGAATGCTTTTGGTAGCCTTCTTGAATATTTGAATATTGCAGTTATGCTCATGGATGCTACACAAATGGTCATTAGAAGATCTCATCGTCTGATTGCACATCCACCTTCTTATTTCTGATTTTCCCTTATGCCCATACTCAGTTTCTTCCCATTCTTCAAATGCAGCATGTCCCTTCACACCTCTTTCCCTTTGCAAACGCTGTTCTCACTTCCTGGAACGACTGTCTCTAGGAGAACTCACCTTTTATTACAGGTTATCTTTCATAATAAGCTACTTTCCTTAACACATCAGTCACCCATCTTTGCATCCCTTCCCATGGCTATGCCATTGTTTACTTGTTTCTCTGCCCCACCAGACAGCAGTGTACATAATGAGTGCTCTTGGTACGCCTGGTTCTGAATATAGGGCCTGGAACATTGTTGGTGTACACAGATGTTTGTTGAATCATTGAGTGAGTGGATGAACATAAAGGTACAAGATGTTTTTTTCCTGCCTGCACCTTTGGCCAAAGTTTAAAATTATGTCACACTGTATGTATAGTGCCTAATCCTTCCCTCCCCTTCCTTTTTATTTTATTCTCAAATAACTTATACTATCCCATTGGGTGTTGTTGGTGATTCCTATATATTGTGCAGAAATAAGAAGGGTATATTGTTACTGTTTAGTTTTCCACTTTATAATTAGAAAGACAGGGTTTTTGGGTGGTCTATTCTTTCAGTGAAAAGTTTATATATAACAATCCAGTCAGTCAAAAATTCCTTTTAACACAGCATCATTGCCATGAACTTTTAATTATGACCTTTCTTTGGTCTGGATTGTCATTTAATAGTTCTGAGCTTCAGTTTCTCCAGCCCTAAAAGGGAGAACAAAAATGCTTCAAGGAAAATCTCAAGAAGAGGGTCATTCATATTTGTAAGAGCATTTTGTTAGACATGGCTGTAACAGAGTGTGACTGTAGCCAACATCCCAGATTGCAGATACACAAATCAATTTTGGCCACTCTCAGAAGACTATATTCCCTTTCTAGTGATCCTGCTGTTGGCCCAAAGTTTTGGAGCTGGTGTTTAGGAGAAACCTTCACCACCTAAGCTATTTATTTTATTCTTGTAATACATGTTATACATGTGCATTCCTTTTAACTTAGAGATAAGTGAAAAGAAGAAAACAAAATTACCTATGAATAGACGTAACTACTGTTAACATTAGTGTGTATTCATATGGAAAGTCTTCTATAGATACACACACATACACACAAGTATCGTTTACCAAAATGTAAGTCTTACAGTAGTATTGTTTTGTAGTCTGTTTTTCATCTTAACAATATATCATGAACCACTTTTCACATCACTGAATGTGGCTAAAATACTTTTTCCCAAGAATACTTTCATTGTAAGATACACACAACATTATACAAATCCAAATATATGATGTGTGTTAAGTATAAAATATACATTCCTCCATAATCCTATTTCCAAAGTAATTACTTGCTATTTGGTGTATAGCATTTCAAAAATTTTTCTGCTTTCTGTTTCTATGTTTAATAGCCTCAATAGCAGGAAATCTTCACCCATTAAGGGCCTTTGTTAAGGACTATTTTTTAAAATTGATGAAACTATGCGTGTAACCTTGTAACTTAAAAAAAAAGAAGAACACATCATGCTCTGTGTCAGCATAGCATTCTGTTGTAGTGATGCACTCTAATTTATTTAGCTAGATCTCTATTGCTAGATACATAAGGTATTTCCATTCTTTTATTATTCTACTTGCACTGAAGTGATGAACATCCTTCTTGCTCTCTCTTTGCAAACATCCTTAATTATACTCACAGGATACATTCCTAGAAGTAGAATTGTTTCTTCAGATGATGTGTATTTTAAAAAAAGTATGTATTGTCAAATTTCTCTTTATAAAGATTGCAATTTCTCCATGATACTCTCAGTAGTATTTGAGAGTCCATGTCACATATTTTTGAGTAGCCTCAGTGGCGGCAAATCATCACCCTTTAAAGTGTTTTAAAAGATGATGATAGCTGGATGCTGTGGCACACACCTGTAGTTTGAGCTACTTTGAGGTTGAAGCCTAAGAATCACTTGAGCTCAGGAGTTGGAGACCAACCTGGGCAGCATAGTGAGACCCTGTCTCAATTATAAATAAATAAATAAAGGAAAGACTATAAATGATTTTCTAATTATGAAAGCTCACATGTTCATTGTAAAAACATGTAAATAATGAGGCCAGGCACGGTGGCTCACGCCTGTAATCCCAGCACTTTGGGAGCCAAAGAGTTTGGATCACTTGAGGTCAGGAGTTCGAGACCAGTCTGGGCAACATGGCAAAACCCTGTCTCTACTAAAAAAATACAAAAATTAGCCAGTTGTGGTGGTGTGTGCCTATGAAGTAGGAGAATCACTTGAACCCGGGAGGCAGAGGTTGCAGTGAGCCAAGATTGTGCCACTGCACTCCAGCCTGGGCAACAGAGCGAGACTCTGTCTCAAAAAACAAAATGTAAATAATGATACAGAAAAAAATTAAAATTGCCAATATATCCTATACAGTTCACATGTTACTACTGTTAATGGTTGGTGTGTATCCTGTGGTGTAGTAGATGTGCATGCGTGTGTGTGTGTGTGTGTGTGTATTGTGTATAAAAAGGCAGTGTGGTATCAGGTTGAAAGCATGAGTATTGGATTGAGCCTGCCTGTGTTTAAATCCTGATTTTGCCGTTATTAATTCTGTGATCTTCAATGTATTCATTTGTAAAAGGAGACTTATTAATGCTTAGTGTATCCAACCTCTAAGGATTGTTGTGAAGTTAAATAAGATAAAGGACACCCAATGTATACAAATAGTGAATAGTCAGGAAATATTATTTGCTGCTATGACATTTTCCGAGCATGCTGTGCAGTGATAGCTCTTTCATGCTCTGTTGTTGAGGTTCTGTTACTCCTGGGGAGGGCAGAAATCGGAGAGACATGGGGAGGGGAGAACTCGGAGAAAGTGGCCTTGAAGTCTCTTGCGTCATAGTGACCTGCTGGTCTGTGGCCCTCTCTGCTTGTGCAACAGAGAAAACGGTGACACAGTGGCCCTACTTGGCCACCAGAAACCTGATGCTGTCCCCTTCCAAGTACCCCCGACCTCTCCTTAGACTCTGATTAACATCTGAACCACACAAGCACGGGGACAGGGCCTCTCCTTTCCCTTTCTCCCCCATTTCGTGTCCTCTCCCCTCCGTTCCCCTCTTTATTCTGACCCACTCTCTCTCCCCTCCAGCATTGCCACCCCTCCTTCCAGAAACCACCCCTGCCCACCCGCTCCTGTCTTACAATCTCCAGCACCAGGCTTTATTTGCCAGGTTACCAAGGACAGTTTTTAATTTTTTAAAAAAAACCTCTTCTACATAATACTTTTCAGTCATGGTTCACACATTTAAGGTTTCTGATTTTTTGAAACAACAAAAAATATTAGGAACTGGAGCTGGTGAACTGGGCAAGGTAGGAGATGCCACTTTAAATAGAAAATAGAGATTGATAGCTGGCAACTTTTCTCTAGTAAAGTACCCGGCACTTCCCAAAGAGTAACATCAGAAAGGAGTTGAGCAGAGCAGCCTCACTGGAATGTTTATGGTCATGCAAGTTTATGATTACCTAATAGTCATATCTAATAAGGAGGTAAAGGTAGGAGGCTTTTTTTTTTTTTTTTTTTTTTTTGAGATTTAGTCTTGCTCTGTAGCCCAGGCTGGAGTGCAGTGGCACGACCTCAGCTCACTGGAACCTCCTGCGGGTAGGAGGCTTTGGGAAGGGCAGATAAAATAACTCTTCTCATGATTTACAAAGGAGAATATGCCAGAGGGTTCCCTAGAGTCAGGATATCTGATTCTTACTGTTGAGAGTTTAATACTCAAGTAGTTTCTTAATCTTTAGCTTGTTCACAAAAACAGTACCTAATATGCTGTACTTTAAGTTTTTGATTCATAATTTGGTTTTCCTAGCAACCATCCTAGAGTTATGGTTTATTGAAAGCTTCTCTTTCTAGTTCAAGAAATCCACTTAGGGTCTGTTTTTCTATTTTTTTTTCTTTCTTCTTTTTCATCATCATTGTTGTGCTTGTCATGGTGTGTAATTCTAGGATTTCAGTAGGTGTCTATGAGTTGCCTGTATGTTCTGTCAGGTAGCTGTAACACAGCTTATTTTGTCTGTGGTAGTACAGGATAAGAGTATTTGCTTACTACAAGTAACAGTTGATTCATGCTTACTATCTGTATGTCTTTCTTTACATTGAATATTTTTTTTTCCTATATGAATTACTTCTTGGTCTAATTTATATAAAAGTGCATCTTTCCAGTAAGGATGAAATTAACTTTAAAGTGTAGTTCAATTTTGATAACAGAATTAAGTAAAGTACTTGGGGAAAATAATGAACCAAAACACAGCATGGTTGAATATGCTCAAATAAGTAAGATTGGATTTTGTTCCATTAGAAAGGATCATTAGTGACCTGGGAACAAGATGACGAGGTCTTTTGTGATCCATGTGAACCCAATCCTCTGTGTTATGGGCAGCCATTTTCTTAAATTACATTAATTATTATGCCTTTAATTTATATGACATCTTTCCTCCAAAGGACTCAAAGTACCTTTTGAGTATATTAGATCATTAGTGCTTATATTGTTTCAGGGGAGTTGATATGGGCAGATAGTGTTATCTCTGTCTTACTGATGGATGGGTGGAGATCCAGAAAGGTGGAAGGACAGGCTGGGTCACATTGGAGCCACCATGAGAGCTGAAGTCACTGACTTGACTCTGTGTTCCAGCCTTTAATTCTTAAGCTTCCTACTTTCTCCTTTCCTGAAATCTCTCCATCTCCTAAAGAAAAAAAAAAAAAATAGGTAAGGCATGCATAATTATTACTTCATGACCTTAGCAGAAAAGCCAGGAAAACACTTTCCTGAGAAGGGTGACGTTTTAGGAATTTTACTGTATGAAAATTGTATCACTGTTAAACAAAATAAAAAAGCGGCTCTTTGAAAACAAAAAAGTCCTCAACTTTTCCAAACTATCTGGTCCAAGAGGAAACACTGAAGCCCCCTAAATCCTAGAGCGGGACCCTTTTGTCCCAGCACATGAAGAGACTTCATCCTCAGAAGATTACTTGTGTATATTCTAAGTGTCTCGTGAGGACCAGGTATTGCTTTGTGGGAGACACTGAGAATGCGGAAGCGAAGTCACTGCATTTAGCATCCAGCCTCTGATTGTCATTTTTTATTTTCCCATTTTGTAAATGAGGCAGCTAGAACTCGGTGAGTTCAAAGATCTCACCCAATTTTGCACAGATTTGCCAGTGGGAGGCCTAGGACTGGGGGCTTTGTCTTTCCTTCAGATATGATGCCATTTCTCATCATAGGCTAGGTCTGCCTATCAAAACCTAGGAGATTGTTCTAATTATCTGAGATTTTATTGTTAGAATGGAGTGCTGGTTTTATCTTAATCTCTCCTTCTCTTTCCAAATACTTGCATCTAACAGGAGACCAGATATTTTGACATAGATGGTAGAAGGTACACAGACACCTCAAAACCAATAATACCTCAAAGTGAAATATATCTCCTCCAAATATTGCTTGTTCTTTTAAATTCCCCTTTTGACTTACAGTACCATTAATCCAGGTACCTAAACCTCCTGGAACTATGACTACAATTCATTCGTTTTACTTCCTGTGTGTCTTTCTGACCTCTATGGTGCCTAAAAAGACTGCCAAGCCCCAACCTGCCATTCATCTCTCCTGGAATCCCCCAATACTAATAACTAACACTCGTTGATCACCCACTGTTGCCTGACCCTGTACCTGCATTAACTCATTTAATCCTCACAACACTCTGAGGCTTGTTGATGCTGTTATCATCATTTTTACTGATGAAGACTTGGTATCTCTTTCTTATGGGCCCTCCCATTGCACTGATATTTTGTGGAATGCATTTTAGGAACAGTGAACAGATGGAATAGAGTCTACTGTGGCATTCAGAGCTCTTCATGAACTGATCCAACCTATCTGTCCACCTTAATTTCCCACCACACTTCTTTCTGGCCTCTCCCTCACTCTTTGGACTTGTGTGTTACTATTTTCTCCCTTGTTCTCTCTCTCTCTTTTTTTCCCCTTTTTTGAGACAGAGTCTCACTCTTGTCGCCCAGGCTGGAGTGCAATGGCACGATCTCAGCTCACTGCAACCTCCGCCTCCCTGACTCAAGCGATTTTCCTGCCTTAGCCTCCCACTGAGTAGCTGGGATTACAGGCGCCGATCATCACGCTGAGCTAATTTTTGTATTTTTAGTAGAGACGAGGTTTCACCACGTTGACCAGGCTGGTCATGAACTCCTGACCTCAGGTAATCCACCCGCCTCAGCTTCCCAAAGTGCTGGGATTACAGGCGTGAGCCACTGCACCCAGCCCCTTGTTCTCTCTTCTTGACCACAGCGACCTTCTGGTCCAAGTTTGTTCCCACCTCGAACCTTTGTACTTAACCATCTCCTCAGTCTGTCAGTTTCTGCTCAGATGCCACCTGTTTGGTGAAGCCTTCTTATTTTACCTCTTTCTGCATATCCTTCTTTATTGTTAGTTTTCCTCCACTGAATGCTAGCTCTGCGAGGGTCTGGAATTGTTTTGTTTACCATTGCATCCTCTACCTACAACAGTGCCTGACACAAGAGCTGCTCAAAAAATGTGTATTAAGTGAATGAATGAGTGAAAGCATGCATCGTAGAATAGGACACGTGTCTGTCTTGCTCCTTGCTGTTGATGAGATCACAAGCACAATGCCTTGTGTGTAGTAAATACTGAACTCATTTTTGCTGAATAATGAATGTTGGTCCCACTGTCTGCTGCCAATCTTGTTCCATTTCTCTGTGAACTTCTGTTCATTCTTTAAGGCCCAATTCAGAGATTGTAATCTCTGTTGTGAAAGTGGCCCTCGCTTTCCCAGTGGGTCGTCATACCTTCCTCCCCTGCACAGTATGTTCAGACCGTTAGCACACAGTACTTTTAGAGCTTTTGGTTTCTTCTTTTGATATGAGCCACTTGAGAGGATGTGCTCAGTGGAATCTGTAGCAAATAGCAACCTGCAATAAATGTTTGGCTTTCCTCACTTTGCAGTTGTGCTTCTATGAGCAAGATGTGTTGCTTCCCTGCGCTTCAGCCCCCTCTTTTCTACAACAAGGGGGAGTTGTCACAGAGTCGTGAGGATGAAATTGAAGGCGCCTCATTGGAAGATGTCAAATGTCTTGTAAATGTTAGACATGATCATTTTGGTGTTAACAACCTGTCCTATCCCTCATTGCCCTAGGTGGGAGGCCTCCCAATGTGCTTCCAGTCCCTGCAACAGGTTTCTGGATAAGGATAGTCATCCTTATACCAACATGGCATTTGGTTTGGCTTTGAAGTTCCCAGTACTCCATAGATCCCTTTCATCTTAATTCCCCACCTCCCCACAGCCTGCCTGTATATTGTTTCCAGGAATCTTGATTCCATCTGTCTGCTGGGTTTTTGAATACCATTTTCCTGGCCCTTCAAGCTGTATGGAGAGTCAGTTCTGCTTCCAGTCTATCACTGGACTCACTAATTCTTGACGTTCGCCACCCGCCCCCACCTTTGACTGATAAATTTTCATTATTGGTTTTGCGTGAAAGTCTTCAGGGTTCTTCTCTGCCTGACCCCTGTGGTCACTTAGTGATTACATGCGCCAGCTGAGGTAATTTATTCACTTTGTTTTGGTGTGAACATGTCCCATGGGGCTTGTAACTGCTGTAATCACTTGACCCTAGTGACTGTTAAATGCTTTAAACACAGTTATTTTAAATTTATAATTGTTTTCATTAAAAATCCCTTATAGTAACTTAACTGACCTTGCTGTCAATGTGGCGTTATGTGCAGGGGGAGGAAATGAAAATATTATGATGCAAATAATATAGTACTCATCAGAGATATGTGGCAAATCATCAGCTCACTCCACATATTCTCACTTGGAGTCCTGCAAGGAAGATGAAAGGGAAGACGACATAATTACAGCACTGTACACGTAATTCAGTGCAGCCATTCCCACACGCAGGGCAGGCCACTAGCCTAGAGAGGTGAAAGTGGAGTGGAGTCCAAGGTTAAGTCCCAGAAGGGCCTCGCATCAGGCCTGTTAAATGTGTAGACAGCACTTCTCACACAGACGGGCGGCCTCCATTGATTAATTCTTTTTAAATTAGTATTTCTTCAAGTTTCAGGAAAGTTACAAGAATAATACAATGAACACTTATACACCCTTCACACAGATTGCCCCAATTGTTAATGTTTTGCTACATTTGCTTTATTATTCTCTTTCCAGGTGTGTGTATGTTTGCAGTGGGGGAGGGTGTGCATGTGTATGTATGTTTTCCTGAAGCGTTTGAATTTAAGTCATAGACATCTTGCCCCTTTACCCTAAATATTTCAGTGTATCTTTCCTAAGAACATGGATATTCATTCACATGAGCTCATTACAGTTATCAAAATCAAGAAATATAAATTAATACAACTCTATTTTGTAATCTATAGACCTTTTTCAAAATTTTCCAGTTATCTTAATCATGCCATTTATGACATTTTTTTTTCTATTCCAGGCTTCTATACAGAATCATGCATTGCAGTCAGTTTTAAAAATCAAAACACTGTTTCTTACTTTGTTGCCTTAAGGAATGAAGATTTCTTAATGGAAACGGTCCTGTGAAGTTAGGATTTGGACCTACATTTCTAATAATCATGAGAATTACTGTATATTAAATGGTAAGACACCACGCTAGGTGTATGTTTTACAAATACATTTATCTCATTCAGTCCTCCTAGCAAACATACAAGGAAGTTATTCTTGATGTGCAGCTCCAGATGCTGCAACTCAGAGAGGTTACCATGCTCTGGGTCACAGAGCTCCAAGGGGCAGTATCTATGTCCCACATCCTGCATTCTTCTGTGGCATACAAGAAGGGTGGGACTCCAGGATCCTAGAGACTAGTAGCCATGTGGAATCGATTGAAGTTATATTTGTTTCATTTCTAGTTTTTACATTTTACTGGCAAAGATCAGAAGATATTTTACATTAGAAAGTTACCTAATATATATTTTGGCTTCAGAACATACTGTCTGGTGTCCTAATTAACTTTAACAATTAATGAAATTTGTAACAAATGTCAAATAAACTAGGTTTGTTTAATGGAATGCTGCTAGACTGCTGACCAGAAAGTGCTAAATAACGAAATCCAAAGAGCCTCGATAACCCGGCTTGTGGTACTGGACACTTGGACGCTGAGATACTCTGTGTGTTTCTGGCCTGGCTGTTAGTCCTTGTGGAAACTTGAAGGCGCGTTCTAGAGTTGTGAATCGAATGGCCCTTACAAAGGCATTTGATGAGCAAGCTTTCATAATTTAGCCTGAATGGGGCTGGTGGGGGTGATTCAGTTCCAGACTTACGGTTACATCCCTACATTTGGTTTTGGCTTTGTTTATTCTTGGTTTTTTTTTTTCTTTCCTTTCTGTTTTACTCCTAAATCCAGGATTTCTATGGATAATGGATTCACAAAATGAAGAATATACCATGAAAATACTAAAATATCAGTTAGGTTTCCTAAATCTTCCCCAAAATTCATAAATTACAGCTAACTATTCTAGCATTCCTACCAGTAACCCCCGTACTATTATTACTATTACTACCACTACCACCACCATCACCACCACTTGGGGAAGGAAGTGGGGGTAGTTGTGCATTTTCATTTAAAAATTTTTCAGTATTTTTCCAATATGTTATTTCTGGTTGGGGCTGCTGCTTCTCTGTAAGGTGCTTTTGTACAAAGTGTAAAGAGGTGTCCCCTGGGCCTGGTGGGGACATACTCAGTGAATGGCAGATAGCTCCCACTTACTCCCTTGGCTGCTACTCTTCTTGCACAGTGAACAACCTTTGTAACCAAAATGAAAAGTCATTTCTTCCAACATAATTATTTTCTGGAACATTATAAAAATCTCCCCTATTTTTTAACATAAAAAGTGACATTTTGACTAAGGAAATTTATAGTTCTTTTAAGAAATGATGTATGTTTTATACAAATGCTCAAATCAAATGCTCTAAATGCTCCCCTCATTTCCAGATACTTACTGTATATGAAAATGACATATGAGACAGTATCAAAAAGTCATAGGTGACAAATAAAAATGAATGCTAGCACAAAACATTAACCAAAGATAGGTAATAAAAAGTGAAAAAAAAAAAAAGGCAAACAAAAAGAAGTCTTCTGTCTTGATTTGTCCCCCAAATGAACATTCTTTTTGGTTGCCTTATTTTAGCATTTATGTAGGGAGAAAATGACTTTTAATTTTGGTTACGTTGCCTGAATTTCCCAGCTTTTTTCACATCTGGAATTTGTGTTGATGCCATATTTATAGTACACCCAAAATGAATAATTAAACAGCTAACTATAACGTGCATTATTGATCTATCATAGATGTTACTGCAGCAAGTTTTATGTACGTTATGAAATTGAAGTAAAGTTTTTTTACATTTTTAACATTTTTTTAAATGTTCAAATTTTAAGATCAGGAAAGAAGCAGCATTCTTTTTTTCTAATTTCAGGGTAAACGTGTACAATTAAACTGTGTTGTCTCCCTTCTCACTGCCATTTTTATGAATCTCACTTATCCTTCTTTGTTTGGAAATAGGAGGTAAAACTCCTTTTGGTTTTGAAGAGACTGTACTTGCCCCTGTGAGGGCAGACATGTCACTATAAAATACACAACCTCTGAGCCTTGATTTGCAGTAAAAGGTTGAGAACAATGTTAGGAAGTTCTTCTGACTCTAAATTAACTTGCTGACTCTAAATTAATCATATCCCCTAGTCGTTTGAGACTTAGTGCCCACCAAGTCCTGTGTAGTTCTTCCCTTTGTTACCTCAATGTGGAATTGTTAATCAACCAAGAGCATATAATAATGTTATTAGTGGTGGTGATTGTGATGGTAATGGTAATGGTGATGGTGGTGATTGTGACGGTAATGGTAGTAATAGTAATAATAGTACTGGGGCTACTAGTAGGAATACTAGAATAGTTAGCTGTAATTTAGGAATTTACGAAACCTAACAGATATTTTAGTATTTTCATTGTATATTATTCATTTTGTGAATCCATTATTCATAGAAATCCTGGATTTAGGAAGCAGTGTAACTACAGAGCCTGAAATGTGTATGTATGTGTGTGTATGTGTATGTGTGTATATGTATGTATATATATACACACATACATGTATATCCTTAAAGTCGTTTTTATGATTTTACACTCATATATATGTGTATTCTAGCATTCCTACTAGTAGCTCCAGTACTACTGTTACTATTACTACCACTACTACCACCATCAGTACTATTATATGTGTGTGTTTTATAGGCTATTACTAATCACCCACACATATATATGTGTATATATATACACACATACGTATTCATATATACACACACACACACACACATACTTTTTTGTGTTTGTACGTGTATATCTTGCTCTGTTGCCCAGGCTGGAGTGCAGTGGTATGATCACCACTTACTGTAACCTCTGCCTCTTGGGCTCAAGCAATTCTCCCAAGTAGCTGGGACCATAATTGTACACCACCATGCCTGGCTAATATTTTAAGTTTTTTCTAGAGATGGGGATCTCCCTGTGTTTCTTAGGCTGGCCTCGAACTCCTGGCCTCAAATGATCCTCCCACCCTGGCCTTTCAAAGTGCTAGAATTAAAGGTGTGAGCCACCGTGCCTGGCCCTGAATGTGATTTTATATATGAATTCCAAAATGAATCTTTAAACATACACATTTAATACTATGAAAGTGAGTAAACTAATCATTCATCTATAAAAACAGATAGAAACCAAAAATGCAAAACCAAAATGTATGTCTTTTGTAATGCGCCTGGAGGTTTTGTCCTTTGAAAAGGCCATGCAAGAGTTAAGGGTGGTGGGAAGGCAGGAAAGACTTCCATCTTCACAGTCTTGTGCATACGCAGCTCCTAGTCCAGTTAAAGCCTTCTTATCCAACCTGAGAAGGAACGAAAAGTGTTCAGTTCATCAAAAAAGTCAGCTAGTGTAGGAACCCATACAAATGATAATCATATGGCTAAATAGTTTTATGTTAATGTGAAGCATAAGATGTGCATGCTTTGGTCAGTGTTCTGGGGTAGAACTGAAGCCTTCCCTTTAAGTATGGACACAGTAATTACAGGTCAGCACTGTCTTTCTTGGGTAAATCACACATTTAATTTCTCATCTTTATTAAAAATTTATCACATCTTCATTTTGGCATATTTATTGGTGAACATAAAGATGCTTGTGGAACAATCTGAGTGCAGAATCCTTCTAGAATGTTATGATTTTTAAAGTCATTTATAATTACATGAGATGATTACATTTATAAAAAATACAGCTGGATAAACTGGTTTGGAGATAAACACAGGTGGCTCTAGGACAACCATGCATGGAGCAGAAGAGCACAGGTGTCTACTATAGACAGCCTCTGGCTGCTGTTAGTAAGTGCATGTTGGGCAGCAGACAGTATGTGTCTCAGAGAGACTGGAAACTGTGTGTTAAAAGAGTGTCTAGAATATCTAGAAAGATAGAAAGATCCTAAGCAGAGACTGTGTATGGTTCTTGGTAGCTGTTCTGTGGCTCATAATTTACCATAAACTCTTTTAGTGGTTCTCAGATCTAATGTATGATCTCTTTGCCTGCCTGGGAATTGTTTTTTTAAAAATATCATGGATGTAGTTCAGTGATAGCATGAATTTGTTGTTCACAAGTCCGTGTACATGGTGGGTGAGTTCCTCATTTTTATTATAAGTAAACCAAAATGCATCGCAGAGTAAGAATCCATAGTATAAGGTATCAGGGAGGAACTTAAATTTTAAGAAGGGTTTTATTTGTTAGAAATAGTTTATACGTGATTTTAGTAAGGTAACTATGGAGACTCCTTCTCCCTTGACAGAAGGAGGAAAGATCAAGAAGCTTGGCATGGCACTTGTTTCTTCGTCCGTTTGTAGTTCTTTTCATCAGGGCCAGATGGGTTGAAGTATGAGGGTGTTCGTGCTTACAGGACAAGCTCTTTCCTTTCTCATTAGTACCCTGTTCCATTGCCTAGAGAGAGAGAAACACGCAAGATGAGGAAGGACACGTCCCAGACACATAGGCCTATACATTAGCTGGGTTATTATGTCTTCTTGATGTGGATAGTCCAGAATTTCTGAAGTGTGATTGCTTCATCAAATATATAGTGTACAGTGTTCTGTCCATTCATTTGTAAAATACAGCAAAGCTTCTCAATATTGTTGGTTTAAAAAATCTCTTTTACCGTGTACATAGGCTTGAATCTACCTTGTTAAAAATTTTGTGCTTGTGATTATTAGGAAAATATGCCTAGTGTTCATAAAAGTGTTTGTGTATGCCCTGGCACGGAATATAGATATACACCAACTAACAATAGCTATAAAAATGAAATCTTGCACAGAGCTGTGCCCTGCCTTCCTAGTCAGCAGGAATACTGCTTTTGGGGTTGAAGGGAAGCTTTCCCACTGGGGAGACGTGTGGGGAGTATGTAGGGGTAGCAGCTTAAGAAGTTGGGAGGGAGAATTGCTGCAAATTTTAGTATAATGCCTAATGTTGAAATAAATTCCATCCCATCATAAAGATTAGCAGGCTGTGTAATTCAATTTAAAATTGGTTGGCGTGTCCTGACTATTATAAAGCCTTTTCTTTTTTTGTTGTTGTTTTATCACCATTCCATTATTTTATTTCGTATACCAATACAGAATGGAGCATACAGTCACCCATACAGTCTCTTTCCACATTTGCATCCGTTGGAGAAATTGTTGGGGAATGTAAGAGTTTATCTTAAAATGAGTTAAGAAAATACTTGCTCAATTGAATGCCTCCTTGTTTTCTTTCTTTCTTTCTTTTTTTTTTTTTTTTTAAACACAAAATGAATTTCTTCTGGGCAAGCAACCATTGAGAGTGAAATTCTTTTAAAAGCATTTGCTGGACACAGGGCTTGGTTCTCAAAATTCCAGCGTTAGCACTTATCTACAGTATCATGGGCATTACAGTGCCATTGAAAATCAAGATGAAGTAGCTTATGTTAATGCAAGACTGACAGACCCACATCTGATGGCAATTACCCATACTGGGGGGTTAATAAATGTTCTTAGATTTACTGTCTTTATTTTCTTTATTGCAAGAAAAATGGGCAGCTTCCTAAGCCGTGCCTCCTGCTTCTTGCTACCAGCCTTGGTGACTTGCTAATTAACTGTTTTGGCTCCAGTGCTTCATGGGTTCTTCTGAGTTTAATATTCATGTTAGGGAAATGCTACATCCTTTAGCCAAAGTAGTAGAAAATATTAAATTAAATTCAGCAAACAGTACCCTTTAAGAACAAGAAATGAAGACCTATAGACATAATAATAATGATACTCGGATGCCTCAGAAAAGTGTCTGGAAAAATGAATGCACACTGTTTTTTCCTTCTAGAAGAGAGCGAGCTTAATTTTTATTCCTGTTTTGAAGGGGTTTCAGCACAGGTGTGGCAGAGAGAGTTCATCACATTTGCCAACTCTGATCAATCTAAAGCGGCTCCCTGAAGCACTTTGTTAGGAAAGATCCTCATGCTATATCCAAACTCAGTGGGAAAGATGTTATGATTTATCAGCAGTGTCTCTCATGCTATAGGGTAGGGGTGTGGTTACTCATACCATGCCTTTGCTGTGCCTGCTATAGTGTCATTCATCTTTGTTCATATTCATGCTCTATGACTGTGGTAGGCAGAAAATTGCTGTGATGGAAATGTATGCCTACTTTATTTTAACTCTTTAGAGTCCATCTAGACTTTGGAATATCTCCAATACAAAGTTCTTGAAATGACTGATTTTGGCTTGATGGGATTTTAAAGTTTTCTTCACATTAAAGGCTATTCTGTGTCTGTTCCAAGAGGTTCTTAGCTGTCTATGAGGCAAATTGGGGGTAGTGCATTAGTAAGGTTGTCAAGAAGACAAGAAAACACATACAACTTTTGGGGTCCTGTAGGATTTAGGAAGCAAATTAACTTTGGTTTATGATGCTAAATCTATAGCAAGAATTAAGGTTGTACAACCACTCTGACGGTGGTTAGCTTTTGAAGCCTTTTGCATACCTACTTGGAAAGGAATTCAGAGATCAGGAGAGACAATTCAATTCAATTTATCCTGTTATATCCCCCAAATCTTGGGCACCTCAGTTTTCTCTAGCCCCTAGTTCCTATCTCCTAAGTCTGACTGCCCATCAGAATCTCTCAGGCAGGTGGTTAAGCAGTCAGATTCCTGGAATCTAGTTCAGACTTATTAAATCAAATTCTCTACTGATAAGTCCTCATAATTGGAGCTTTAATGAGCTCTTCCCTGGTTCTCAGGCAGCCAGTGCACTACCACCTTCTTGCTTATGGATAAAATGGATTGCCAGGATTAGGGATATATTCTGTATACTCCTATTATCCTAAACCAGGCCATTCTTTTCCACTCTCTTTTCGTGATGACTTTTGTAGACTTCATTTAGCTCATCTGTAAAAGAGGGTAATAGATTTTGCCTCATAAGGTTACTGTAAAACGTATAAAGGTTTTTTGTTTGTTTGTTTTGAGACAGAGTCCCACTCTTTTGCCCAGGCTGGAGTGCGGTGGTGCAATCTCGGATCACTGCAACCCCTGCCTCCCAAATTCAAAGGATTCTCCTGCCTCAGCCCCCTGAGTAGCTGGGGTTATAGGCGTGTGCCACCATGTCTAGCTAATTTTTGCATTTTTAGTAGAGATGAGTTTCACCATATTGGCCAGGCTGGTCTTGAACTCCTAACCTCAGGTGATCTGCCCACCACGGCCTCCTAAAGTGTTGGGATTACAAGCCTAAGTCACTGCGCCAGACCTAAAGTTTTTTAGGATGGTGCCTGACAGAGGTAAATATTGGATGTGTTGATTCCAAATCTCGTAATTGTCATCATCATTTGATTTCATTTACAGGGACACTAAGTATCCTTGCCAGAGGCAGCAAATCAAATTATAATCTCTTACCAGGCTGTTGTAAGAAGCAGAAGGTATACAAAGAGCTTTGTTTGGTTGAAACACTTATTTTTTGGATTTATGAACATGTAAACATAGAACAGTTAGGAGGCTTTTGACTGTAAGAAACAAAATGCTGTAAGCAACAAGGAATTTAGTCTCTCATTAAAAAAAAAAAAAAATATCCAGGCACAAAGCAATTTTCAGCATGTGGTAATTCAGGGGCTCAGTGATGATACCAGGAATTCAGGTTCTTTCAGTATTCCTCTCACATGGTGGCCTTGTCCCAAAGGTTTGAGAGTGACTGCTGCCGAAGTTCCAGGTGTAGCATGAAGTAATGACAGTGTTCACTGGAAAAACAAGGTCATTTCTTCCAGTATGTCTCTTTGTATATAGGTGATGACCATTTCCTTGCAGCCCATCCACAGACTTTAATTCATGTTTCGCTGGCCAGGATTGGGTGACCGCACCTCGTTAAACCAGTCATTGGCAAGGGAAATACAGGTCCTAACTAATCAAGATAAGCTCGTCTGGGTCTATGAATAAGTTTTCCTTTCTGGAGCACTTGGCTTCCCAGGGAAAGATGAATACATGAATAAAACTGGAGGCTGTGCTGTTGAGGAAAGGTAGGGTGAGGATTTGAGTGTACCATCAATAGCATCTGCTTAATGAGTCTCGTAACGAAGTACCTTTGCATGGCACCTTCAGGAAAGTAGCCTATGGTCTTCCTAGAATGGAGTCCCTTGGGCATGGCAGGGGACAGCACTGTAGTGAGGCTTGGCCAGTGACTGAGATAGGCTTGGGTAACATTTTAAAATATCATGGCTGTCATCTTGTTTTCTATTTTCATCCTGAAATCTTTACTTTTCTTGTTTCCTTTTCTTCTATTCCTTCTTCTCTTTTCTTTCCTTCTTCCGTTTCCTCTTTTGTCCATGTTATACCAGGATCCATGTGTAGGAGAGACTTCTAGCTACCTGTGTCCCTTTCCCATAGAAATCATCTCAGAAGAGAAGATGACAGGTTCCTATTATGTGGTCAGATTCCAAAGTTCTGAGAGGCTTAACCTATCATCACCTGTCATGTTTCATGGCTGTTTGGAGCAGTTTAACCTTCTGTCTTATCCATCTAGAGTTGAATATTTTAGTTCCTGAAGATCACATATTTGGCATATTGAGATTCTGAAGATAGTGTTGGAACTATACTTTTAATAATTCAAGCTAATTATCTGTCACCATCAATTGGCCACCAAGAGATGGAAAGACACTTGGTTGATATCTGAGCCCACTGGTAGAGTGTAGCAAGAATCCCTGGCTAGACCTCTTGAAAGAGAAGGCCAGAAGACAAGGCACAGAAGACAAGGCCTGACCAAAAAAGAGAAAGAAAAACAGTCATCTGTATTATTTTAATGGTTTTGAGCTCATTTCCCTCTATAGAGGAACTAGGCTTAACCATCGATGGACTGAGGACTCCTTCTGTCTCTGGACTAGAATAAAAGTAGGGCAGGAGGCCCCCATTTTCCCTCCTTGTTCGAATAATGCTGGTCACTGAGATCTTATCTCTCATTAGAGATGCAAAGAAAAAAATGGAAGAGTGTGTTTTTTTAAGGTCATGGCCCACTCAGACCTGGAGAACAGAATCTTTCAGGATAAAGCCTGGAAATTGATTTACTTTTTTTTTTTTTTTCCTTTTGAGACAGAGTCTCACCCTGTTGTCCCAAACTAGAGTGCAGAAGAATGCAGTGGCGTGATCTTGGCTCAGCATAACTCTGCCTCCAGGGTTAGAGCCATTCTCCCACCTTAGCCTCCCGAGTAGCTGGGATCACAGGTGTGCACCACCACACTTTGCTAATTTTTTGTATTTTTAGTAGAGACAGGTTTTCACCATATTGACCAGGCTGGTCTTGACCTCCTGACCTTGGGTGATCAGCCCGCCTCCACCTTCCAAAGTGCAGGGATTATAGGCATGAGCCACTGCGCCTGGCCATGATTTACTTTTTAACTTGTACATAATTTGGAAGATCAAACGGGTTTGAGAACTACTGGCCTAAAGTGACTATCTTAGGCCTTATAATCATTAAAGGGTTTGTACAATACAGGTTCTAGGGCAGTGATTTTTCCAAGGGCCCTGAGAGGCTAGAAATATGGTGGTGTGGGGTAAAACTTTATCCCTCCCTCCTTCCCCCAACAACAACAGCAGACCTAATTTCAGGTTTTGTTTGTTTGGTTTTTTTTTTTTTGTAAATTCAAACTTCTTCATAAACTTTTCTTTAAACAAAATTTTTCCTTCACCCCACTTGCCCCAGTACGCAAAGAGAAATGATCTGTTTCTGGGCCAAGACACAGGGTGCCATGGCTTCCTAATGTCATTATCCAGGCCATCTTGGCAGAGGTGAGAGAAAAATCCCATCAAGGGCACTGAATGTCTGAGGTCACATGAACAACATATGGAAAGTCAATGGTGGCCAAGTAGAATGACCATGGAAGGGGACCCTGGAACCAAGGCGCATGGCCCTAGTCATGAGGACATCTTCCCCCTCAGGACTTCTGGGAGCCTAATGACAACAGAGTCCTCATAGGACACTGTTACTACTGCCTATTTGGTGTCTCCTCAGTGAAGTCATTGTGTTGTGGCATACCTCAACTCCCCAGAGTCCAATTCCCTATAATAATGAGAATGTTTAAGGAGACAAAAGTAGAGTCTAAGAAAATAAACAAATATGTTAGCTTTGTTGAACTATTCCAAACCACGCCCAGACAGTAACCACAAGGGCAACAACAGGAATTGACGTTCAGAGTATACACACATTTAGCCCAATCTTGCTATTGGATTGCATTTTAATCTCCTCAAAGTTGCTTCAACATTAGACCATTAGTAGCTTGCCTTCCGAAGGTAGAAAATTGAATATTTTAGAAAAAATTTTCCTTACAAGGGTAGATTTTTTAAAAATATTATCCAGTTAATTGTCAGCTAATCAATTATAGTCAATTGCACTGAGTATTCTAATGAAAATTGAGATTTACAAGGAACTATGTGCTTGATATACTGTTCTTAACACCTCTGGGGAGGGGTGTGTGTGCACGTGCACGTGTGGTGTGCATGCATGTATTTGCTGCCTTCTTACATTGTGCTGTACATGATCAAGGAAGTTTATTTCTTAGCTCTCTTTACTGTTCATTGATAAAGGGCTAGGCAGACAAAATATTGACTGATCCCCCTCAAAGACACCTTCCTGGATTGCCGTATCTTGGTAATTTTCTCTGTTACTATCTTTTATAGGACGTGCTAATTATCTTCCTTGCAGTTATAATCTGAGTTATGTTAGCAGGTTATTTACTTCTTTATTATCTGTTACTCCCACATGAATATAAGTTCCATAAGGCCAGAGACCTTGTTCTGTTTGCTGCATTGTTATATTCCCAGCGAGCCCCATCATACTGCCAGTCACATCCTAAGACCCCGGGGAATATTTCTTGGAGGTCATAGAAAGACTGTGATCATTTCATGGCATTCTGGGGCCCTATTTCATTATCAAACCTCATCCTGACTTTTGAGAGAGTCAGAAGCTTAGTGGGATTTAATGGAATCTAATGGGATTTCTTTTATCCAGTGCTACTGGATTAGAAAATTAGACTGAGACCCGACTTCGCAAAACCCTTGAAATGAGCCAAAATGTAAAGAAAAATGAAGGAAGAGAGAGTTAAACCCTAAGTGGGTGAATCTGAGAATGTGGGGTTGAAAGTGAAATGCCACATGACAGAGTTAAAAAGTAAAAACAGTTTAACCTGAAGAACTGAAATCTGGCCACACTTTCCTAGTAAGGGATCAACTTTACAAGCTTTGGATGGGTTTGAGTAGAAGAGATTGGAGTTCTCAGTTTTGGAGAATTAAGTTAAACCCTGCAAAAATACCTTCTTTTTAAACAAGTGTATCTAATCTCCAGTTTCTGGTCAAAACACTCGAAAGTAATTCAATTTAAAAAAAAAAATAAAAGTAGCCTTTTTCAAAGAAAGTCACCCTTCATTTTCACCATTTAAGAGTCAATGATCTGGGCCTTAGCTTCCACTCTGAGGAAAATAATCTTAGTGAAAAATGAAAGCTGGCATTTTAGAGACATGTAGAAATGAAATACTAGGCTAGAGATGAGCCTACATATTATAAAAAGATACCAATCTGGAAAATCTTTTGCTCTTAACCTTGAGAAACCACGTTGGTGGTATTGATATGAAAAAGAGGTGCTGTATTGGCTGAGGATAAGCAAATGTAGCCCCTTAGCTACTGATGAAAATAAAAGTAAAAGTTGTGATGTTCGTATCATGGAAGAACTTTACCATTGAGTTTCATTAAAGGTACCTCAGGGATAGTGTCAGAGACAGAAGAAAAACTTGGAAGAACAATAGCTAGACCCAGAGAGATAATTTCATCTTAAATTACTCCCCAATTTAAGTTCATGGTTAAGATGGCTAAATAGATGCCTTCCATGAGTCAAATGAAAAAAAAAATGGCCTTAAACCATGATAGTACAGGTTAAAAACAAAAGAACATCCTAACAATGAAATTTGATTAGCCCTCTGTGTCTGTGAAATAAGAAGAAATGAGTGACTATATGCCTGGGTGTTACTGCGTGATTCTTGCTGGTAGTGGCAGATGAATGTTAGGACCCAGGATTCATGATTGTAGACACAGTCTTTAGAAAAGCTTCTTAGCTTCTCTGAACCTAAATATTCTGATTTGCAAAGTGAATCCTTTGAATCTCTGACTTGGTGATTATGTGATATGGTGGAGAAGGAGAGGATTGGTCTGCAAAATCAGAAGTTCTATATTGCAACTAAGTCATCGGGTGACCTTGGAGGAATCCTTTTAGCCTTGCTAGGTCTTAGTTTCCCATTCCATGGAAGGAATGATTCAAATCTCTGAGGACTCTGCTAGGTTGGAATTTCGGTAAGCCTGGAATTAGAGGATAAAAGGTCAGGAGCCCCCTGCTGTCCCTTGATTTTCTGTTGGAAGCAAAAGGATAGAACTAGCCTTGCACATAAATTAGCATGGATTCTTTCATCTGACCCAGTGGCTTGGGGGCCTGAGAAGATGCACACACGTGTCCTGTTCGGGCCTGGGCAGTAGGCTCATTTATAAAGAGTGGCCTCTGCAAAGCCAGCTGTCAAAACAGCAGTGATTTTCCTGAGAGGCCGACGGGTGAAAACTTTCAGATGAAGGGATACCATGAAGAAATACAGGCAGCTTCCTCAAATAATGAATGGCTATTCCATTAACTCCATCTATTGATTACTCCTCTGAGCTACCGGGAACAAAGGCTGGAAAAATCTTTAAGTGCACAGTGTCAACCATGCAGCAATAATTCGCTTCTCTTTTGAAATTGTAACATTATTTGTGTGATGTATATAGTTCATTTATTCATTTATTCATCCATTTATTTGTTCACTCCTTCAACAAAATGGAGCCCTTACTACAGGCGGGCCAATTTCTTTGCCCCCTTTTGCCTTTCCCAGTAAAAAAAGCCACTGTATAACAGGTTTTGAAAATCAGACTTAGTTTATTAATAGAAAATTAACAGTATACTTTGTGATGTATATAATGGGTGTCATCCTTGAATAAAATAAAAATAGGATTTACAACACTTAAAGGTCATTTTGCATCCAAAATTGAGACCCTCGCTAGTCATATCCACATGATTCTCAGGCAATATAGAATTATTTCTCCATTCATTCATCTAGTTGATAAATAATGATTGAAACTTTCTTGGAATACAAAGATGAATATAGTTCGAACCCTCCTGAGGGCCATAGTCAAGTGGGAGAAAGAGAACTCATTAGACAAATCCTCATTCTGTGAACTGCAAGCACTTGGCAAGCTCAGAGCTCTGGATACAAGTGGGGAAGTGGCTGGCAGGACCAGATCACAGAGAGTTCTACACACCATACCATGGAGCATTTGGCCCTTTGTCTGTGGGCAATAATAGAGAATCTGGGAAGATGCTAAGTTGGGTGAGTAAACCCTTGTTAAGTGAGGGAGTGTATATGATCAGATGTGTATTTTAATGAGATCACCTAGCTTTAGTGTAGGAAGGATTAAGCCAAGGCACCCTCCTAAGAAGGGTATTACTTTGCTAGGGTTGTCAACCATGGAACCACAGACTACATGGTTTAAAGAGCAGACATTTATTTTCTCACAGTTCTGGAGGCTAGATCAAGGTGCTGGCAGGTTTGGTCTCACCTTGGGCCTCTCTTACAGAGCTTGTAGATGTCTGTGTTCTCCTTATATCCTCACGTGGCCTTTCAGCCATGCATGCACATCCTGGTGTCTGTGTGTCCAAGTGTCTTGAATAAGGACACCAGTAATATTGGATTAGGGCTTACCCCAATGGCCTCATTTTAACTTAATCACCTCTTTAAAGGACCATCTCCAAACATGGTCAATTTCTGAGATACTGGGGATGAAAGCTTCAAAATATGCATTTTGGGGGAACACAATTCAGCCCATAACAGAAGCAAACCAAAAAGTAGGGGATTATCTGCTCCTTAACAGAGTGTATGCATATGTGTGAAGAGGGAGAGAAATTTACATGTTTTTTAATGAGCAATTTAAGGCGAACGTAGTATGCATTTACCTGACTTCACATGTCTAGGAACAAAGACCCTCATAGAGCAAACACTTTTTTTTTTTTCATTTTACTGTCATGCCAAACACCTATTTATTTGTTTATTCATTTATTTATTTATTTATTTTTGCTGTCTTGCTTTGGAACAGTGTTCAGCAGCGTATGCTCTCCAACTGTGTTCTGATTACCTGAATTCCTTAAAATACTTAATTCAAATTATTTAAGGAAAAACTTTGTGGAACACCTTATACCTTAATTATACTAATTAGGAGAAAATACGGATTTAGAAAGACAGTGTAAATGTGTCTTTTGATAAATTTTAAGATGCTGCGGCCTAGATCTCTAGAAATTAGAAAACCCATGAGTAAGGAATGAAAATGTAGAAAGTAAAATAGACCTCCAACTCTGCTTCTTGGAACCTTGGGCACCAAGGGCCATGATGGAATTTCCAGAAATCCTTTCTTCCTGAGGAATTATACTACCTACTTTTTACTTCTTCATACCAGTGGGAGGCTTGTGGGATAAAGCCACAAAAGCATTGCCAAAGAAATATCGGAGACTATTGGAACTGGTGTTCCAGTGGAACCAAAAACCTTATCCAAAGGAGGCTTCATGATTTCACACCCCCCAGGAAGTCTTAGTAGCTCTGATTCAGGGGAGCTCTCTTATAGTAGTAAATATTGCCCATTGAGGGGTGGAGAAAGCACAATGGAAGAGGAAATGAATATGGTTTCCATTCCCTCTATCTTGTCACTGTCACTATTGATCAAAATAACCTTCTCTGAGGGGTTTCTTTGTAAATTTTATACTTGAAATGCTTCATTGAAATTTTGAGTTATAAAATGGGAAGAATCAATTTTATTGGATCCTAAATTTTGCTCTATGCAGCTTCCTGTCCAGAGTGAATATTATTAAAATTGACATAGGATGTGTGTGCAAGGTAATATCCCCTTTCGTAGGCTCTTCTCTAAATTTCAGGATATTCTGTAGAGTGGATTAGATTATACAGTGAGTGGGGACTCAGAAAGGAGAATAGAACTGTGTATTGATGCCTTCAGAAATATTATTTGATGGCAATAAAATATTCCCTGAAATTCCCTTCAGAGGGAAGAAAATGGAGTTTGTTTGCAGTAATTGCATTTTCTGGCATTTGCTCTTACACTTTCCAATATAAGCCAATTGGAACCCGTGATTTGGTTTTGCTTATTGACAAAAGTACCATGTAAATTGATCTGTGATGCATTTAAAGAAGATGCTTTGAAAGTTTGGAAATTGAGATGGCTTTTTCTTATTAGATTTTGAGAGTATTAGGGTTCATTTCTATATTTTAGTCTAATGTAATATTAGCCAAATATGTTCTTTTTCAATTTAGTTTTAATCAAGTTCTAGAAGACCATTTTCATCTAGCCCCAGTGGCGCTGTTAACGCAGAGATTTTATTTTCACTGTCAACCCTCCATTCTGGCTTCTGCAGCCCTGCCCCGCAGAATTCCTGCATACCGAAATCCTGCATCATCTGCCCAAATGTTATTTCAGCATGCAAAAAAAATAGTAGTTATTACAAGAAGATTTTTAAAATTCTTATTTGCAGGCTTAAGGAGGGGAGGAATTTTAAAAGCCTCTAAAATTGTTATTTCTTTTAAAAGATACGGCCTTTATGCCTTATGTTATTTTTATTTAATTTGATCGTCACCATACTTAATGGTTTAAAATGCAAACACACAGGATTTGCATTTGTTCCTCTAATTATTCAGTAGAATAATTGCCACTTATTTTGTAATTGTTGCTGGAAGGAACACCTTTTTCTCAGTTGCTTTTTAAAGGCTTTGTGGGGAAAAAATAAACATATCATTCTTCATCTCATCAGAGACTTTGTCAGTCAACAATACTAGTTTATTAAAGATATTTATTAAATACTCTTCTAAAGAGGTAGGAAGTAGGAGATGGGCTCCTTACTCTGACCTAAGTTACACTGCAAAACAGAAGACAGAATAAAAATAACAATTATAGGCCAGCCACGATGGCTCACGCTCACGCCTGTAATCCCAGCACTTTGGGAGGCTGAGGCGGGCTGAGGGGATCGGCTGAGGTCAGGAGTTTGAGACCAGCCTGGCCAACATTGCGAAATCCTGTCTCTACTAAAAATATAAAAAATTAGCTGGGGGTGGTGGTGGGCATGTGTAGTCCCAGCTACTTGGGGGGCTGAGTCACGAGAATCGCTTGAACCCTGGAGGCGGAGGTTGCAGTGAACTGAAATCATGCCACTGCACTCCAGCCTGGGTGACAGAGTGAGACTGCATTTCAAAAATTGTTAGTAATAATAACAATAATAATTATCATCCTTTATGTGGCGGGTATTGTATTTGGTCCTTTCCTGCTCTCACTTATTCCCCATACCCACTTCATAAGGTAGATTGTACAATTCTTCTTTTTTTTTTTTCCTGATGAGTAATGTGAAGCTTAAATAGTGTGTTTGGAGTTTGAGTTTAACAGGCAATAAGTGACAGAATCACGAACTTGATCCCAAATCTGTCTGACTCCAAAGTCCATGCTCTTTCCTTCATGCCATGTATTCATATATTCCTACAAGTTCAGGTTGTATAAACATGCGCACAGCTGATCCAGATGAAACCTGACAATGTCTTTACCAATTTTTCTTGTGACTATCCGGTGGAAGCTTGATTTGGATGCAGTTTTCTAATGCTTGAGGAAGCAGATTGAAGGGTCTTTAGAAGCTAGTCTGATTGTACAGATCGATTTGTTGTATAAATCTTTTTTAACAAGCCAAGGCCCTCATTTGTAAAGGAAAATTTGGATAAAATAAACAGTGGAAGGGTCTACCTTACGATTCTTGTTGTCCAGCCAGATGGCAATACTGGAATACAATTGGAGTTGCATTTAGGTGGACAGTTACCACTAGGGATTCCCATTTAGAGCATGCCATGTTGATTTGGGTGGCAACTTAGAGATACTCGGTTGGGAAGCAAGGAGAATATTGTCATTCATTTATACTACTTGCGGTTATCTTAAACATATATATAAGTGTGAATGAGTATGTGCGAGTGTGTAGATGTGTGTGTTTAGGTCACAAAAAGTTGTGTTGGAATAAGGCCATGGTTGAGGCAAGAATGCTTACAAACAAGGAGTTGCTGAGCAGCGATAAAATCTCTGGGCTGTTTTCATGGTCTAAAAAGTGTGGCTATTAATGGCCTGCTTCCCCATCGTTTGCACTTCTCAGTCGTTCCCTGCCATCGGTGAGGTGCAGTAGTGACTACTGTAAGGGAAGGGGAGTGGACTTCTGTCTTCTTTGTCTGGACTAAGGTTTATCACATCTCCTGGTGCCTTGGGATTCTCTTCATGGAGGAGGTTGAAGCGGAGGAGGGAGCATTTCTGCTGTGGTGTCTTACACCGGTCCTAATTCCTGCGGTGGACCCCAGGGCTTTCACTCCGCATCCCCTGCCTTCTCCTGGGTTTCTGGCTCAGCCCTGACATTATTGTAATATAGTTTTCTGTGTTTAATATTTCTTAGACCTGGTTTCCCATTGCAAGCATGGAAGAAACCCTAATGCATGAGTTTCAGAGGAGAAGGTAGCAGTCTGAACCTGCTGTGTGGCTCCATCAGCAAGTGTGAGTATTAATGTTAGAGCTGTCAGGACTTGTGAAAATGAATGGAGCCTGACGGGGGATAGACTGAGGTCAGAGACAGAGCTTGTCCTGACTGAATGTTTCCAGTGTTTTTGAAGCTGAGGCAAGTGAGTGCAAACTGTGGAGCCAAGGGGGATTTCTGGAGTATGCAGTGGGTACCAACTACGTGCCAAGCATTCTTCTAGGTGCCGGGGGTACAACAGCAAAAAGTTGGCTCTGCCTCCTCATAGCTCATAGAACCCCCTCTCCACCTCCAGGCTGGCCTCAAGCCTTCTCTGCTATCAGCCCCCAGTAATTGCCAAGGAAGGAATTTAGATGAAATGTCTCCTTAGCCCATCCTGAGCCTCATAGTTCTTCCATGCTCCTAGCAGTTGGTGTGACTTTTTTCCTTTCATCCTCCTGCAGAATTTTCTGCTTGGCCAGTTTTCAAGCCCAGGTTATTCTTGTTCATTCCTCAGTGAAATAGAGAGGCTTCAAGAGTTTTAACATTTTCCCTGTTCCTGCTGGAGTTACAATATTAAACATATAATCATACTTCTAAATAGGAAAAATTTCCTCCTTCTGTTGCCTTGGGTATAACGAAGTCACTTTATATCACTGGCATTAGGGAACAGTGTTTTAAAACAGGCCCCTGACACTGCCCCATTGCAGGCAGATTTCAGAAATGTGTTCAAATTGTTATGTATCTCATGTTTAGAAACAGTCCTGTAATAACAGATCTGACTATATATTTGTTTGATTCTTTTAGATCCCAACAACTTAGCTTTTATTTTTTCCTAGCACATTGCCAAGGGAAAGTGAGCCTGAAGGCTGTGCCTTATGAATTGGATTTTCCTGGGCACCTGGGAGCCATAGCAAGTTCCTCTTCTGTCCTGTCACCTCTGTTGTTTTTCTTCCTGCTATAGAATGAGCTTTACTGACTGTGAGTGTTATGCCACAGACATTTTTGGTTTTGGTTTCCTTATATATTTTAAAAACCTATAATTTGGAAGAATAGAGGGGAGAGGGCATAGGGATTGGCAGTCTTAAAATATGTCAGCTTTATGGATCTAGGTTTTCTTTTATACAGGAAAACAATAAGCCATGTTTGCTTTTGGAGGCTCTCTTTCACAAATAACTACTGCTGAATGCTGGGGTTTTTCTCTTGGTTTCAGCAGGAGTAAATAGTAGATAGTGATCAATTAGCCTTGCCGACCAGATCTCTGATTTAAAAAAGAAGGGTGTGGTGTTAACCATGACCTGATGAACCATTGTGGTTGCCCCTGTTTTCCATATTCCCTGTTCATGAGGAATGAAGAGTATGGGTCAAGAGTTCTCTTCGAACAGTTGGCAGGCTGTATTAGCCTGTTCTCATGCTGTTACTAAAGATACACCTGAGACTGGGTAATTTATAAAGGAGAGAGGTTTAATTGACTCATAGTTCAGCAAAGCTGGGTACGCCTTAGGAAACTTACAATCATGGCAGAAGGGGAAGCCAACACGTCCTTCTTCACGTGGTGGCAGCAAGCAGAAGTGCTGAGCAAAAGGAGTTAAAACCCCTTATAAAACCATCAGATCTCGTGAGAATTTACTATCATGAGAACAGCATGAGGATAACCACCCCCATGATTCAATTACCTCCCACCAGATCCTTCCCACAACATGTGGGGATTATGGGAACTACAATTCACGATGAGATTTGGATGGGGACACTGCCAAACCATATCATAGGCAGATTCCTGGGAAAAATGAATGTTCTGGAATTGACCTTGGATTTTGGTTTGACCTAAGCTTGAGTTTTCTAGAGGTATTCATTCTATAAGGATTTATAGCAGAAAACCTGAATGCAGTTGTATGATACTTATTTTTGAGGAACATTAACTTGTATTGAGGGAGAGGGGCAAGCTAGAGAGGAAATCATGTTTGGCTAGAGCAGTGCTTATATATGTTTATTTTAAAATGCTGATGCACATGTGCCCCCAGTCCTCATTGTTCTCTATTATCTTCCACCTAGTTCAGCTCAATTCACATTGTTTGTTTACCTCCCTAGTCCATGTAGGTGTTTGAATTTATTACCTCAGACCTCCATTCTCCTATCAAAGTCTCATCCTAATCCTCATAATTGTAGCCAACAAGTTTTAGATTCTGGGACCTCACATAAAGTTGGCCTTCTCTTCATTTGGTAGGCTCCCACATTCTCCTGGGAGCCTGTAGGTAAGAAATTACACCACCAGCTGCAGTAGCATTCGGGGAATGTTTTAATCGAGCGAGGATGTGTTTTAATTGTCGTAGTGTGAGGCTGACACTGCCTCATGTCCCATACAGGAGAATTCTGTGATATAGCCAGAGAAGCATCTAGAATGGAGAGTTCTGTTTCATGGGTACAAACAAAAAGGGCTGTAAGTGCCTAATATTAGATAAAAGATTACTGTAGATGGAGAATGGTATGAGGAGGATTTATGTACCAGGCCTTAAGTCAAACTTTATCAAGTTGTCACATATTTGGGGTCATCTGAAAACTACTGGTCTGGGAGCCAAAGAGCTAGATTCTGGCCCTACTTGTGGCCTCTGACTGTGCTTAGTAAGTGGCAGCACCTCTCTGACACTCAGTTTCTTCATCCATAAAATGGAAGTGCATGAATCAGTGGTTTCCTCTTAATTTTTTTAAGCCAGGGTTAACTTTCTTTGAATGATGACATCTTTCCCCAGATGGTAAAATCAAGGAAAGCATAGCTACTCTGGTGGACCTCAGAGAAAGTCGTTCCCCTCTGCCCTTCTCCATCCCTGGGGAGGCTTCACGGAGCACAACTTCAAACCACCAGATTGTCTTGGAGGACACGTGCTGTGATTCATCGAAGCCATTATAAGTACCATGTTAAATGTCCAGACTTTTATAAGGGAGTTATGCTGACTTTGACATAAGTTGCTATGTGTTTAACATTGTTATAGAGTTCATCAGACATGTGCATAGCTGGAGATCTTAAATTTTTAATCTATTCCTTGCTACATGCTGCTACATGCTCATAGAGGAGTACCCCCACCTGATTCTAAGAAGAAGTTTTGGATATTCGGCATGAGTAGTCCCTCTTTGAGAGAAACAGTCTGGAAGCTATCACAGGTTATACTAATCATTCATGAATGAGAGGCCACTCTTGACACATTTTTTGGTATTTGAGAAATACTGGAAGAGAGAGATACCTGGATAAGAGAAGGAGGCAAGAAGTTGTGTGTTAAGGGAATACATTGTGCGAGGTTAGAATTATCTCAAAAGAGGTGCTGTGTTTGCACTGTGTGCAGGTTGGAGGCCTCATAGGCCCACTGACCTTCACTTTTAGATCCAAATGCTTATTGGCCCTAATAATACTTTTGTTAGTCTGAAAGACATGTTGGAACATGCCAGTTTCTGCCATGAGAAAAATCAAAATGTTCTTTTTCATCTTCAGATGCTTTGCTTTGAGAGTAGTGATGTTGTGCCTGGCATCAGGGAGTGGTCCAATTTGTGGATAAACCAGTGATTGATTGATGGGGATTGGGAAAGATGGGCATGACAATAACATAACAACACAGCCAATGTCTATTGAGTGAATATAAAGTGTCAGAAACTGTGCAGGTTCTTTATATGCAGGATCCTGTTTAATCCTCACCAAACTTTAGAATCAGTATTTTATTTTTACCCTATTTATATTTGAGAAAACTGTAGTTTAAAAAGAGTGGAGATTAGTCGGCTAGACTGGAAGACTGGATGTTTGGGAGAAGGAACAGGACACTTCATGTGGGCTTAAAGTTGGAAGAAAATGTAACATTGGCTTAAACCTTGCCATAGCCTAAGATGACAACCCAAGTTCCTGGAATTCTATGGAAGTTCCAAGGAAATCTTGTGGAGGTTCATACGTTCCTTCACTTACTCAGCAAATCTGAGTTGTGTGTCTGCCATTTTGAAGATATGGGACTAGGTACTTTGGGTCAGTAAGGAACAACAAGCCATGATCCGTGTCTTCAAGTCTATGGGGAGACAAGTCACGTGCAAAAGCAAAACTCAAAAAAGGAGTAATAATAGTGAACATGCACTGACGGTTTACTCTGCACCATGCATGTGCTTTAGAGGCTATATTTCATTTTATCTTTGCCCAAACTCATAAGGTAGGTGTTGTTATCCCCATTTTGCTAGTGCACTTTAGAGAACATAAGGAATCTCCAAGGCCATACAGCTAACATGTGGCAGAGACTACAGAGTCCCCATTCTTATCCCCATGCTGCCGCCATAGTTTAAATTGTAATAGTTTTAAAATCGAATCATTAGGAATAGAAATGGGAGAAGCACAGTAAGCAACTATTAAATACTGCCCATAGAAGTAAAGATGAAGAAGGAGAGTGTCATGGAATAAGCATGCAGATGAGATAGGATGCAAAGGAAGCTGAGGAAGAAGAAGAGAGAGGAGAAGAAATATCAGAGAGGGAGGAGGATAACTTGGAGAGTGCCACAGCAGTAATCCAGGGAACGGATCACACCACTGTAGTGTGCTCAACAGAGGTCAGAATTCAGAAAAAGCCTTGGCTTTGGCCATTAGGAAGTTATTAGTCACATTCCAAGGAAGCTTTTGGAAGGAGAGTAGAAGCAGAAGCCAGATTGCATTGAATAACTTTTGAGTAACCATTTGGCTATACATTGTTAAATCTATTAATATAGTGGCCCGTCAGGCAAAACAAATGTGGTAAGTGGGCTGTATGAGAAGAAATCAGAGAGAGGAGGTCTGTTGGCAGACTGGAGATCAGTTTTGCCTGATCTTTTGATTTTCCACAAGAAGCTGAAAGTGCAGAAACGTTTGGGTGATATTTTCCGAGTTCTAGATGTTAGTTATGTACAAAAACAAAACAAAATAAAAAACAAAACAAACAAATAAAACCTCAGTCGAGGGCTAGCCATAACACATCTGAGGGCTGAATTGGTCCTACCAGCAGCAAGCTTATGGAATCCTCTTTTTAGAAGTTTAGAAGTGAAATGAGGAAGCATCTCAAAGAAGCAAAAAGGTCAGAGAATGTTTAAGATCATGTTTGAGGCATGTATGTGTGTGTGTATGTGTCAAGGATTGTTTGTTTTTGTTTTCTTGGAGTGGGTAAATATAAACTCACTAATGAGGATTCAATGTATAAATAGAGAGAGACCCAAAATATCAAAGAGAGGAGATGCCTGGAAAAGGAAGGTGCTTGTGGGAGTGGGAGGAATCTGATTAAGGGGCCAGTTTGCAAATTGAACATCCCTACTATGAGAATCTAAAATCCGAAGTGTTCCAAAATCTGAAACCTTTTGAGCACAGACATGACACTCAGTGAAAATGTTCACCGGAGCATTTCAGATTTTGGATTTTTGGATTTGGGATGTTCAATCAGTATGACACAAATATTCCAAAATCTGAAAAAATCCAAAATCTTAACTGCTTCTGGTCTCAAGCATTTCAGATAAAGGATGCTCAACCTCTGTTAGAAATATGAGAAGGTGCAAACAGATGGAGTGATGGGAAAGCGAAAAGGCAGAAGTGAAGAGAAACTTCCTCCTTCTTTACACATGTGGTTAGAGGATATTTTGCATGTCTTGAGAGGGGCTCGGTTGGAGCCTGGGAGCTAGAGAAGAACCTGGACATATTTTGTGATGGCTGCTTTGGGGAGGTAGTGGCTAGAGTGTGGGGCACTTAGAACTGTCAAGTAACGGTGAGGACCCAGTTGACTTTCAGTTCATGAGTATCTACTTATGTGACACCACTAAGTGCAGAAGATACAGCATAGATAAAACTCAAATAACTGCCTGTATGAGTTTATGGTCTCACTTACATTCTGTAGCTCTAACCTGAGCTGATGAGCAAGTTTTCCACATTTCATTAATTCGCTTGCTACCATAGTCACTTTGTTGTACCTGTATGTTACCCCTACTATTTGCTCAGTAATTTTCTTGAAATTACCTCTTATTTTACATATAAAGATAGAAAAAAGGAAGCTATATATCATTACTTACACTTTTATATTGTATTCGTCCAAACAATGCATTCTTAAAAGTCGTTTTAAAATACAAAACTGTTTGACATTTTGTCAAAGGTTCTTTTCCATTTCATCTAAAATAATCTTGTGTACCATTAGTAGAACATACACCATGCCTTAGGAACGATGAAACTGGTTGGTTGGTAGGGTTCTTTTTTTTTGTTTCTTTGTTTGTTTTTCTGAGATGAGTTTTGCTCTTGTCACCCAGGCTGGAGTGCAATGGCGCAATCTCGACTCATAGCAACCTCTACCTCCAGGGTTCAAGCAATTCTTCTGCTACCATGCCCAGCTAATTTTTATATTTTTAGTAGAGATGGGGTTTCACCACGTTGACCAGGCTGATTTCAAACTCCTGACCTCAGGTGATCTGCCTGTCTCGACCTCCCAAAGTGCTGGGATTACAGGTGTGAGCCACCATGCCCGGCCAGTAGAGTTCTTTGGGTCATTCAGAGCAAGAATTTTTTTTTTTTTCATGTTAGAGTATATATATGGCCTTTTTTTTTTTTTTGTACAAGCAGGTCAGCTTAGCTGGCATGATGTGAATAAAATGGAAAAAGGCAGGCACCTTTTTGCCTGACAATTTTAAAGTGTTGCTATTTGAATACCAAGAAGTTTGAAGCTGGACTGCAGAGCCTTCCAAATTAATCTAGTCTGGAAAAAAAAAAAAAAAGAAAACCCACGAAAATGCCATCAAGTAACAGGAGATTTGTCAGCTGCCCTGTTTACACTTTTCATATAAAACATAAAGGTTGGCAGATTATAGATGAAAGGTCAGTTCAGCAAAAAAGAAAATATGTCAGACAATCTCATAACATCGGTAACAGGGGATGGAAGTTGGAAGCTACTATTGGATTCTCAGAAAGAGATGAGTTTGTTGGTGATGTGTAAATATCATCACCTTTTCTGTGGCTCTTCATTTTGGTGGCTACCTTTTTATACTGAGTCTCCAAAATTTGATTTAAAAGACACCAAAGATACTTGTCTTCCTGAGAAAGATTTACTTTGCAGCAGCTTTACTTAAAAAGAAAAAAAAAAAAAAAGAAAGAAAGAAAAACCCAGTCTGAAGGGGGAAAATATACTTCCTTTGCCATAGTGGCTAGTCTCACCCATGCTGTCCCTGAACCCAAGCCCTAAAACGAGGATAAATTGAGAAACCCAGGCTTCCTCAGGAGCGGTGGCACATAATTAAAGGGTTTACAGTGAGTCCATCATTGTGAATGATTAAAGGGGAACTGGGCAACTACAGTGTGATTTGTACAGGTAAAATCTTTTGCTCCAAGAATCACACAGTAAGGACCTGCCTTGGAAGAGATTGCTATCTGGGAAAACAACTTAGCCTGTTCCAGCTTTGGGAGCACAGGTGATTTGGGGTGGGGAGCAGTATTAGGCTCATAGGGTCACAGAGCCATGATATTAGAGTTGTAGGGCCTCTCACAAATGTCTAGCATGTGCAGTACTGGGAATTTGTGGCCCTATTAACACATCTTTCATCTTCACTTGAAGTTCAGGAATTGTGCAAAATACCACCATTCTATCCAGGCAACATGCTATGTATATCATACTCTTAATTACCAGAATGTGCATTTGAGGGAGGCTTCCTATTCTTTTCTGAATTCTTCATCATAACCTTGCAAATAACTGAGGCCAAAGACATGACATACAGCACTGTGGGCTAGTAGTCAAAAATATCCATTGCTGCTTGGCCTCAGCGTTTCTGGTTTCTTCTCTCTGCAGTGTTGTTTTCTATCAGACTGCTTTCATCTCTCTCAAGCCTCCCCATTATTGCCCAAGATATATAAGCAATTTTATTATTGTCAGAAATCTAACAATTAATAGCTAAAGAAAAGGCAGTAATTTTACAAAACATGATCTGACAGTCTTGAAAACTGCTTCAATATTAGCAAATACGTTTGTGATGTGCTGCTGAGACTGTGTGGACTTCACAATGTAATCTTTACAGTTTGAATTGCTGAAATCCAAGTGGACTGACGACAGAACTTGCTCCCATCACCTCCCCCACAAAATTCTCTTCCCCACTAAGCTTCCTTAATGAAATCATTGAGACTCTGGCTTGCTGGTAAGGACCAGTTCTTACAGCAAGTGTATCCAATTTCCTGCTAGTGGTAACTTTAATTCTTCCTGGAATAGCAGGAAACATTAATTTTGCATCAGATCCATAGGTCTCAGAAAGCTGGAATTATAGGTGCCATTGTCCCACTCTTTTTTTCCTCCAAAATAAAATAAGCAGGAGATGAACAGTGAGGCTTGAGGGATGGGTAGTGACAGCATAAAGAAAAGAACATTAATTTCAGGTGGGGACAGCTGCCCGGCACTCTCTCCCTTTGGATTTTGGTTCTTATAGCATCACGGTGAGTTATTAATATGTATGACCCGTACTTTATTCAAACATTATAAATCTATGCAGAAGTCTGGTGTTTGGGTTTTCCTTTATAGCTTTCATTCTTCTTCCCAGAATTATCTCATTTTGATCGGGAAACTTTTGCATAAAAAGCACACACCGAGAACTCACATTTCCATACCATAAATATTAAAAGTGGGTTAAGCTTTACAGTTTCTTCTCCCATCCCAATGGGAGGAAAGTTAGCCTTCTAATCAGGGGGCCCTTCCTAATGTTCGTTTTATTCACAACCCAAAAGGTAAACTTAAAATTAGAATTGAAATATGAAATTGTACTATGTGGTTCCTTTCTTGTATGTCAATTATGGAATGTTTGACTATGCCATGTCTTTTGTCTGAAGGATATACTAAAAATCTAGTAGTTATCTGAGTTGTTAAGAATAGTTGGTTAGATTATGTTTTGAGAACCAAACTAGGTCCAGACCTTCTCTTAAGGATCGTGATTAATGTGCTTTTTACTGGATAAATATAAAGTATGGATTCACTACCCTGTGGACTCATCACAATGAATACGTAGCATACAGAAGAGGGAAATGGAACTAGAAAATTTAATGTCTTTTTAGCAACGTTTTAGCTACTTAGCAGCTTCCTATCTCCTGTTATTGTCATTTTTGTTAGCATAAAGGACTAATCATAAATTCCAGTTCACATGGAAATGTAAAGGAATGTGTGCACTATTTCATTTGGGTGAGCTGTCTGCTAATCACATAGTCTCGGCTGTTGTACTTTTGATGGGAAATGAACGTGCTAATTGGTGCTCTTTTTTCTTATTTCAGGAAACCTGCCATATGAATATAAAATAGTGATTGCTGGGAATCATGAACTGACATTTGATAAGGAATTCATGGCAGACCTTGTTAAACAGGACTACTACCGTTTCCCCTCTGTGTCCAAATTGAAACCAGAGGACTTTGACAATGTTCAGTCCCTCCTGACAAACAGTATTTACTTACAAGATTCGGAGGTAACAGTGAAGGGATTCAGGATATACGGTGCACCTTGGTAAGTGATGATTCAAACAGTTTTCCACATTGCTTTTTAGCTCAGTACCGAAAAATCATGGCTCAGACTTAGATGCTTTAAATGAAAATGATTAGGATGGAAGGAAACCTTATTGCTGTATTTCCAACAAAATACATTCTGTACTGCTACAAAATGCAACACTTGTTTTCATTGTGATAGAGATCCCTTTAGGTAAGCTCAATGGGAGTTAAGGCTTTCCTAGATATATGCAGTCATCCCTCCCTCAGTATCCATTGGGAATTGGCCCAGGACCTCCCGCTGATAACAAAATTCCAGTATGCTCAAGTCTTTTATATAAAATGGTATAGTATTTGCATGTAACCTATGCATATCCTCGTGTATACTTTAAATCGTCTCTAGATTGCTTATATTACCTAATACAATGTAAATATGATATAAATCATTGTTAATACTTCATGGTTTAAGGAACAATGACAGAAAAAGTATCTAGCATAGATGTAATCCTTTTTCCAATATTTTCTTTCTTTTTTTTGAGATAGAGTATCTCTCTGTCAGTGAGGCTGGAATGCAGTGGTGTGATTTCAGCTCACTGCAACCTCTGCCTCCCGGGTTCAAGTGATTCTCCTGCCTCAGCCTCCGAAGTAGCTGGGATTACAGGCACACGCCACTGCACCCGGCTAATTTTTATATTTTTAGCAGAGACAGGGTTTCACCATGTTGGCCAGCCTGGTCTTGAACTCCTGACCTCAGGTGATTGGCTCGCCTCGGCCTCCCAAAGTGCTGGGATTACAGGCATAAGCCACTGCTCCCGGCCCTTTTTCTAATATTTTCTATCCTTGGTTGGTTAAGTCCCTGGATGTGGAACTGCTGATTATGGAGGGCTGGCTGTATATGTTTATGCTACTGGGGCTGGGTGTATGTCTGTGTGACACAAAAGGATTTGAGAGGAGGTCGCCATGCTACCCTTCACACAGACTCAGCTACTCTGAACATTCCATCAGCTTTAGGTAACTCATTTCCCTCTCATTTTGTACTGGAAGCCGTCATAAAATATCCTGCTTAGATTAGGGTTTCTCAAATCTCTCTACACGTCAGAATTACCGTCTCTGTAGAAATATAGATTTTGAAGCCCTACCTACAGAGACTCTGATTGTCCTTCCTGAGATGAAGCTCAGCAGTTTCTATTTTTTAAAGTTCCGTGGGCAAGACTGATGCACAGGTGGTTTGAAAGTTACTGGTTGAGAAATGGCGCTAGAATTCTCAGAACTAAGCTCTGGAAAACTTGAAACAGGTCCATATCCTTGGAAGCCAGACAAGAAGCATGTCAATCTTGACTCTATCAGTTGACAGTTGTCAGGTTTTAAAGGAGTTACTTCACAGTGTCTGAGCCTCAGTTTTCATATCTCTAAGATGGTGAAGATGATATCTATTTTAGAGGGTTATGGTGAGGATAAAATAGGTAAAGTTTGCAGTGGACTTTAGAGAATATGGGATAGTTTGCTTAGGATATCAATTATAATTTTTCTGGCCTTAGGCTCTCCCACTAAGTATTTATGTCAACTTAGGCAAGTCATTTAGGCCCTAGAGCAAGTTTTGTTTTTTTTTTTTTTTTTTTTTTAAATCTTTAAGGTGAGAATGTTAGACTAAATGATTGTCAATCATTTAGGTTCTAGGACTTTTTTTTTTTTTTTTGAGGATGTATGTAGAGCAAAACTAACCTGTGTGTGTGTGTATATAGAGCAGAAGAACTCACCTTTACTCACTCAATACAGAAAATACCCCAGTCCTTCACTAGGAGTTGTGAATAGGACTGGAAACAGACAAGCAGACTGAATTCAGATTGGCCACTTTACTTGACAGTTTGGCTTGTCCTCTGTAAGTTAAAAGGTTGAGATATTTTCTATAATTTTTTTTCTAGCTATACGAGTTGGTATCCAGAAGGACTGATGAATGGGTACAGGAAGTACATCTCTGTTTAAAATCAACCCTGACAATGATTTTGAACTCTTAATTAAGTACTTCCTATATGCCAGGCATTGTCCTACGTTTTTTGTATATGTGTTGTCTCATTTAATCCTCAAAATACCTTTAGGAGATGGGCACTATTCTGATTCTCATTTGGCAGATAAGAAAATCCAGATGCAGAAAAGTTAAGTAATTGCTCAAGAATCGCCACAGATAATAAGAGGTATGATTTGAACCTGGCGAGTCTGATTCCAGGGTATACAGCATGACTGAGGGATGGCGGGGGTGGGGATGTGGTAATTGGTGGTTATAGTCTGCAGATCCAGTTTATACCTAGCTTTAGTAAGGTACGTCAATTTATTTTTTTAATGTGTGAGAACGTGGTAAAGGGCAAGAGAATAAACAGCAGAAATCAGTGCTGTCAAACTGTAATCTGGGGTCATGTAGGATATTGATATTAGCATTTCTGGGTAAAGGGCAGGAGAGAGAGCATTTCCAGCTTCACAGCCCAGTTCTTAATGTCAGTGAAGTAGTTGAGGAATGACCTCTGATTGGCAGAGATGCTCTACATGCAAGTTAAGATCATTGTTTAAAAATAATTTAAGATTACTTTTGAAAAATCCTTAAAAGGTACAGGACATTTAAGGCTATTCCTGAGCAAGCAGGATGTTCAGAGGTCCCTGGATTGATAGTTGCTGAAATGATGACAGCAACAAACTTCCTCCATTATCTGAGCTGATTCAAATCTGTTTAGGACAGGGTTCAGCTAAACCAGATTATAGCTGTGATGAATGAGGGAATGATTTTGGTCCTCAGGCAGATCTTGCAGCATCTCAAGAAATTGAACAAACTGACTAATTCAGATATGTGATGTGACAGGGCATGATCTGTTTTTGGTGGTGGTGCAAACTGCAGACAAAGTTTATATCTGAACTGGATTGATATCGTTTAAAATGTTTTAATTTTAATACTGGCAAGGGTAGAAAAGTCAAGAAAATAAGCACTAATCAGTCTTCTGAAATGTTCTCCTAAAGTTGTCATTAGACTTAATGTCTGTTGAGATTTCCACAAAGCTTCAACCATTTCCTATTGAGCATCTCTTTACAATAAGGGAGATCTTTAAATGGTTTTTGCCCCATCCATTGGAATTGTTGATACTTTGTATTTTGACCAAGAATACAGAGGTTGACAAAAAGGATATTTCTGTTTCATCATCTGTTTTTGGGAGGCCTCAGTAGTTTGGATCTCACTGTGAAGGTATTTCGTCAAAATTAACATTCCCAGAACTACTGATAATCTGAACATTGATTTAGAAATGTCTGCATTAGCATTTCTGTGCTAGGGAGGAGAGTATTTGCCATCTCTATCACTTATTCAGTGGGACTTTGGTGAGTTTCTTAACATCTGCCTGCCTCTGTTTCTTCTTTAAAATGGGATAAAACATTATGGTTTCATGGTTGTTATGAAGATAGAATTAATGCATCCACAGCACACAGAAGACTTTTTAGCATGGAGTAAGCAGTTGATAAGTGTTAGCTATTACTACTAATAGTGGTGTGTTAGTGTTTCCAAACTATACCTCTGTCAGCCTTCATAAGGAGTGAGATTGGATAAGTTTTAGCCCTATTATTTAGTCAACCCTACTCATTGGGTGACACTAGGCAAGTCACTTAACTTTTTCATTTAGTTGTAAAACATGAGGAATGAGGTCTTCTCTAGCTTCTCTCATATGCCACCCACTTAAATGGTCATCAAAGTAAGAATTTTCAAAAAAATACATATTTGCGAGCATGCTTGAATTACTTCAATGTCTTGTACAATTTTTAACATCTTTTACTATTAAGAATTTGCCCGGTGGCTCATGCCTGTAATCCCAGGCACTTTGGGAGGCCGAGGTGGGCGGATCACGAATTCAGGAGATCTAGACCATCCTGGCTAACATGGTGAAACCCCATCTCTACTGAAAAAAATAGAAAAAATTAGTCAGGCATGGTGGCGGGCGCCTGTAGTCCCAGCTACTCGGGAGGCTGAGGCAGGAGAATGGCGTGAACCCCTTGCAGTGAGCCGAGATCGCGCCACTGCACTCCAGCCTGGGAGTTCACACCTGTAATCCCAGCACTTTGGGAGGCCGAGGCGAGCAGATCAGGAGGTCAGGAGATCGAGACTATCCTGGCTAACACGGTGTAACTCCGTCTTTGCTAAAAATACAAAAAATTAGCCGGGCGTGGTAACGGGCGCCTGTAGTCCCAGCTACTTGGGAGGCTAAGGCAGGAGAATGGCATGAACCCGGGAGGTGGAGCTTGCAGTAAGCCGAGATCGGGCCACTGCACTCCAGCATGGGGGACAAAGCGAGATTCCGTCTCAACAAAAAAAAAAAAAAAAAGAATTTGCCTCAAAGCAATGTTTGGGAGAACTTATACCATAGGTACTTACCCACTTTTCTCCCTTCAGAAATTAAATTTTTTCCATCTCTGGGATTTACACATAGGTGAGTCCCTGCTTAGTAACCCAGCAGATATTTCAATCGAAAATAATGTAAATTGATGGTCTGATTTCCCTGTTTTTACAGTGACTTTTTTGGAGGAAATATTAAGTTCTGCATTGCTGATAGCACTAGTGGTTTCAAAACTAGAAATCAAAATAAGAACCCTGATATTAAGGATTCACAGGTTTCTCAAAAGTAATTGCCGTCAGCCTAGGAAAATAGCTGTAATTCGTGTATTTAGAAAATATGGGTTGTGACCTGGTCTAGCTACAGAAAAAGAGTATTAGTCTGTATTCGTTACACGTTCATAACTTGCAACACAGCTGAAAGCTACCTCAAGACTAGCGAGAATTAAAGTAGTGTTTTCTAATTTACAGTTTAACAGGAACTGGTATGTAGAAAATAACTTACAACACACCAGAGCATTCATATATGTCTGCAACCATAATGTTCTGTAGTGCTTACTAGATCCCCAAGGAAGAGGCTTTGAATGTGGTTTGATGGGTCTGGGAAAATTCAGTGGCCTAAACTGAAGATGTTGTAAGTGGGATGCCAGATCCGAAAGGGAAGAGGCTCCCTCAGATGGGAGGGCAAGAGTCGATGGATTATCTGGGGGCACCTTTACCTCAGGAGGCCTTAAGGCAGGTTTTATGGCATCTGTATATATTCCTTCACCATCTCATTCTTCCAAGAATCTGGAATAAAGGCATCAGGCATCTTTTTAACAGTTCAGCCACAGATTTGCTTCACTTCTGCTATTGTCATTATTTTCTCATTCTTTTTGGGAGTGCAGGAGAAGAAGGTTTTGTGTTGTCAGGCAGGTGGGTCAGCCTCATACTTACTTCGTACTATGGGAGAGCTTGTGGATTGCTTGCATACCTAAAATTGATTCTCTGCCACCAGTGGTGCCCAATTTTGTCTTTGTGACTCACTCTCAGCACTGTAACATCTTTCCCAAAGGCTGAGTGTGGTTAGAAAGGGGACAAAATTCTAATCTGTCAAATATTAGCCACTGTGGTAACTAATGGCATGTCTGGCCAGAGTAGAGGGAAGGTAGAATTTTGAAATCATTTTTGTATTTTTGATTACTGAATCTGTAGCCAGCTTTTTAACACAAGCAGTTTGGGGTAAACTCGCTCGTGGGACTTAGTTTTGATATTAAGATGCTGTGCAGGGAAAAAAAAAAAAATCCACATACTAATTGATCAGCAGCCAAGCTGCAGAAAGTGAAAGGTGTATATTGTGCCGACTGAAGCAGAGCAGTTGTATTGTTCAGCGAAAGCCCGCACGTTGTTCTTCTCTTGAACAGAAATACAGAGCTGGTCTCCCGTGGCTTTTAATGAATATGAGTGGGGCTTTCCGATGTCCAGGAATTTGATCTCTAGGCTGACCAAGGGGTCAGCAACAAAGAGCACATTTTTTCACGTTAGAGTGGACCCAGGTGTAATTTGTCAGATTTAGTAACTGTGGAGGAAGTGCCTTAACTTCTCCAGCAGGAAAATTAGATCAGGCCTAGGCAGTGTAATTCTAAAATGGCTGAAATAGGAAGAGAAAGTCCGTTGAGTCGCTTTTTCAGAGGAAGTGTGAGCAGGATTTGTTTTCCCTTCCTCTCTTCCCCTCATTTCCTATCATAACCATGTTGAATTCATTCATTCATTTAGATGTAATTTTCTCAGCATTTTTCAAAGTGGGAGTTGAGTGTTGATTTCACTCTCTGCAGCATTTCTAATTGTGTTTGCACACAAATAGCTACAAGGTTGCTCACATTTCCCTTGTTCTGATCAGTGCAATAGTAGTACTTTATGTTTACTCTGTCAGAAAAGTGTCAGATGTTTTTATTTCCAATTATAAGTTTTGTAATGCATCATGTATTTTGCTGACAGTCTTCAAGTTCTTGAAATAGCAAACAAATTAACAGCAGATATTGAATGAGAGGATTAGAAAACCAATTGGCAACTCACATGATAGAATTCAGATACAGGGATGGGTGGAATGGGCTCATTTATTTTATTTTCTCAGTCATACTTTGTAATTAACTCGGGCAAAAAAAAAATCCTTTGGCACTAAAGAATGAGACTATGCAAACAATATTGGTTCTGTACCATGTTTTCAGGGATTTCAGCTTTTATTCAGGAGGGTTCAGAAAGGTATTGGCAGAGAAAAAGGTCTTGTGTGTGTGTGTGTTAAACAAATATGCACTCTGCTCTTACATGATTCTGTTTAAAGGCCCAGGGTAACATTTCATTTTTCTTGGCACAGGGCCCATAGACTCGCCCATTATGAAACCTATGGCTGTTCTGCCCTAGTCTAGAGTTACAGGGCTCTGTTTACATTTTTGCCTGTTTCAGAATGCAGCTGACTGCTCTTAAAGCTGGGATCAGATTCACTTCTGGTTTAACAACTGCCCTGTTTAGGAAAAAGCAAAACCGATCACTTTGCTTCCTACCTCCCCATTGATGACCAAATCAGTAAATACCATTTCCAAAGCCAGTTTATGCAGAGCTGGTCATGTGGGATCTCACTCGCCCCTTTCTGCCAGCTCTGTCCAACTCAGCCTTCAAAGCCTGCTGGGTGCCTTTATCTGATGTGTTGGTGGTGGTTGTATGGAAGAATGTGGAGGTGCTAAAGAAGTATTTGTCTGCATTCAATTATGCCTCATAGCAACCGTTGGCATAATTTATATTTTTGCCTGCACATTCTGAGAGAGCAACTCAGCAAACAACAATAATAAATTTACATTTGGATGGTGTATTTCACTCAGAGAACTTTCATATGTATTATCTCATTCGGGGCCGACAACAATTCTTTAACCAGGGCATGTATTACTAATAATAATTAACAATAGCCAGCATTTACAAGTGTTTATGTGTCAGCTGCTGTTCATTATTGCCTCCTTTTGACAGAGACCAACAAAGAGAGTTTTTGATAGAGAAAGTGACTTGCCCAAAGCTACAGACTTAATTTGAGGACAAAATAGGACTAGAATCCAGGCTTCCTTTGTGGAGTTTGCTAGACTAAACCAGGATATCCTAGATGTCTGTCTACTCCTTGGCCTGAGCAACTCAGGAAGTAGCTGCTTTTCATCTTAGAAGACCTGGCCGTTTTCATCTAGTTGCAAAAAGGGTGTACAGAAATCCAGGCCAGCACCCTTCAGGGGCTCTCAGGATTAAGTGGTGAGGTGTGCTTCTAGGGGAAAATAGGATCACTGAGGGAAGACCAAAAACAAGTGACCCAGAGACTAGGATTCTAAAAAAATATATTGGCCAGGTACAGTGGCTTGTGCCTGTAATCCCAACACTTTGGGAGGTTGAGGTGGGAGGATCACTTGAGCTTAGGACTTTGAGACCAGACTGGGCAACATAGTGAGGCCCCATCTCTACAAAATTAAAAAAATTAGCCAGGTGTGGTGGTGTGTGCTTGTATTCCCAGCTACTTGGGAGGCTGAGGCAGGAAGATTGCTGAGTCTGGGAGGTCGATGTTGCAATAAGCCGTGAGCACACTCCTGCACTCAGCCTGGGTGACAGAGTGACACCCTGTCTCTCACACACATAAATTTGTGTCTTAATGTGTTATAAGGCATGAGTCAGCTCCTGCTGTTCCTGCACCACAGAGCCAACTTCCTCCACAACACATATCAGGAGGCAAGTATAGGTTGCATGTGAGTTTTTCCCTCTGAAGAACCATGCAGTGGAGAGAGAGCAGCCCTGGGCATATGCACCAAGAGGGAATTGCTGGCCATGTACTTCGGCTGCAGTCAGACCTGCCATGGGCCCACACTGTGCTCCACAGAAGACCTGGACCTCCACTTTGGGATATGGCTGACTGGCTGCTGGGTGTTCTTTCATTTTCTCCTGCTACACTAATAGGCTCCTTTTAATCCAGAGTTACTGCTGGTGGATAGAAAGAGAGTATCAAGTGATTACAAGCTCCATCAGAGCAGGGACCTGTACTTTGTCCTCTATGCATACCCTACGCAAGCTCAGTGCCTGGCACATAGTAGATGCTCAGTCCCTGTCTTCTGAATGAATGAATGAATGAATCAGGGTGGTGGTGGTAGAGATAGGTCTCTGACTGGTGAACTGAGGATTTACACACATTAGACACCCAGTGACAAAAGGAAAGAAAGCATTTCCAATACAAAGTCAGGCACAGTCATACAAAATGGAAGACTAGAGATGACAGAGCAAAAAGGAACCAAGCAAAGCCCTAAATGATGTCCATGGGCTTTAATAACATGTGTAACAAGGTACATATACCTAGATTTTTCCTGAACACTCAGAAATCTAGCATGTCTCCAGGTGAGCGTGGTTTAATAAAAGTGAGAAATGGGAGTAGGGCAAACCTCACGTTAAACCTCATAGTAAGGCAGTGAGAGTTTTCAAAGAAAGCCTCCATCAGTAATTTTAGGCTCTTTGGTATCATTTCTTCAGCTCAGATACCTTATTCCCATACTGTGCGCAGCTCTAGAAGTTACTCTTAGTTATAGAGACCGTCACTTCAAGGCTGCAGTCAAAGTAATTGGCGTCAAGTTTGAGATTGGTCGGAAGCTAGACCAGGTGGGCCCTCAGAACATCCTATGGACATTAAAACCAATTGTCAAATATGCAGTATTCCCTTTTCTTAGTGGCTGAATTCTCAGTGATTGGGTTCTTAGCATCATGTAGAATCTGTACCATTTATTTTCAGGCTACTTGACAAACATGGATTACTTATTTTGTCCTCTAAACTGTAAGGGTAGGGTGAACTTCTCTAGGTCTTGCCAGACAGTGAGCCCACTAGGGTCCCACTGACAGTCTTAACCTGTATTTATTTGTTTTCAGCCTTAGCTGCTTCTGTCTTCTGTGATGCATTTCTCCTCTGTGGCTCAGATGTATTCACAAGTTAGTCTAGGTAACCACACTGGATCCTTTCATCCTTCCCCTAATCTCTGATGAAGATGAGAGGGGTTTTGGAGCACACATAGCTTTGGACAGATGAGGTTGCTTCTTCCACCGGGTGCTCCTCTTCTGCCAGCACCACATCTGCAGAGCCGCAGGACATCCTTCCGCCCCTTCTGATGAGCCTGCACACTGCCAAAGTTGTTTCACAACCCAGCCTTAATAATCAAAGCCATGTTGTGTTCTGTGCTTCATACAGGAGAAGCCCGCTGCCTTCTAGGCTGCTTTGTGAGAGCAACGTCAAGGCATGATGTCACCCACCCTCTCAAGGGTTCATCTATAAGCCCATGGGAGACTTGGTCGGGTTTATAGACCCACCATGGGCCTAGGGACATTCCCTCTGATGGCGAAGGCTTTGTTGAAACTGTTCTCCGAAAAAATTATTGCTAATTCTCTCTTCCCTTAAACAAGCAGTTCCTTAGGCTACAAAACTTCTGGCAGGGCTTCCCCAGCAGGAAGACATGTGCTCACCACATCGGGCATAGCTCAAACATCTACAACTCTGTTCTACCCACAGAAGGAGGGAGGCAGTGGTACAGAGCTCCGCAGGCTTTGGCCTTAGAAACGCTATTCCCAACAAGCTTGGGTCTCACTTTGATCATTTAGAACTTATTTACCTTGTTACACATGTTATGTGTTACATGTATAACATTTACACTTGTTATTTACCTGGTTATACATGTTATGCAATCTCTCTGAACCACAATTTCATCTGTCAAATGCATATATAAGTAATGATAATAACTACTATTTATTGAGCATCATTCACATACAGGTTCCAGTTGTAAAATTGTTTTTAAGCCTCAAAGCAACCCTATAAAGGAGATAATATTACCCTCATTTGGCAGATGAGAAAATTAAAGGTTAGAGAAATTAAATAATTGACCCAAGGACACTTATTTTGCAATGAACTGTAAATCAGTCCCAAATCTGTTTGGCTCCAAACCCTTTATGTTCTTCACTACTTCTGTATATTTTTCATGGGATTAAAATAAGATCATGTATGTTAAGTTCTTGGCACTCAGTAAATGCTCAATTAATATTTTTTTCCCCCGAAAGGTAACACTTGTTAGTTTTGTAATGGCTATTATTTTCTGGTTTTGTTTTGTTTGTTTAGTTTCTATGGTGGTATTACCATGGTAGAAGAGAAGAAGCAAAAAGAGTAGAAATGAGATAAATAGTAAACTTAGTCTAGGAAAATGCTTACCCTTGTTTATGTGTTGGTGGGGGCAGGGGAATAAAGAAAGAGAGAAAATGTTTTAAAGTGGATATTGCACAGTTTCTTTGCATGGCAGGTTGCTTATGATCTGGATAAGTAGAAACAACTTAGGAAAGGAACCCCATATTCAACTGCATTTGTTCAAAAGGCATGGAAGAGAGGATAGATGTCTGTTAAATGAAGACATATGGGCATTTTGAAGGTCACTTACATGGAGGATCATTTTCAGTGTATGAGTAATGTTGGCAGTGTGTTTCCACCCAGGAAGAATAAAGGTAATCTTGGATGGTGACTATAAATTACATGTGGACTGTTCCATGAGGGCTGCTCCAACACCAAGTGAGTGTCAAACTTTGAAGTCTCTGGGTTAGCAACATGTATATGCATTCTGCAAAGAGCTGCAAAGGTGAACTACAAATCTGCATTAATTCAGGAGAGGATATGGGAAGACTATTTTGTTCAAATATAGAAGATCAGCTTGGTTAAAGTGTAAATACAGTTACTGTCACTAATAATGTCTAAGTATAAAATTTGTAGCAAGAAAAGAAATAAAAAGGCAATGAGAAGTAGCTGGTATAGAAGGGCATACTAGAGGAAGTGGTTAAGACCTAGCTTAATTAATAGTCTTCCTAGGATAAAATTTCCCAAGACAGCATCTGAAGGTGCCAGTGATATTTAATGATTAATTTAGATATTTTCAGGCCCAATGTCTTGGTGTGGTGGGTTTACAGGATGGATCACATTAAATAAAAAATGGTGCTAAAATTTCATATGAATCAACAGTAAGTCAACATTGAAGACTAAAACCAATGCTATATTTGTAAAGGGAAGAAAAAGAGCAGAGTCAACATACTGATTTTTCATTATTTCCTAAACTTGGTTGTGCACTTCTTTTATACATTATGTACAAAATGATTGCATATAGAACTACGTGCCGCTGATGGCTGCCTAGTTTAATAAACTGTGATTATTGTTTTTCTCTCTACATTTCAAGCTACCGTATGTACTGAATTTCTGGGATATATCAGTCTCAGAGCTAAACCTAATAGGATATACTGACTTTCCATGCCACACAAGGCTTCGTGAGCCATGGGAAGTAGCTTTGGAGTATCACGGTTCTAGAAAGAGGATCGTCAAAGACAGACACTCAGGGAAAAAAAAAGTGTTTTATTGTCTTAATGATTTAAAAGTCCAACTCTTAAACCACTACCCATAATTGAGGCCTCTTATTATTTTGAGTCAGTCATCAATAGAAAAAAAACCTTTCTTGCTTTGATCTTTGAAGAACAAAATAAAAGATGCTAGACTAAAACCTAATCAGAAATTACTGATGGCAAAACTAACTAGTTGGAATAGGCTGTTGGCAGAAGTCGCTCCCTCCCACTTTTCTTCTTTTCCTTTGGTGTTATGATTTAAGGGGAAAAATTATGGAAGACAAGTTTGTTTTAAAAATTCATAGGGTTCACTTGTGGGTTTTGCATTTAAATATATATTTTAAATAATATTTAGGAAGCATTTGAGAATGAGGATTTTAGGCTATGCTGATGCTACTGCTTCTGTTACTAAACATTACTTAATGCTTCCTGTTTTTCAGAAGATATAGCCAAGACTAGTTCCTTTTCTTATCCACATTCAGCCCTTTCCCTTAGAAAGATAAGTTCTGAAAGAAGTACTTACCTGTTGGGCAGTAGAATAAGTAGAAAAATGGAAAACCCAAATGTGTGTCTGCGATGCTGGGTCTGACCTTTATGCTTTTAAATAATTCTTACCGGAGGCGAATTCTGTGTGGTTGCCGGCTTGCACAGCAGCTTCAGAGGCAGGTCCATGAAAGACGAGCGAATTTTGAGAGTATTGAGTGCCTTGCTACATTCACACTGTATGTGCCGTTCAGCATTACTGTTAAAGGGAAAATCAGAAAATGTTGGTTTTTAAGGAGGGTATTGGTATTTAAGGTTATTTGCTGTAGGAATTACCTTCTATAGAGTTCGAACTCTGCTCTGAAAAGTCTGAGAGAAATAGAAGAAACAGTTCATAGGAAATTTTGAAGTTTGGCTAGCCTGTAAACCACAGGCTTAACAGTGCTCTAAAGTCAGTTCTGAGACTTTTTCTGAGACTCTGTAACTCTTGATGTATAATTATGAACGCATTTTTGCTTTGTTGATTGTTGCAATAAACAGAATCAGTGGATTATTGGTTAAGTAGAATAAAAATATGCCAGAGAAAATCCATTCTCTTTGTCTCACTCTGAAAATATTGCATCAAATAATCTGAACGAGACCAAAAAAACTTTTTATCTGAGTTTCTATAAGTAAGAGTAGAAAAAACAATTGAAGGGAAATAGTTAAATGTAGAAAATCATCAAAAATAGAAATCATGCAAAAAGTAGACATCTCGATTCTTAAAAATTATGTTTCCCAAGCTGTGCAAACTTTCCTCAGTTAACCACATACTCACATGGATGAAGATTTCACAATTCCAGTAAAAGCATTCTTACATTCACCTTGAATGGTTTTGTCCCTTGAAGAATTAGCATCAGTCATCGGAAAGCAATGGTATGTTTTTCTTCTTACACTTAGCAGGAAGCATTTTAGAAGCCATATCCTCACCAAGAATGTACAGATGGACCATTGCATTATAAAAACATACAAATATAGTTAGAAAACAAAAACAGAGATAATGCACCACAAGTATACAGCGATTTTCTCTTACGAATGTTCTTTTTTTCTTTCTCTCATTCTACTTTTCCTGGGATTTAGTACATTCTTACAGTGGGTAAGTTTTATTTTTACAGTCAGGAAGAAAGGCCACATTCTGTAGCTGTAAAACGTGTGTCTGTGAGTAATTGGAAATTAACCCTGTCCTTCAAACTTGATGCCGTCATCACGTATATGATCCATGTGTGTGTGTGGGTTGGCACATATGTACATATTTCACAGATTACCCCATTCAAAGATGGGAAGGTGGAAGGGTCTGTCCTCAATAAGTACTGTGGTTTGCCTGGCTGACATGCAAGGAAACCCCCAAAGCACCAGAACCATGCATTTATTCAGCCGAAAAAATGTGTTTTCTTTTTTAAATCAGAGTCTCCTAAGATAGTAGAACCTAGATGGCTCTCCAGTGCTGGGCTGAATGATAAAACCCAGACCTTTTTGGTGCTGTGTTTTGATCCATCCCTGAATGTGACACCCTAATACTTGGGTTCCTGGGTCTGGCTTTACAGGACGTGACTTCAGTCAAGGAAAGCCTGGTGCCTACCTTTGCTTATTTGTATTCTAGTGCTGTAAGCTCCCCTCCTCTCGTGTGTCTTTGTTCTATTAATCTGCAAAACAGGGCTCGACTTGTGATTAGTCCTTGGAGCTTGTTTCTATTAATCAGTCTGCAAAACAGGTCGACTTGGATGCTTTTGTTCAAGAGCTTAATGCGTTCTCCTTGTCAGGCTGTGGTTCAGGCTGCTCGGTTTGCTTTAAACGGGACCAGGTGGTGAAATTTGGTTTTTATACGCTGATTGCACTGTCAAGAAAGAAAATACTGTTTGAAAAGACAATAGGAATATGCTAATATGGAATTGTAGAGCGATGTTTTAGGAGGAGGAAAAGTTTATAGAAAATATAACTTGTGTAACCTGGCTGTGGTGTATAATAAACTGCACGGTGCAGTTGACTGGAACAGAAAATAAGGCATTATTTATATTATAGTCTAGAAGCATGGTGTCAAGGAAGGGTCGCCTATTAATAAAATTTTATGTGGATTTGAATTGTAATTCTTTTGATTCTTAAAGTGGGAATATCATCCTTTTAGCTACAGTATTAGCTACTATAAGAAGATCCAATATAATTTTGTGCGTTTCCTCACTTTTTTCTTTCCACCCTCCCTTATGCCAAACGACCTTGCCGCAGATTAAAATTATTCTACCTGTTATGTAGGGAAAACTCTGTATCTCAATTTTCTTATCTTCATTAACAAGGGACAAAAACTGACCTACCTGTGGAGATAGAGTGTGGGCTGAGTGATGGTTATAAATTGCTTTGTAAAATGCTCATTATCACCATTTAAAAAATTCTTCTAACTCTAATGTGCAAAGGATAGCCTCACTGGAAAAGAATTTTAATGCATAACTTTTTTCTAGTGATAGCGACACTCTAGGAAGAACACAGTTTTTTTATTGGAAGTTGTCTTTTACATCTCTAAAAATTTCAAGTAAATTTAGCATTCATTACTTGTGAAATAGCTGCCCCCTCCAAAAAATCTGTTGAAGTATATGCAAGGAGCAAACTTTCAGAACTCCAAATTAAATTTGTCATCAGTGATAAATTTAGTCCTGTGAGATAGTTTAATAAGTGCTTCAGCTTGATTTATTGGCTTTGTTAGTTAACAAGAGTGTATTATGTCTTGTACAGAACTTAGCAGAGCAATTTCTGACTAGACCTTCCTTGATTAAAATAAAAAACTGAAAGTCTCATTTTAGTCACGGCGATGGTAATTATTTTAACATGAAATTGGAAGGTAAGCACACTGCAGTCCTGTCATTAATATTTAAAAAAAAAAAAAAGACAAGAAAGCAAGAAAGAAAAGAAAATGTCAGAATGTGAAGGGAAAGGCATTTAAAAGGTTTTAGTTCTTTATGTTTGTACGTACTTTATTTCTTTTGTGTGTATGCAGAGCGTCTAGGCTGTTTTACTGGTTGGGGCCGAAGATGCAGCCCTTGCATATATAATCACTAATGAGTGTCAGGATTCAGCTGCTAATTTGAAAGGCTTTGTGGCTCTTTCACCCCAAACACTAGAAGCTTCATTAGGCGCTGTTTTGTCCAGCCTGACCTTTGCTGATCTCTAGATCACAGCTAAATACCAACATTACACCAACACCCTCCCAGTTGAAACAGTCCAGACATGATTCCTTTGGTGCATATCTTATCAGAATCTGCTACTGACATAAACTTGGGTGTCCTTGTAGCTTGCCACATAATTAGGATTACCTTCCCCCAAAGAAGCCCTATTTACTTACAATTGTGTTCAGCTGATTGGAGATTTGAATTTGAGAGCAATTAGCAAATTTCTCAGTCTCTCTCTTTTTTTTTTTTTTCTAGAAAAGGCACTTTTAGAAGGCATAGCTTTTAAAATATGTTTTTATGGCTGTTTCAGTGTAAGCAACAGACAGTCACTAAGAAGGTATTTCTGTCTTTGACTTGGGAAAAATACATAAAATTTATTATTAATGATATCAGATTTTAAAAATGGAAAGAAAATCAAATGGTATTGTTTTTCTTTAGAAGTATGTCTTTCGGAGTACACTATCCTCAAAATCAAACCTCATAGCAAGCAGGTGGAAGAGACTTTTCTGCTTACACTATTTTAAACATCCTGAGCAATGAAACAAGCATGATTTGTTAAGCTTTCAGTTGTTGGGGAGGGAAGCCTTACTTTTCAGCGTTATTGTTTGTAGATTCTCCCCCTACTCTTCTCAATTGCCAGAGAAATTATCCTGCTTTAGTTTAAAATTGTACTCTCTATTTGATATGAAGCAGTAGCTAAGTGGAGATATCTTTTGGCATTATATGTAATTATCAACCAGAAAAATGCATCTTTATAAACTTATTTTTCAACAGATCCAGTCATCTACGTCAGTTCTCCAGTGATCTTATTTTGAAGTGGTTTGAATTCTCTTTCCTTTTTAGAGTCATAAAATTAGAGATGGGAAAGAGCTCTCTGATTGCATCACTTTTTCCACCCTTTTGGCCAGTGTGATCTCCCTCCCTCCGGCATATTCCCTGGTGTTCCATTCAGCCTAGTTTAGGATAATAAGACCAGGGAGGCTTCTTGTCCAGGCCCCTCTGGGAAAATGTCCCACGGCCCTTGACATGTGGATAAGCTTTTAGGCATGCAAGCTGAAGTTTTCTCCTGCTTTGAGACTGCATCGATATTCTTGAGTTCAATCTCTTTTCTTGTTGTTCCTTTCATCTAAAGCATCAAGAACTTTTTTCTCTGTCAACCAGCCTGCTCATATTGTGAACAACAATAAAAACCCCACAACACTACACACAGGCATGGTTTTCCTCCTTCTTCTTCCGTTCAAAACGACAACGTTATTTAAGGTGTTTTGTTGTTATTAACCACGTGTTTTAAGACATGCCTAAATTTGAGTGGTCCATAAATTTTACCTATAAATGAATCTCATAAATCCTTAGCCATTTCATAGACCCTGTGACTACAGCGTCTCAGAATCTTGTTGGTTTAGAGCCTTTTCAGGAGTCCAGGAACAAGATGGGGATTCTGACAGCATTTGTTTTTAGATGGGTAGAAGTAAATTAATCAAAATCCTTTGTTTATGATGCATTGCCATTATTGGTCTATGCCTAGCCTTTATTATCATTAGTTTTTTTTTTTTTCTGTTTATGAGTAATGTAGTGAACATCCATTAACCTACAGAGAGCCTGAGAACTAGAACGTTGACAATAATTTGTGTTTATCTATGTGCTTTCCTGTCTCTTATCTCCTGCCTTCTTTCTCCAGGTATACATTAATCTGAATTTTGTTTTTTTCATTACTTTGCTTATTTAGATGCTTCTTATAATACACATGTCTAAACAATATATAGTTATTGATTTTGAACTTTATACAAAAGATACTATGGGTTTCTACTTTAGTTATGGAGGAATAAGCTCCTAACAGATTAAGCCTCCCGCAAATAACTATAAATAACAAATAGAATAACTACCCAAGGGCTTTGGAGAGTGCACAGAAGCAAGTAGGCTTTTGGAGGGGAGTTGAAACTTAGAGGAAGCAACTCCAATAAAGGTTTTCATTTCTGTGGGTTTACCTGGAGGGTAGCCACAGTTGAGTATAACAGTGTCATGATAGGGCTAAAATTCTGACAGACAGCCCGTACTCTTTTTGGCAGGGGAATCCATTTGAAAAAGCTCAGAGTAACCAGAGCCACCAGAGAGTGAGGGAGAATCCTAGGGGAAAAAAAGAGAGAGACAAATAAGAGAAACACCAAATTCTTTGTGTAAATTCTACAAAGTCTCTGGCCCCTGAGCCATGCACGTAGGGGCAGATTGAAAGTGTCTGAACTGAGATCCAAGCTACTGCCCACCATAGATATCAACATTTAAACATTCAAAGAAGAAGTAATGAAATCTTACAGAAAATCTTTCCGAAATTTGAAGATGAAATGTTTCCCAACCCGTTTTATGGCCAGCATGACATTAATACCACAACTAACAAAAATATATTACCAAAAAAATTATAGAATAACATGCCTCATGAGCAGAAACTAAAATACTTTCCAGAAGATTAGCAAATCAAATCCAACAACATGTAGAAAGGTTAATAGATTATGATCATTGTGGGTTTATACCAGGAATACAAGATGGGTGTAAAAAAAATCTATCTAATTCACCCTATTAACAGGATAAAAGAGAAAAACTATGTGACCGTTTTAATAGATGCAGAAAAAACATCCAAAAAGACTCAATATTATTCATAATAAAAACTTTCAGCAACCAGGAGTAGAAAGCTTCATCAATTTGATAAAAGACTACGGTCCTACAGTTAACATCACAACTGATGGTAAATATTGAATGCTTTCACACTAAGATAGAAACAATATAAGGATTCTTGGATTGACACTCCTGTTTACCATTGTTATGAAGGTCCTCCACAGTGTAATAAACACACAAAAAAGAAATAAAAGGAGTGAAGATTGGAGACAAAGAAGTAAAATTGTCCATTTTTGCAGATGACAGGGTTGTCAATGTAGAAAATTCTAAGGAATTTACAAAACAGCTGCTAGAAGTAATAAGTGAATAAGAATGAGGTTATGGGATACAGGATTAGTACACAAAAACGAATTGTATGTTTTCATAATTGCAGCATAAAATTTAAAATGAATTTTTTAAAATGTTAATTACAGTAGTACCAAAACCTTAAAATATTTAGGAGCAAATATAACAAAATATATGTAGAATCTCCTCACTGAAAAACCAAACAACATTGCTGAAAAAATTACAGAAGACCTAAATAAATGAAGATATATTATGTTTGCTAACTGCTCATTTCTCCCTAACTTGATCTGTAGATTCAGCTCAATCTACTGATTGGGTAAAAATCTCAGCAGGCTTCTGGGTTTTGGAAATAAACAAGCTGATTGTAATATTTTTTGAAAATAAAAAAGATTTAGAATAGTTAAAATGAGTTTAAAAAAATAAAAGTTGATAGACCGTATTATCTGATTTCAGGCTTACTATGAAGCTTTTATTATTCAAAACAAAGTAATAGGTGGACACATAGATCAATGGTGGACACATAGATCAATGTCAAATAAAAGTAAGTCCAGAAACAGACCCATACATATACAGCCAAATGAATTTGGCACAGTTTCAAGGCCATTTAATGAGGAAACAGTAGTCTTCGATAAATGGTACCTGGACAGGTAGATATCAGTATGGAAAACCATGACCCTTACTTCATACCACGTACAAAAATAATTTCAAAATAGATCTTACACTTAAAATTTATTTAAAAAATGAAACCTATAAAACTTCTAGAAGAAAGCTTAATCATTGCAACCTTGGAATGGGCAAAATTTCTTAGATTGGCACACAAAAAACATAAACAACATAAACCATTGATGAAAATAATGACAAATAGGAGTTTTACCAAAATTTTAAAATTTTCAGTCTTTGAAAGACATCATTACAAAAATCAAAATGCAGTCCACAGTCTTGGGGAACATAGTCTAGGGGAACATATTTTCAACCTGTAAATCTGGATATTACATAAATCTGTATCCAGAATACATAAAGGAGTCTTACAACCCACTAATAAAAAGACAAAAACACCCCAATAAAAATGGTCAAAAGTTTGAATTGACTCTTCATAAAGGGATATATGCAAATGGCCAATAAGTATATGAAAAGATATTAAAAAATCATTAGTCATGGCTGAAATGCAAATTAAAACCATAGCAAGATACCACTGCACACACAATACAATGGCTAAAATTTAAAAAACTAACAATACCAAGAATGACAAATATATGGATCCACAAATAGAGGCAGATATGAATGTAAAATGGAACACCCTCTTTGGAAAACTTTTTGGCAGTTTCTTAAAAAGTAAACCCATTTCTACTGTACAACCTAGCCATTCTGCTCCTAGATATTTACTCAAGACAAATAAAAATATATGTCCACATAAAGACTTGTACACAAATATTCTTAATAGCTTTATTCACAATAACCAACACCAGGAAACAACCTGTACATTGGAATACTACTCAGCAAATAAAAGGGATGAACTATACTAAAACATGGGATAACATGAATGATTTTGAAGATCATTATATTGAATGAAAGACACCAGACACAAAAGAGTACGTTTACTCTGATTCCATTTGTATACAATTTTAGAGAACACAAACTAATTTAAAGTGACAGAAAGATCAATGATTGTTTGGACTGGGGACAGAGGGAAGGACACAGACTGCAAAGGGTATGAGGAATATACTGGGGGTGATAAAAATGATTGGTATGTTAATTATGGCCTTGTGTCTTCATTATAGTACATATATATCTGCAACATTTTGTAAAGTTGTACAATCTGAATAGATACAGCTTATTGTACATAAATTTTATCCCAATAAAATTGTTTTGAGAAGGATATTTGGCTGAATGTCATCTTCTGGGGCTTATTTCATTAAACATTTATTTGACATGATTTAACAAATATTTGAAGAATGAAGGAAGGAAGATAGATACATTTATGTCAGTCACTTCTGTCATCGGAGAGAAAAAACATGAAAATAAACCCAAGTCTTCTTAAACAAAATAATCCAATTGTAGATTTCATATCTATCCATCTTAGATATCAAAGAATAACCTTTCTAGAACCATGCTCACCATAACTTACATTCAAGGCTATTATCACTTTCAGTAATAAGGGAAAACTTCAATTTGTATCAGCAACATTCGCTAATCTGTCAAATTATGCAGTTTTTTGTTTTGTTTTGCTTGAAATCTTGGAGCAGCAAAGCAAGAGGGGCATATTAGTTAAAACTCTTTTGGCTGCAAGTAACAAGACATCAACTCAAAATGACTCAAAAAGTGGGAAATTACTGGCTTACATAATTTAGAAGTCCTCAGGGATAACCAACATCAAGCATGACTTGATCCAGATACCAATGTTACTGTTGGAATTCACTTCTTATTTCGTATTATTGGCTGGGTCCTTAAGTGTTGGCTCCATCTGTAGACAGACTCCTCTTGTGGTGGCTGCTGGCAGTTTGAGCTTTCCATTCAGTCATGAGACTCTCATTGTTTTAGCTTGATTTGCATGTTTTTCTTTGGACCAATCAGTGTGGGAAGGAGGATGAAATGCGCTGATGGGCAAGGTATAGTCATGTGCTCCTTCCCAAGCCGGGCAGGGTATGAGTGGATCCCATCTGTACCACACAAATTCACAGTGGAATAGGAGTGAGTTTTCAAGGGAAAATTGGTGTGCTATTACCAGAATAAGGTGGTTTAAATGTTCCACAGGCAAAAATAACAGTTGTCCTCTCTCTCAAAGATAAACACATGAGGTGAGTGATGTCACTATGAGGAATCTCACTGGTGGTAACATTTTTAAGTTCCTAGTCCTATTTGTCTTCCAACCTCTTTTTCCTAGGACCATGGCCATCTGTTCATGGTTAGAACACTCTCAATAGTGGTGGTGGTGATGATGAATTGAAAATCCTGGAATGGTTAATGCCTTCTTAAACTTCCATTAAGCCCAGCAATCTGAGTGTGGCTATATTGGTTAGCTATAGCTATGTAAAAAAATCAACACAAAATGCAGCTGCTTAAATAACAAACATTTATTATCTTACAGCTTCTATGGGTCAGGAACCAAGGCACAGCTAAAGCTGGGTCCTCTAGCTCAGTCTTTCTCACAAGACAGTAATGAATATGTCGTCCAGAATAGTGGTCTCGTTTCAAGACTTGACTTGGGTGGAATTCACTTCCAACATTACTCAGGTGGCTGTTGATAGGAATCAGTTGCTCGCAGGTTGTTGGACTGAAGGGCTCAGTTTCTCACGGTTTTCTGGGTTTTCTGTTGACTATTGGCCAGTGCCCTTTCTCTATTCCTTGCCATACAGACCTCTCCACAGGGCAGCTCACAACATGGTAACTGGCTTGAATCAGAAGGAGCAGAAAGAGGCAGGAAGATGGAAAGCAAGGTCTTTTGGTAATCTAATCTCAGAAGTAATACTCCATCACTTTTGGCTGAACTTTTTTTTTTTATTAGAAGCAAGTCACTAGATCGAGCCCATATCCATACCCAATGGGGCAACAATTACATATGGGCATGAATACCAGACAGGGAGATCACTGGGAACATCTTAGAGGCTATCCATCATCTTAGAGGCTGCCCATCACAGTGGCAGTGGCAACAGAGGAAATACTTTGCTAATACCTCTTGACATTGAAGTTTTCTGTTGAGAGCCTTAAATCATGGACTGGATACATGAGGCAGACAGAGACATTTCCAGAAGCTAGGTAGGACCTTTGGCAAGATGGAGTTTATGTTCATGGTTACTAATGCAAACCAGATAAAAAGACAAAACTGAAACTATTAGAGAGTTTGATTGTGAAGTACAGAAATGATTACGGAAACAAGCTGAGAAAGTGAATGTGTAACGAGAGGTAAAAATAGAGATACATGCCAAGACTTGTATTTAAAGTGTTCACCACAGAGAGAATCAGCCAAAAAATGTCCAAAACCAAGGAAACAGTTTACAAATTGCAGTGTATCCATATGATAGAATACCATGTAGCTACTAAAGATATTTTGTTGGAACAGTGGCTTTTAAACTTTTTTTTAACCACAACTCACAGTAAGAAATCTGTTTTATACCAAAAATAAGTATATATAACTATTGGAACTGAAATAAAAATTTCATAGAGGATGTTTATCCATTGTACATAATATGCACTTTGATATTTTGAATTCTATTCTACAAATTTTTATATAGTGGTAAAATGTGTATATTGTAGAATTTGCCATTTTAACCATTTTAAGTGGCATAAAGTATGTGTACATTGTTGTGCAACTGTCACACTATCTCCAGAACTTTTCCAGCTTCTCCAACTAAAAGTCAGTTCTCTAGCTCCCATTTCCTTCTTACCCAGCCCCGAGTAACCACCATTCTATTTTGTGTCTCAATGAATATGACTACTCTAGGTAACTCACATAAGTGGAATTACACAACATTTGTCCTTTGGTGACCAGCTGATTTCACTTAGCATGATGCCTTCAAAGTTCATCCGTGTTGTAACATGTGTTAGAATTTCCTTTCTTTGTAAGGCTGAATAATATTCCATTGTATGTATATACCACATGTTGTTTATCCATTTATTTGTTGATGGACACTTGGGTTGTAAAGGTACTTGGAGCAAAAGTGTGAAGCCTCTCTGTGAGCATCAGGTTGACAATCTCTATTGAGTCACAGTATCCTACGCTGCAACTAAGGTCCTCTTCTCCCTTGATTTTTATGCTTTATTATTATTATTATTATTCGAGACAGATCCTTGTTCTGTTGCCTAGGCTGGAGCGCTGTGGCACCACCATGGCTCACTGCAGCCTCGACCTTCTGGGTTCAAGCAATCCTCCCACCTCAGACCCCCAAGTAGTTGGGACCACAGGCATGCACCACAACCCTGGCTAGTTTTTTAGTTTTTTGTAGAGATGGGGTCTTATGTTGCCTATGCTGGTCTCAAATTGCTAGGCTCAAACTGTCCTCCCGCCTTAGCCCCTCAAAGTGCTGGGATTGCAGGCAAGAGCCACTGCGCCTAGCCTTATGCTGAATTTGAGAGACATATTCTGTAGACATATCCAAATGTTGTGCACAAATGGCATGCACTGTAGCTGGGATTGACAAGAATCACACTTTGACTTTATTAACCTTGAAAAATGTTTTTTGTCATTTAGTTGCATGTGGTTTATGAGATTATTCTGAGTCTGGGCATTAAATTGATTAGTTATCCTTCAAAAACCCATGGGTTATGGTTCCAAGGAAAAAGATAGCAAATTAGGATACATGCACACCCCTGCATCAATGGTAGAAACTTATTCCTATGTCTTGAGTTTCATTTGTTCGTTAACTTAGCTATCATTTATCGAAAGCCTGCTCACTTTAATGTCAGGCACAGTCCTAGGTGCTGGGAATATGGGAATGAACAAATTAAAATACTGACCCTAGAAAACCTTTATAAGCCTCTTAGTAAAAGAGAGAGAGAAGTAAATCATTTAATAGATTGTCACAAGTGCTACAGCAATTTTGTAAGATGACTTGGGAGACAGACACAATGAGCACCCAATTCAGCTTGGGTAAGGACAAGCTTCAGGAAGACTAAGAATAATCCGAAAGAGGATATTTAAGGCAGAAAGGGCAGCATGCCCAATGAGTAGAAGCAAGTAAGAATTCAGGACATGTGTGGTAGGATGAGAAGGCCGTAAAGGCCTCATGTGCTGGGTGAGAGAGCTTGGATTGTATCCTGTGGTTTTGGTGAACCATGGATAGGTTTTAAGTAGGACAATTATTTGGCTATATTTATGTTTTGGAAAGAACTCTAGCAGCAGTGTGGACTAAGATGAAGGGAATGGGAAGGAAGTGAGACCAGGAATGCTATAATTGTCCAGGAACAAGATGTTTAGGATCTTACTTTGAAGCATCATCATGTGAGATGATCAGGAAAGAAAGACCCAAGGGAAGTGGAGAAGATAGAATCGAAAGATTTAGAACTAATGGGCTGAGGGCAAGGGAGAAGTTAAGATTAGATTTCTGGCTTGCTGGCTAATATTAAATGATTCTCTAGTAATCTGATAATGAACCACTAATTGAGTCTTTTTCCAAGGAGCCCTATGGGCACCCTTCTACGTGGCACATCCTGCAAGCTTCTTTCTTCCATTATCTGTGGAGGCATATTCATGGAGAGAATCTTAGAGGTTAAAAATTGGTCTATGCAGGATGGCTAGAGGCAGAAGAGATGGGGAAGAAGCAAGGAGAAAAGTGGCCATTGAAACTAGAACTTGGTACTACGGGTTAGATTAATGAATGTAGCAACGTGAGTCTGAAAGTAGAAATAAGCCACCAGGCCCTTAGCTGGGAAGAGTGGGAGATTCGGGGGATGTAGATAAAAGTAGCTCAGGGCACAGATGATTTAGATAAGACTAAGTGATATGAAGGTGTTGGCAGTCGACTTCTATAAAAAGTTTTGAGATGTAATTCATGTATCATACAGATCACCCATTTAAAGTGTATAATTTAGTGGTTCTTGGTATGTTCAGAGTTAGGCAGTCATCACCACGGTCAATTTTAGGATGTTTTCATCACATAAAAAGAAACCTCATAACTATGAGTAGTTCATTTCTCTAATTCTACTGATGGCCATTTCTCTGCCCTCTACCCCCTGTCTCCAGACGACTACTCATCTACTTTTTGTCTCTATATATTTGTCTATTCTGGACACATTAAAAAAAATCCCTCCCATCTAACTATAATGTGTACATACTTCAATCAACTTTTAAGTGGTGCTTGCTGCTTATTATGGGGGCTGTTTGCTTGACCGACCATACTGGGTCAGTAGGGTAGGGGATAAGTGAAGGGAGGTTTTCTAAAACCTCTTATATTAAAATCATGAGCTGACCATCCAACTGTCCACTTCATGATGGACCATCCTATGTATACCTTAAAAATGAAAATAAATAATAAATTTTCATAAAAGAACATGCTAAAATCGAAGTGGATAAAATGATTAAAATGGACAGATAAAAAATTCAGTCACCAAGCACTTGTACAACCACTCACAAGTTGAAGTTGCAGCAAATAATGAATTAGATATTGCTGGTCAAATGATATGATTCTAGCTGGGCTGAAGCTACTCTCCATGGAGTTCTCTTGGTACCTTCCATGACACAGTGATAATGAGCCCTAAGTCCTTTCCTTGAAGGATTCTTAAGAATCAGACCATGCTCCTTTAGGGAAATTTACTGGTTTTGTATTATCAAATTAATAGGTATAGAGAGGGAAGCCATTTGCCTGCTAATCAATGGAGGATATGAAAGGAGTGATCATGATAATGATAATGATGGTGAAAATGATAATGATAATGATAATAACACCTTGCATTTGAGGGCTTACTTCTGTGAGAGGCACTCTCTAAAGGGCTTTACACACCTCTCTATTTAGTTCTCAACCTACTCCTTGGGTACCTCTAACTACAGAAGAGGAGGCCAGGTACAAGAGATGTTATATAGTAATGTACTTAATAGGAGAATATGCTTAATTGGAGAAGTAGGACTGAACTTGGCTTTTTCTACTATGCTGGTGCTACGTCTCCGATTCTGAGTTTTTTCATTTAAAAAGGAATAACAGTATGCATGCATCCTTATTAGGTTGTTTGCTGCTATGGGAACTAGATGAGTTAATACATGTAAACTTTCTAGAACCATGTCTGTCATCTAGTAAGTGCTCAATGAATATTAGCCATTATTTTGTATTATTATTGTCATTACTATTCAATATTTTTGATATTAGAAAAAGATAGGCCATATTTTAAGAAAAAAGTAGACAGTAAGGAAACAGAAATGCAGGCACATAAAGTCAGTGAAAACTACATTTCTTTTCCACTTCCATCAAAGGCTATTAAATGTAAGGCCTGCTATTGTATATTTATTCAGACATCAATCTTAATCAGCTCCTTTGCTACTTTGGCGGTAAGGGCATTGTAATTCTATTTTTATCGGTTCCTTCCTGTACACCAGACATTCAAAATAGCATGAGTAAGGATCAAAAATATCTTAATGGATTTGGTTCCCAGAGATATCAGTGACCAGGGGAAGAGTTTTGCAGAAATTTCTTCCTGAACTGATAAGGAAGGTAAGTGGGGAAGGTGTAGGGAGGGCTGGCTCTACAGCTTGCTGTTAAGTCTGCATGGTGTGAAAGGCAAAGATCCAGTGGTAGAGTGAATTACAAGAGTCCCTGGAAGAATCTGGAGGATCAGAGCATAAATGCCTCCTATTTTCAGGTTTATGCTTGGGACCAGTGTTGTGTAATCCTTGAAGATAATACCTCCCCTTCATGAGGTAGCCATGGTTTTGGTAAACAGACTTCCCGGTGTGATTGTGTTGCACACACACAGACACAAGATGGAGGTTCCTATATGATTAATATTTTTATTTGTATGTCTTGCCTGGGCATCTTTTCTTTCTTTTCTCTCTCCTTTCTTCTTTCTGGTTCTCTCCTAATTATTTTACCTCTTCTCCTCCTTCTACCCTCTTTTTCCCTTCTGCCTCTCTTTCATTCTCCCTTAGTGCCATTTTATATTCAGACTAACCATCATCAAAAAGTTATCAAAGTTTGTAAACTGAGATTGAAGGGAAGAGAAAATGAGATTAGAGTATCCAGAACAACTATAGATCTTACAGCAATGCATGCAGTGGTAGGCTATGCCACATGGTGAAGTGTGACACAATCTTAGATGGTGCACAGGTGCACATTTGTTCCTTAGTAATTATGTATTTATTGCATGCATATTGAAAAGAGAGAGAGAGTGTGTGTGTGTGTGTGTAGTATGCCACACTTGTGATTTCATGGATATTCTTGTTTAGGATAAGGATAAATTTATTTAAGTAATAAAAGTGATACCATATGTAGAGAAATATTTAGTAAATATTAGTACAGGTGCTACACAGATGTAGCTAATGAATCATGACTCTAGTACATGAGGACTGAAGCTTGGGATACACTGTTGTAATACATGGCATCTTTTACTTGCATGGAGGGCCTCTGGGGAGAGCTGTAGAATGTGGTTGTTGGTCCATTCCAAGTGATCTCCAAGGAGCCTCCATGTTGTTTTGCCTTGGTTCTGCCATAGCATCAGTAAACGCATCTCGGAGCTAAGGATTCTGAATAAAACCAACCCCCTCCTACCCCCAACAGTTCCACAGCTGCATCTCTTGATGAAAGCCCAAGGCGTGAGCAATAACTCTACACCAGCAACTCGAGTTTTTAAACATTTAAATATGTGTAGCAGGTGTGAATGTTATTCTACTATGATATGCAGATGCAAGAAATTTCACGTCAATGTATTTGTTTGTTTGTTTTTAGAGTGGAAGTAAATCTAAATCTGAGCCTCGTCCCTTGGCGTGGGAAAGAATTAGATCACACTTGTGATGGGGGTTCGCTTGACCTTGGCTCCCAGCCCAGGGCCTGGGGGAGATCCAGGCCATTTGGTGGGAGCCCTCTGCACCATGGTCCACACTGGCCACTGCTGATGCGTCCTCTGTTAGTATCACGTGGGCCCTTGAAATCAAGCAGTGTCTCTGTTTTCACTGACTTGGGCTTGGGGATCTCTTTCCAAGCTGGGAGTGATGGCATGATTTAGGACATCACACAGCTGCTTCAGCTGAGGGCTTGTCACTCCCCACCCAGCCTGACGGCTTGCCGGGAAGTCCAGCTGAGTCCTCACTACTCCAGACAGTCCCTCCCTTTTCATTCTAGAGGAGTCCCCCTCCTGCTTAATCTTGACTGTGTCTGGAAGCCCTTTACCCTCAACCCTGTCCCCAAAGGCACACACCTGGCTCTCCTCCCATATGTGTTGATCTAGCCTTGTGCCCTCAGTGACAGCAAAAGCCAGGAAGGGTGGAGGTGGGGTGTTTTTTGCAACTTCTGTTTAAACCATCACATACAAACACCCCTGAGGCAAAGGGGCACGAGGTCTTCTTAGAATAAGGGAGAGAAAATCAAACACAGATTAGTATCTCTAGCAACAATTCTGTCGTGTGAAGGAAAAATTTGAAATTTTTGGATATGCATAAAGGGTATGTTATAATATTATACATACATACATACATACACATATTCAATTCAGAGGCTCAGAAGTGTGTTCAAATAGGCATATGTATTAAGCATGGTTTCCCGTTGTTACCAGAATTGGCATGGAATTATAGCATCTGAATGTTATGGTTGTATAGGCCTTAACAGTTTTATCTTCCAAATGCATTTTATCCAAAAATGCAGTAGGTATTTGGGGCCAGAAAGCCCTGTTTCAGTTGAATTTGCAAAAGCATTCGAACTGGGAGAAAATAACAGAGGATCAGCCCAGTTTCTGGTCTAACCTTAGGTTCATTTGCATCACTGCCCCTTCAGTATTAATGTTTTAAAACTCAATGGCTACCCTGATCCTTGGCTCTTTGCATTCAGGCACATTCTCCATTGCCCTGCTCCCCTCTGCATCACAGGGCAGATTGGCCTCTGCCATCTAGGGTCCAGCCATCCCTGAAGAGCCCTTTCCTCAATGGACCCAGCTGGATAGCCCACCATTGGCCCGGATGTCGGGGTGTTCCTGGCCTCCAGCTGAGCAGCACCTCTTCCCTTCATCACTCCAGCCCCATGGCAGGGAGCAACATCCTTCAGTTGCTAAATCCACATTCCTCTTCTAACACTTTTGAAAAGTAATGTTCCATGTTAATATTGATTCCTAGATTGAATTACCTGACTCTATCATACCTTGCTCTCCTAGCTGAATCCTGATTCAAAGGGGGAAGGTAAGTCTATTAAGTTTCAGAGACTAAAATTTATAGCTCAGAAGCTTAGATTCTATGTAGAAATCCACAGGAACAAATAATAATACCTTTCATTTTTGTCATTCAATAGTTATAGATCTGTTCTTCTTTTGCAAGCTTAAGAGCACCTCCTTTTGCAGGCTTAAGAACAAAGAGTGTACACTCATGGAGTTACATTCTAGCAAGGAACAGGCCCACTGAAAAGAAAAGTAAAAGAATATCAGACACTGAGAAGTGCTGTGCAAAGGAGTGAAAGAGGATGATATTTTAATGATCGGCTGCTTTGGGGAAGGCCTTGTAATTACTATAAGCTTGGGTGTAGCTTTCAAAGACACTGAAACCTTATACAGTCATCTCTCAGTATATGTGGGGGATTGGTTGCAGGACCCCTACATATACTCAAATCAGCAAATATATACAAAAAGTCTGCCCTCCATATTCATGAGTTTCACATCCTGCAAATGTATTCTCAGTCTGTGTGTGGTTGAAAAAATTCTGTGTATAAGTGGACCCACATAGTTCAAACCTGTGTTGTTCAAGGGTCAGCTGTACTGTTTTTGCTGCTACTTCAGATTCTACCTGCCAAAGGTCACAAATTAGGGCTACGTTTGGAAGTTAAATATGTTGTTTTCCATGTGCAGTATTTTATTTAAACAAAGAAGAAAAGGCTGGGCTGGGCATGGTGGCTCACACCTGTAGTCCCAGCACTTTGGGAGGCCCAGGTAAGTGGAATTGTTTGAGCCCAGGATTTCAAGACTAGCCTACGCAACATGGTGAAAGCCCATCTCTACCAAAAATGAAAACAAAATTTAGCCAGGCATGATGTTGCGGGCCTGTAATCCCAGCTATTCAGGAGGCTGAGTTGGGAGGCAGATGTTGCAGTGAGCTGACATCGTGCCACAGCATTCCAGCCTGGGAGACAGAGTGAGACCCTATCTCCAAAGAAAAAAACACACAAAAAACCCAAACAAGTTTAAAGGTCTTCTTGCGGAACACTTACTTTCCAGTGTGTAGTAGTTCCCGTCACTATTTCCAATTGTTTTATATTACAGCCTCACCAGCTTACCATATCTACATGAACTCCAAATGCAGTTCCAACGCGAACCATTTGAGATCATTTTAAATTGCTTAGCATCACTTCTCCTGTTTGAGAACCTACCATATACCAGATACTGCTGAAAATTTCAAAACTTCACAACATACCTTGTGAAGAAAGTATACTAACGCTCATTTTCAGACCACATTGCTAAGACCTAGAGATTACATGCCTAAAATTATATACCTAGTGAGTAGTAGAAATTGGACTGTTTGCTTACTACCAAAACCTATCTCTTAACTGAGTTGGATTGAACGGTAAGCCTGTGATAGATATCCATGGTGTCTTATTTGTGTTAGCAATGCCTCCCCAATCTGATAAGTTCCTTGAAGAGGAGTTAGTTACTCATCTAAATCCCTGCATTATCACAATAGAAACTAACTCGAATTATGAAATTATAATTTTATAAAATTATAAACCATAAAAGTGAATTGATTGGAGATAAACAACAAGTCATAGCTTTGAATATTCCCAGGTTCGCCTCTGAAGTTGATCAGAGATTCTTCTGATAAGCAAAATAACTTAGCAGGTTTCTGCCCCATGGCACAAAACAGACACATGAAATGCCAACTGTTTATCCAGATGATTGGAAAACAGCCAGTTAGAAGTAGTGAAGCCTGAGTTTCAAAGTGGCTTATTAAAATCAAGTACAACAAGAAACTAAAGGTAAACTTTTTGACATTACCATGGAAAAGTGAGAAAGAAAGGATGATGTGTGTAAGTAGGTTGTGTTTTCAATGTAGTGTTATCAATTTCTCTTTCTTGGGAAGGATGATCCCTTATTCTGAAATTATGTCCATCCTCCTTTTTAGGCTTAATTTTTTTTGTAATTGAAATGTAGATGATAGTCAAGTGGGGTGTGTGTGTGTGTGTGTGTGTGTGTATGTGTGTGTGAGAGTATCCTTTCATGGTAGAATAGAAATTAACTACTTATTAGTACCTAAACATTCCTTGAAATTTTACTAGTCCATGAGATCCAAGTCTGATAACCTCTGCCTCTGATAAAATATCAACTTAAGCAGGCTGATGTATTTACCATATCACTTACTTGTTAGGATAATGTTTACGTCGTTATTAAGGTATTATAGATATATGTCAATATAACTAATCAAATTTTTATTGAACACTTGCTATAAACCAGTTTTTAGTCAAATAGTTTAAAGGTTCCTTTGAAGTTTTTTTTAGGTATTGCATGGGTAAATTTCAACCTAGCTCTTCCTTGACTTGTATTTTCTGAAATTCACTATTGTAGGGTTCAAATTATGTGTTACTTCATTTATATATATATACACACACACACACTATATATATATATATAGAGAGAGAGAGAGAGAGAGAGAGAGAAACAGTTTAGACATAATCCCATATCAGTTAGGGTTTTTATGTTCCAAGCAATTCTGTGTTAAGAAAACTCAACCCAAACTGTCTTGTACAAATGGAATCTTTTGTCTCCATATTTTAAAACTTCAAAGGTAAATATGGCTTTAGAGGTTTTAATGTGGCCTTAACATGTAACCCGGATGCTGTTTCTTCTTTTACACTTCGGAGCTCCATTTCTCACAGGTTGGCTCCATCCTCAGGCATGCTGTCTCCTCATACTTTCAAAATGGCTGCTGGCCACTTTGCAGAACTAAGCCAGGAGGAAAGAGCAAAATCCAGAGACTGAGCCTGCTGGCTGATTTGGCTCCTATGCTCATGCCTGCACCAACCTCCAGGGCTAAAGGGGTGGAATGCTCGAATGGCCTTACCTGGGTCACAAGCGCCACCTTGCTGGGCCTGAAGTGCAGCCACTTCACTGTGGATCCCCAAATGGAAGTTGGGGTTGTCGGGTAGAGGAAATGGAGGAATGAGTATGGGAAACCAACAAATGTCCACTATGAACTGTTTACTGGGGGTAGGAAATGAACAGCTGGTCTTTGAAGCTCACTTTCTTTAAACAATTACAATCATTTGGTGTTTATTTTCTTCAGTTGTTACCAGGATTACATTGTAATTGATATTTCAGAATTGCCCTGAGTGGATGGCAGAGAAAACTTTCATAGTGACATAAATCTATACAAAGAAAAGGTGATAGAGATTTCTAACCTCTTGTATCCCTGTTGTAAGTTTACCAATTGAATAAAAATGGACAGATTCAATTCCAAAGTCACTGAACTATTGCTGACTCTTATATTTCCTTTTATGAAAACCAAGGTTCTTTAGGAAAGTCAACTTTTTTCCCTCCAATAGTTAATACTCTTTTCCCCAACTGTTCCCCTTCTGTATGACCCTTTTCTTTCCAGATTTAAAATCTCTTCATATGTGCCTTTTAAAACATCTTGTTAAACTTTCCATTCATCAAATAAATACCAGATGATAGGGACTGTGCCCTTTTCCATACTTTTTGCCATGTGGGTAATAAATACATCTATTTACTTCATTTTCCATCAATTAAAAATACTACAGTGGCTTTTTATTTAATCGGTTATATGGAAGTTAGACGGGATGGGAATGGAACGTTATTAGACTTCTTGTTTGCGAGTACTTGGACATTAGTAAACTTCTCTTGAGATCCAGTCCAGGAAAATAGATTGCTGGCCAGAAATAGAAACAGCATTTTTTTCCTTAAATAAAGGAAGTCATTGTTTAAAATAATACTTAAAAATTTTAAAGAGACTAATTGTCCCTTTCCTTTTTAAGAGTATTTTTGAACATACTTTTAAAAGACTCTTGGTGTCTTCATATTATTTTACAATTATGCAGTGATTTTTTAACACAAAGCATATATTGAAGTCTATTATTCCTTCCCGCCCAAGTTGGGTGTATAAGTTGGGGGTGATTTTTCTCTCTTTCCAGCTGTGTCATAGAATCACACAAACGAGTTCATACTGGGACTTAGTGCTTGTAGACTTTCCATTTTGTTTGCTTTTTGCTGTTTTCAGTGTATTGTTAGGTTAAAGGAATGCTTCTATCTTTGATTACTCCCTGGTAATGGGGACATCTTTACCCTGGAAAGCAGGGGGTAATGAAGAACAGGTGTTCAATATGAACTTTCAGTTTTATTTTCCCAGAACTGTGCCCAAAACTAGGGCAAAGCTTTCCAAGTATTTTAGTGCAGATTATTGTATTGATAGCTGCAGTATTTCCCTTGGTCTCCCTCCAGAACCCATATCCCAAGCCTCTAAGTCTGACAACACTTGAAGGAGCCATGAAAACTTGCTGACTTACAATTGATAAGTTGATCAAATGAATTTATGCAAGAGAGTGAGTGCCCAGCGTTTCTGTCTCAATGTTTACACAGGATAATCTCCTGAAACGTAGCAAAGTTTTCATTTGTGATAAGAAATAGATGCTGCTTCCCTTCAGAATCTGAAATAAGATTAGGCAAAAAATTCTAGAGATGAAATTGTCAGGATGATTTTTGCTTGAATATGTGAGGGCCAGAAGAACATTTACTCTTCATAAATAATATTTAGCCTCCATAGTCAACTTCCAGGGAACATCTCTATTTTTTCATGGCCTTTTTTATCGTATGCCTGCCTCAGGGTGCTGAACTTTGGACTGTAAGTTCAGGCAAGTCTCCATCTTTTTATCCTGCAACAGGCCTGACAGTCTTTGGGACTCCTATTCTTAGTGCAGATATTGTAGTGTGAGTCACAGCAGCTACAGAGTGCTTTCCACTCCAACAAGGGTAGACTTGCTGGCTCTCAACTTTGCTGTGGCACAAATGCAGTACTCACCGAGGCCAGTTCTGTGGCATCTCTGGTGCAGCGTCACCGTTTTCCTAATAGATTCTTTTCATTTTTTTATTGGTAAAATATACATAACATAAAATTTACCATTTTTAACTATTTTTTAAGTGTACAGTTCAGTGGCATTAAGTACATTCACATTGCTGTGCAACCATCACCACCATCCATCTCCAGAGCTTTTTTCATTATTTCAAACTTAAACTTGGTATCCATCAAACGATAACTCCCATTCCTCCTTCACCCGAGCCCCTAGAAACCACCATTCTCCTTCTGTCTATACGAACTTGACTACTTTAGGTGCCTCATATAAAGGGAAACCATTCAATCTTTACCCTTTTGTGTCTGGCTTATTTCACTTAGCCTAAATGCCCTCAAGATCCATCCATGTGTCAGAATTTCCTTCCTTTTTAAAGCTGAGTGACACTCCCCTGTGTTTATATACCACATTGTGTTTATCCATTCATCTATCAATGGACACCAGGGTCGCTTCCACCTATTGACTATTGTGAATAATGCTGCCATGATTGTGCTTGTACAAATACCTGTTCAGATTCCCGCCTTCACTTCCTTTGGGTATATACTTAGAAGCGGAATTGCTGGGTTCCATGGTAATTCTGTGCTTAGTATTTTTAGGGTTTGTCATACCACTGTACACAGTGACTGCCCTATTTTACATTCCCACCAGCAATCTGTAAGCTACTTTTTAGCAGACATAATTCCCACCACACCCTACTCTCAACAATATAAAACCAGTATTCAACTGATTCTTTTTTTTATTTAACGTTAAAATTTTTTTAAATATTTATTTATTTATTTAATGTCTTTATGTTTTAGAGACAAGCTCTTGCTCTGTTGCCCAGGCTGGACTACAGTGGCACTATCATAGTTCACTGCAGCCTGGAACTCCTGTGATCAAGCCGTCCTTCCTCCTCAGCCTCCAGAGTAGCTGGGGCTATAGATGCACCACCATGCCTGGCTAATTTTTTTAAAATATGTTTGTAGAGACAGGAATCTCACTCAGTTGCCCAGGCTGGTTTTGAAACTCCTGGCCTCAAGTGATCCTCCTGCCTCAGCCTTCCAAAGTACTGGGGTTATAGGCATGAGCTACCACACTCAGCCTGATTCTTGTCAGTAAAGGTTTTTCCCCATTTTGGGGGCGAGGGGGAAAGTTGGACTCTGGACTTGTATTGTTGCCAAGGGAAGCAGAAATGTATCAAAAGAAGACAAGAAGAAAAAAGCAAAAACTATGGCATAATGCAAAAGAAAAGCCAGCAGTCACAAACGATACAGGGTCCTCTGGATTTAAGCAGAAAACGCTATAAGCAGGGTGTGAAACTCCCATCTGTCCGTTGCTGCTTCATTTTAGGGTGCACCTGATCTTGTGTGTGCCAAGTACAAAATGCCCCGTGTGCCTTTGTAACAGCCAAGCCCCCAGTGCTTTCTCATTCGCACAGTGGCCATGTGGTCTACAAAGAGAAGCAGACGTCAGGCTGACTCTCAAATAAAGCTTCCTTGCTGCTGTTTGCCTCCAGATAGTTCAAGCCATTTCCTTTCATTTTTGGGAAAAAAGAATGTCAGTTTGGCTTTCTGAAAACAGTTGCCACCTTTGAGCAAAGCTAATTAACTACAATACACATGCTCAGGATTTCCAGAGAGAAAGAAATGTTTGATACTGGTATATGTTACCCAACCTAACCACACATATGGCAGGTTTGGGCCAAGAGGAGGGAGCAAGAGGACATTAGTTCTGATTTCAGGTAACTGTTAACTCGTTCTACTTCTTGGAATAATATGATACCAGAGAGAGAGAGAGAGAGAGAGCGAGAGAGAGCACGCTTCTACGTGAAGCTTTGTGGATTTGAAAACTGCTATACTGAATATTTTATGATGTTGTCAAGGCCTCCCCTTATCATGTGACCTCAAGGCGCTAACCATGGCTTTCATCTTGTGAAGTCTTGAACATTTGCAGTTGCAGAAAAACCTCAAGAGACTCAGTATTTCAAAAGCCATAGTTTAGGTTTTATTTTCTAGGCTGGGATGTTTGTGGGTTTTCTTATTATAAAATTAGAGTTGTCATAGTGATGTTGTGTATTTCAAACCAGATATTCCATGGTTGCAGAAAAGTCCCACTTTAGGAAATGGGTTTCTTTATGAATGTGCTAACATTGTGCACACAAAGTAGCACAATACAGATAAACAGGCATCTTTGGTAGGTGGGGTGTTTGGGTAAATTTATATTTCTGAGGATTGAACAAAAACTCCTTTACCTTAAGAACTGTGCAAAATGGTCCTAAAAAAAATTAAGTCAGTCTAGTCTCTAGATGTCCGTAGTTAACATAATTTTATTGTTCTCACTCATCCAGCTTTAGAGCATGTGGTTCCTGAATACAAGTCTTAGCTTTGACCTCAGTGCTTGTTAACCCAGTGCCTGAGCCCTTCTTAGACATAAATGAGAACCTTTGGTGGTAGAGCAGGAAATTGGCACTTTAGCACCCAGGGTGATTTTTATGCCCACTAATGTGTGAGAACAATTGACTTTGAAGCTGTAGGTGTTTAGATTGGTGGCGTATTTATTCCTAGAATTGCTCCATGTAATTTGACTTCTGATGAGGACATCTTTCTGTTTCTTTCCTCCAAAATGGAAGGCAAACTAAATTAAAATAGCCAGTTAATTCAGGTTCTGAGTTGGTTGGGATATGGATAATTGAGATCTTTTTGGTGATTTCTAAAATAGTTTCCCTTAATGATCTGTTGGATTTCAAGTGCATTCTGCTCTGTGTTATAGAAGGATGGTTGGTGTGAAACTTAGGGGGACTCCAATTATATACATAGTTCACTTACTAGTTCCATAATTTAGGATGTCATCTTTTCCTATTGACTTTCACTTTCTTTGCACTTAAATGGGAATGTTGTACTATTGATCTCAGTGTTTCTTTCCATCTCTAGCATCTTATGATTCCCTTCTTTATTTTCTAACTTTTTCTCTTCCACCCTCAAAACATTTTCTCCTCTCATAGAACTGGAAAGGCCCTTTGAGATCATTTCATCTTAATCTCTCATTAGGCACAAGAGAAAATAAGCTGAGGAACAAATTGGAGATGCTGCTTTGAAAGAGCCCACATGCGAGCCTGGGGCTTCAGCTCTCACAGTAGAGCTCCTTGCACTGTGGCATGAATTGTCTATCATATGTGGGGCTCCATTTCTTGCATTCCAGCCCTGCCCGGTAAGTATTTGGTACAGCAGCAGCAGAGGTTGCTCTCAACATTTGGACATTAGGAATTTAATGCATTAGGATTGGTTCATATGTGTCATCAAATTGTATCTGGGGACAGAGATTCTGGGGAGACTCACATACGAGTTTGGCTGGTCACAAGTAAACCCCAGATGACTCTTGTTACTAACTCTAGAATACTCAAACAGCATATATCGCAAACGTTTTTGCAGTGTACTGGAAAGGGCATGACCTTTGCACTTCGAACTGTTATAATCCTGGTTTGGGAATGTATTAACTGTGGCATCCTAGGCAGGTTACCTTACCTCTCTGAGCCTTATCAACATAAAGGTTGTGAAATAACTAGTTTGTGGATTAAATACAATCTTACATGTAACGATTCCTGGAATTTAGTGGGCACCAAGTAAATACGAGCTCATGGATCTTTCTTTACTTGTTGGTATTATTGGAGTTTGAAACTTTGCAAACTTGGGACACACACCAACGACTTGAAAATACAAGGGGGTAATTTTAAACTTCTCATGATACCAACTTTCAGCAATTTAAAAAGAAAGAACTGGTTTTTTTGGAAAATTAGGAAGTCAAAATGCCAGACTCATCTATAAATGCGAAACTCTTTTTGAGCTTTTATAGTATGGGCTTATGACATCAGTAAGGATCCAGCCCCTTCATTATTGGAACCTGTCACAGACCAGGGCAGGAAACCTCTCCCTTGTTTTGTCACCACTTTTTCTTGTTCTCAGAGCTCCTTTAGAACATGTCCAGGGAACATTGCTGGATATGCATTCTCAAAGCATGTTGCTGTACTCCATAAATGCTGATGAGTTTTTTTCCCCCAGACCAACAGAAGTCATATAAGTGAAATGCCTTCCATTAAAGGACAGAGAAGAAAATTTATCAAAGAAAGAGTGAGAAGAAGGTTGACCCCCACTAGGAATGGAATTTTCTCTCTATAGCTTACTCCTCTTGATGAAGTATTAATTTTTAACAGGAATATAGATCCCTTTTTTCCAGGTGTGAATTAGTTGCTATTTTGAAGTATTTGCCATTCCAAACCATTTTTGTTCTTATTGCTAGCTGTGTGATTGCATGAATAATTAGTGCCCACGGAGTCCTTTAAGAGCCTAACCTTCCTGGAAAGACAGTGCTAGTGTAAAGGGTCTTATATATGAAACCATTATGGCACTGTTTAAGGCATTGGAAAGGTCCAGAATATTCTGTGCCCATGAGAAAAAAAGTGGGATAAAAAACAGAAAGTGAGTGCTAGGCCACTTCTTTTTATTCCTCTATTTGATTCTTAGGATTATAGAATCTCAGGATTTCAATATTGCTTAAAGATTATCTAACCATCAAGTACATGGATTTCTTACAACAGTCCTGTACTACACACACACACGTGCGCGCACACACAGGATTGGGGAGAAACACAGAGAAAGAGAGAAAGAAAATGAGAATGAATGAATGTATCAACTCTGCTTTACTGCCCAAGTGATGTATGGAATGTGACCCCAACACCTGTTACCCCATATATAGTCAAGATTGATTTTTGTTGGTTGGGTACCAGTCCCTCTTCCGCTCATTGCCATGTGTTTATTCCCCTCAACTGAACCATTCATCAGGTAAGGATATGTGTCCTACTCAAACCCCCTTTCTTTGAACCCACATCCATCTAATGTCTTTGTTCACATATCAGACAGCTCCTCAAATAGTCAAAGGGAACTTGGCATTTTCCTTAATCATCTCTTCTGCAGCTGAATGTTCCCAGATTCTTCATTCACTCCTTGTTTTTGAGAATGACCAGCAAAACTAAAGGAATGGGTGTAGATTTCTTCCATTATTTATATAGTGCAGCTTTTCCATCGAGAAACGATATTTATAAAGGACAGATAAAGACATGTCTGCAGAGAAGTGAAATTCTTAGAAAGTATGCTCCACTTGAAAGGCAAGACATAGAGGTTTTGAATGCAAGCTGTGATGAAACATTACCCAGGACAGTGTCTTGTCTGTGTTAGAGTGGGGAAACTGAGTCATGAAGCCTCTTGGTCAAAGCGTCACTATGTCAATCTTGCAGAGCAGTATGCCTGTCAGGTTAATGAGTGCTGCATGTGCCCAGAGGCAGTTCTGAGCATGGTAGGACTGCCCAGGTGAGGGCTCTTTACCTTTGTGAGTGGGGAGCTCCCATACCTCATCAAGTTAAGCCAAGCTGATCTGGAAAGGGACACCTTCCAGTGGGAGAATAGGGATGCTTAATTGATTTACACTGTTGATGAAGCACACAGACATGAATTCTGGTTGCGTCCTATCCCATATGGGGAGTAAGGCATAAGTTGTAGAAGCTGCCTTTTGGCATTAAAAAACAAAGGGCACGCATTGGAGTAACATAAGGATATATATACTTAGCTTTTTCTTTTTAATGTATGAATGGAAAACACGTTTTATGCTTCAAATGTATATTTTAATAATAAAAATAGAACTATTGCCAACATTTACTCCAGAAGGCAGCCTTTTTTCTTAAAGCACAACGAGAAAGAGAGATCTAGTGTCTTCTCTTTTCCATGATAATTGCTTGTAGTCCCTGCTAACTGGCCTTTTGACAGGGTCACTGGCAGAGCTTGTAGGCCCCCTTGGCAATGTTGGTTGGTGGGACAGAGCACGGGCCAGTGCCCGAGCAGGGACGGGGCAGAAAACGCTAGGCTGGCTCCCAGTCTTGTTTGCTCTGAGCACCAGCCAAGGCAGGTTTGGTTTTTGCTCACCTGTCATTGCAGCAATATGTAGTGACATTTCAAACTGCTAGCATGGAAACAGGGTAAAAACTTCTTGGGACAACTGGGAAATTTCATTTAGACAGAATGTCAGACCTTAGCCTCCAGTGTAAATACTAGAGGCTTTGCTCTGTCCAGTTATGCTGTAGCATTTGGTGTGAAATTAAATCAGAGGCTAGTGAAAATCCAGGCAGGATCTAAATGTGTTGAGTACATTTAAGTTTCTCCTCTAATTTAGGAAACCTTGTGCTTCTTCACCCTTTTGGCACCGACAAATACCTGGAAGAGGCCCTAACAGTCTTGAATAGGAATGTGATCTCTAGATTCTCCATCACAGAGAAAAAAATGAAGAGCTTATAGGCTCTCTGATTTTTTTTTAAGTGCTTTGGTCTTCAGAATCTGGCCCAGCACTAGTTGTTTTGATTTGCCCAGCAACCTAACCCATATTCTTGAATAAGCAAGCAGGATTTCAGCTCTAGAAGGTTGAGCTGCATATATTCACACACCATTCTATTCATTTCTCAGATACAGGATTTTTTAAAAAGGAGAGAGAACAGGGTCATTTTCATTCTATTGCGAACGCTTTTTATGTTTCAGGGATCAAATTATCAAATTTCAGGCAACTTTTTTTTTAAACTAGGTCATGACTTTCAAAGGCCATCTTTATTATCCTCAGCAGAAACATTAAACTTGTAAAAAAAAATTTATAATTTTTTTTCCTCTGGTGATTTTTTTCTTTTATTCCCCCCACCCCCCTAGCCCTCCCCCTCCCCACACACACACACACACAAAACGCTCAGGGAAAATGTTTGCCTTCACTTCCTGCTATTCAGCACTGTGTATTGTTAAACTGATGTAGTGTTTATACACATCGTGGTTATGGCTGTAGCCCGGCTATTGTTGAAGGATGTTAGACAGCCATTTATCACAGTACGCCAGTAAACCCATTGTAAAAATGTCCTACTAGTTAAATGAGGCTTAGATTTAATGAGGCTGTAAGAACAGAACGGGATTTTGACATACTGTAAATAAGGTTCCTATAGCAATGTCATCAGGATTAAGGTGCAGATTCCTTTTGTTTTCAAGCAACAATAGTCTCCTTGCCAAGGTAAAAAGAAGCCTCCCCCTTTTAAATGAATCTTTTGAGGAAGTTGTTGTTTGCTCAGAGAAATGCATGAAACAAAGGTGTGTGGCCAGGAGATGACAAGATCGGGGATGACTTCTTTGGGAAAGAAATGACACTCCTCAGAACTCCTTTGTATGTCACAGCAACACCTAGAGCCCCCAAAGCCTCCTTGTTAATGCCTGCTGCTGCATGCAAATGCCATTCAAATGTGGTCCCGGTCCCCTCCTCAGGGAGGGTAAAGCCAGCCTCAGAGAGACTGAGTCTGAGATTCCTGGCCAGCCTTTGAAGAGGGTAATCAAGTTAGACATAGCAGGAGGGCATTTGCCCTTTCAAGCCAAGTGGGGAAGCACAGAGCAGAAGAGCCAGGCTTCTTTGCTTGATCTTATCAGTGTTCAATGAGATCTACCATTTTGAAATCACAGAACAAACTGTAGAAAATGACCAGAAATTCTGGTGCATTCAATTTTCCCCATGGGAAGGAAAAATCAGTTATTTCTCAAATGTCTAAGGAAACGAATGCAGCCAGAAGTAGGTACATAGGGCTTGACATTACCATTGGGATTGCAGTACACTATTTACAAAAATAGGCAGTCTTGAAATTGCCCTATTGGAGAGAAATTTGATTGTCTCAGAAATAAAATTAAGTGGTCTCCATCTTCATTTTGCTAGGGCTCCTGCGAAGCCTCAATTCAAAGAGATCAGTGTTGAAAAAGACTAAATTGAAGGATATCTTGAGAGCCAATAGATGGTCTAGAGGCAGTCCATCCACATCTGCAGTTTCCTTAGTATCTTTCTGAACCTGGAACACTTTGGAGGTGTGGAGTCTTCTTTGATGGAGTCTTCAGTTTGACATAACAGTGTATCCCTTTAAGCTTGAACCCCAAACTCACAAGGTCTTAGGGAATATATTGCTTCCATTTTGGTGGTCACCAAAGGCTTAATTTTAGCTGCCGAGAGATTAGCCTTTTATATTTATTTAATGTTCTCAGTAGGGGAAAAAAAGTTCAAGGGTTGTGTTTCCCTTCAGTGCTCACCGCACATAACTCATTGTGCATCCTTGCAGCAAATGCCTGCTACCTTCATCAGGAAGTCACATTTGGACAAGGTGCAGTATGTGCTAGGCATCCGCTTTAGCCAGAAGGGCCCTTTCTACAATGTCTCCATTTTAAGCTGCCCCCTGCAAGGCTCTTTTTTTTCCCCCAGATCCCTCTTTTGCTGTAAGTTTCCACCATCCTTTTTGCAGAACCACACAGAATAATGTTGGCAAAGAAACTTAGTGATGCTCTCTTAGCTCTTTCATCCTAATAGCGGTTTGTGTATCCCCACACTGCTAGACGGAATGTCCTTCTCGAGACAACCAACAAAGACAGCTTCTTCAAGAAAAGGATACAGATCTGGATGCACAACAGTGAATCAGGCATAATTCCTGCCACTCCAGAGCTCATGAACCAGTACAGTCATTCTCAAGCTTTAGCGTGTACAATACATACGTTACCCCTACAGGTGTGACTTAGTTGGACCCCAAAATCTTCATTTCTGACAAGCACTGCAGTGATATTGATGCAAAAAACCTCAGGAGAAATACTGATGCAGTGAGGCAGAGGAAGCACAGAAACATCATGAATTACAAAACTGCAGGAACTGCCTGAAGGAAAGTCGGAGTGCTGTGGGAACGGAGAAGGTATGGGTGCCACGGGATGGGCCTGGGCAGGGCCCACAGACACGATCCTGTTTAAGCCAGATCTTGAAGGATGACTCAACTGTGGCCCCTTGGCAGTGCTAGAGGGAAGGCCTTCTGAACAGGAAACAAGATCAAGGTGACTGAGGTGAAAGGGGAAAAGGCATGTGAGGGGTCAGTGCAGCCGGAGCGCTGGGTGCAGGGAGGATTCTGTTTGGAGCTCCAGAATTTGGAGTTCAGTCTTAGGCAGTGAGAAGCCCTCGAAGATGTTTAAGTAGAGAAGAGAAATAATCTGCGATCTGCTTTCTGCTTTCTTTCCATAGTGACCAGAAGTGAAGTTGAAGTGGCTTTGGGCAGCTGTAAGTGAACAAAAAGGGCAAAATGAGAAGGGACAGGAAATGGGAATCATTTTACGGCTCCCTCCTACTTCCCACATTCCTTTGAGGCCGAATTAATGGGTGTGATTCCATTCCCAATTTAAGAAATCAAGGTTAAATGACTTGCCTACAATTGCACTGAGCTGGAACTAGGGCATAGGTCTGCTGTCTCCAGATCTCCAACTGACTTCCCACCGCAGCCCGTCAGTCAGTGAAATTAATCCGCAGGCATTCACAGGCACCTGAAAATGTCCCCTCCCACCCCTCAAATTGCATAATAATGAGTCCCACAGCATAAAACAATTGTATTCGTTCAAAAGTTTCTCTAATGTCTCTAATGTTGTTGAAATACACAAGGAAATGGTAAAAGTTAAGTGGACATTTGTAACACAGGCTTCTTTTAACATTAAAAGAACGTCTCCCATGGAGCAAGAGTGAGGGTGGTAGTGGTCGGGTTCCTGAGAATCCAAGTAGATTGTACTTCTGGCCCTAAAGATTCCTTATTAGCAAAATCTTTGAATCAGCCAGGTTTAAATGATAAATAAGAGGACGCTGGGCATTTGGAATCTCCATTATCCATCATAACAAATGTTGCCCGCTGGCAAAGACCACATCCCTCAGTCTGAGCTCTCATTTCAAACTGCAGGGGGGGCCAGGTTAGCAGTGGGAATTGCATTTCTAAGGCCTGACAGCCAAGGTCCTTAGACAAGAGGGGCCTAAGTTTTGTCATGTTTAACTCCCGAATGTAACCAAAGCAGCTAAAAGGTGAAGAAGGGAAGCCTAAAAGGAGAAAAAAATAAGGGGGTGATGCAGCTTCACACTGAGTTTCCAAGCTGGAAGACAACATATAGATCATGTAGTCAAAGTCCCCATCCCCGTCTTTACAGAGAAAGAAGACTAGTCCCGGAGAGGGGAACTGTCTTGCTCAGACCCCTACAGCTAGTTAGGGGTGATGCCAGCATGAGGAAGCCATGTGGCTCTTGTCACCACACCAAGCTGTTGCTCTCATGTCTTATGATACAATGGTGCTCACAGATTATTTTTCATGGATCCACTGGGATAGTTTATGAATCCTTTAAATGCAAAAATTAAATAATACTGGGCAGCCAGAGAGCCTACGAGACCAGGTTCGGTATTTTTACTGTTTACCGGCTGTGTGGCCCTGAGCCAGACCTCCTCTGAGCTTATTACTTCTCCTGAAAAAGGGGGCTAGTATTCTATCTGTACCCTATACCGAGTTTCTCTGAGGGTAAAATGTGTCATTTAATGTGGAAATGCTGTGCAAACTGGAAAACTCCACTAAAACATATGCTGTTAAACTCTTAAATATAAAACTTGGGTGCTGAGCAGGCCCCTAGGAAGCTCACATATGCAGCTGTGATTTTTCTGTGAATTTGTTTATTGAGTGTTTAGAAGCACCTAGGAGTGGCCGTATTGCTTATCCTATGAATGCAGGTTTTGGAACCAGAACCAGCTATTGTCAAAACTCCCTGTTCTCCCATTTGCTTAATTCTAGTTATCAGTGGCTTACTTTACTTCTCCAAGTTGAGATCTTCATCTGTAAAATGAGACCAATAACTGCATCTAATTTATAAGACAGTTGTGATAATCAATGAGATAATATATACAAATTACTCTGTGTCACACCTGAAATAAAAGAATAACTTATACACAGTGTCTATGTTTACTCATTTTGCTTTAGTTGTTGTCTTTATTATTCTGGTTCAGACAAGGAGTGGGACTGTTGGAACCCCATGAGGGCAGGGCTTAGGCTCTTTGATTAACCACTGCATCTTCAGGTCTGACAGGGCCTGGCAGTAGCAGATGCTCAATTAATATTTTGGAATAAAGTAATGAGTTCTTATTGTAGGGGAATAAAGAAGGAAGAAAAACCCCTTTCCTCTACCCTCTTATTTTTCGTGGCTGGGGCCTGTGAATTCAGATGACACCAGAGAGGTTAGTAGGAGAAGAAGCATACAGATGTAGTTGATATTTTTAATTTTACATGCACAGGGGCTCCACAGGAAATTGAAAACCCAAAAAAGTGGTTTTGAGGGGCTTATACCATTGAACAAATGGCAGTGAATTGTGAAGATATGACTAGACAGAGGAAGGGGAGTTTGGGCATCTAGGGCAGATGAATTGCGGGAACATGACTTGGAAATTTTGGGGGAAACTAATGGAAGAGAAGGACAATTTTAGTGAGGTCTGTTTAAGCAGACTGACCTTGGTACTGGCTCCTTACCTCTCATGATAGGGTATCTCTCTTTATCTTGGTTTGGGAGGAGGGGAAATTTATACCACCATCACAAAGGGAAGTTTATGCCCTGTTTTTAGGCAGAAAAGGGGAGAGCAGAGAACTTTTCCTGTATATGCTGATTCTCTCTCTCTTTTTTTTGAGACAAGGTTTTCCTCTGTTGCCCAGGCTGGAGTGCAGTGACATGATCATAGCTCACTGCAGCCTCTACTTCCCGGGCTCAGGTAGTCCTCCCACATCAGCCTTCCAGGTAGCTGGGACCCAGGCGCACACCACCACACCCAGTTAATTTTTGTGTAGAGATGGGGTTTTGCCATGTTGCCTCAGCTGGTCTTCAACTCCTGGGCTCAAGCAATTTGTCTGCCTCAGCCTCGAAAAGGGCTGGGATTCCACGTGTGAGCCATTGCACCTGTCCTGTCTGTTGAATCTCCATGGCCTTCAACTCAAAATACTCCTTATGACAAAGCGGCATAGTTGGGGGTGGCATATTCTGGACTCCTTCAATATGCAAACACAGCAGAACTTTAAGATTTATGATATTCTGATTAATGTAATTTTTAGCTATACATAGGGGCATTCATTCATTCCATTAATGTTTACTGAGCAACTACCATGTTCCAGGCACTGTGTTTGACAGCGGATATAGATTAAGGAATAAAGTAGACACAGTCCCTGCTGTGGCAAACTTAAAATCTAGTAGAAAAGACTAAAAAACAGGCAAGTAAACAGACGACTAAAACAAAATAATGCAGTTATGAATTATGGTAAGTGCTATGAAGGCCACAAAGAGCACATGGTTAAAAATAGAGGAGAGTGGCCGGGCGCGGTGGCTCACTTTGGGAGGCCAAGGCAGGCGGATCACCTGAGATTGCGAGTTTGAGACCAGCCTGACCAATATGGAGAAACCCCATCTCTACTAAAAATACAAAATTAGCCAGGTGTGTTGGTGCATGCCTTGTAATCCCAGCTACTCAGGAGGCTGAGGCAGGAGAATCGCTTGAACCCGGGAGGCGGAGGTTACAGTGAGCCGAGATTGTGCCATTGCACTCTAGCCTGGGCAACAGAGTGAGACTCTCAAAAAAAAAAAAAAAAAAAAAGTGGGGAGTGCTTCTCTGAGTCATCAAGAAAGGCCTTCTAAAGATAAAAATGTTAATCCTTTGCCTTTCATCCTTGTTGAAGAAAGTTATCCTAAAAAGCCCATTTCCTTGTAGGTCAAAATAGACTCATAGCAGTAACCTCCTGAATGGCAGTTGTAAAGATAGATGTGATAAAGCCATAACACTTTAGTGTGTAGCAGGATAATCTATTGAACCCGAGTAACAATCAGAAGCCTGGGCTTCAGCCCATGGATAGTGAGGCTCCTAGGTGGGGCCCTGGCAAGGGTGTGTTTGTGGAAATCCTCAGGTGCTCCTGCTGCTCAATCCAGGGAATGTTGATTTCTTGGCTGGTTGACTTCGCCGAACATCATGGCTCCCTCCCAACAACAGGGATGTTGCTGTTGAAAGCATGACGTGCATGGGGCTCGATGTGAGTGACATCAAGATGTCCTTTAGTCTTCCTTTGGAAACCATTTCCCCTCTTAGGAAAATCATGCCCTTGTGATGTGACTCATTCTCCCCCAAGAAATGATGCTTATTCACGTCTGAAAAAGATACCCCCTGTATAGTAAATGGTGACAACAGCCAGTGATTTGCCTCGTCTTAAGCCAGGGCTTGTCTCTGAAAACATCTCAGAGTGGACTTCAGTTTTGTAAACTCCCTGAAATTATATGCAAATTGTGTGTCCTTGGTGTAAATATGAATTTTCTCTTTTGAGGGTCTATAGCTTTCTTCACATTCCTTTTTTTTTTTTTTTTTCTGAGACGGAGTTTCGCTCTTGTTGCCCAGGCTGGAGTGCAATGGCGCGATCTCGGCTCACCACAACCTCCACCTCCTGGGTTCAGGCGATTCTCCTGCCTCAACCTCCTGAGTAGCTGGAATTACAGGCCTGCGCCACCACCCCAGCTAATTTTGCATTTTTAGTAGAGATGGGGTTTCTCCATGTTGATCAGGCTGGTCTTGAACTCTTGACCTCAGGTGATTCGCCCACCTCCACCTCCCAAAGTGCTGAGATTACAGGTGTGAGCCACTGCGCCTGGCCCTTCCTTCACATTCTTAAGGGGATCTGCTCCTTAAGATCATACATGCAGCACTGGATGGTAGGGGTGGCGTCTTGTGCATCCTTGTATCTCCAGCACCTAGGGCAGGTACTCACAAAACCTCTCAGGAAATACTGGTTGATTGAAGTAAAGATTCATTGTGAAGCAGACCCCTCTAGCTATCAGCAAAGTACAAAATCCACACTTGGTCTTTCTTACTTGCCCCTGTTTAACTGCGCAAAGCCTTGTTTGCTGTGCCACTCTCTTTTGTATGCCCCTTTGCACCCGGCTTCCTATTTATCAGCTATCAATATCCAGCGAGTGCTGGCTCTTGTCAGTCTAATTTCTGGTTGCTGCCGCTTCTTGACACCCCACACTTTATCACCCACACACCGCTTGGCTCCTATTACAACTGGTCTCAGCATTGCTAATAAACAGCAACACCAAAGCCATATTTTCCGGTGCCTGTCAGGCCACTGCTTTCCTGGGTGAAATAAAAGTCCTATTAACATGCTCCTCCTCATTGCCTCTGACAGATTGATTAATTAGGCCTCCTCTTTAGATGACCTCCGCACTGACACGACAAGGAGGTGAATATAAAATGAATAGTTTGCCCATATAATGGGCTACTGTGGGTTTGGGATTTTTATCAAATTAGACTGTCGGAAGTTACAAACTTGTATGAAATTCCATGGCGTGCAGCAGCAGCAGCCTAGGATGGCTTTTGGTCCAGTGGAATCTGTCACATACAGATAGGACTTGAATGTCAGGCACTGCAGGGCAGGGGAGAACCCACCTGGCAAACAGCCGCCTGTCTACCTGAATGACCTCTTATTTATGCAACCGAGTTCATACAGTGCAAATCTAATGTTCTTTTAACATTATGAAATAAAATGACCTTTTGTTTTCCACAGCTTTTCTTTCCCTCCATCCTTCCTTCCCTGCTAGAAAACACAATACGTTAACTTTGTGGTTGCTTTGCCTCTCAGAACGCTAATGCAAACCATTACAAAAGAGCACTTGAGTTAAATGTCCACATTTCCATTATAAGTTGTTGTTTTCAGAGAAATTGGTAACTTGAACATGAAAAGTCATTTTAGACTGGGACTTGGCGTCCGGGGGCTCCGACAGTCTTGGCAAACAAATTAGGCTGCTTGCTTTCCATTAAGAGAGTGTGGAATCCGAGGGGTGCTCGTTGGCTGCCTTTGCTGTTATGTACTTCTTTAGTGAGGGAATGGCTTGGGAAGCCATTAACCAGATTGAAATATACAGGGAGCTCTCTAATTGCTTTACTGAGCAGACTCTGTAGGTATATAAAATCCTGCCTGCAAAGAAGAATGAAACAGCCTGGCAGAGCATGGAGACCGCAGCAGGCGAACAGACATGGACAAAGATGCCCAGAGATGGAAGGCTGTCTGTTTCTTCTGCTTACTTGTATTGTGTATTTTCCCTTTGCAGTGGGTTAATTTATTATTTTAAAGCATGCCTACTAACATCAAGCACTTTTAGAAACATGCCATTCTATTACAGTGTTTTCCTCCAAAGAAAAATAATTTCAATGATGCCAAGATCAAGCCAGTGAATACTTAGCAGAGCTTGGTACTTGCTAGGTGCTCAATAAGTGATAGGCAGGGTGAGCTGAATGATGAGTCTTTACAGGAGAAATTATCAGTGGGTGAAACACTAGAAAGAGAGAGTAGGAGAGGGGACTTGCCAGTCTCCTCTAACCGCACTCAGAATTCCCAGGGCCTGGAAGGAACTCACGGCCTTTGATTTTGCCTGCAAAGCTATTCATTTTACATTGGTCTAAATTTGGGCTGAGTTTGCAGCTCTCTGCAACCAGCTGAGTGAAATACTGGGTGATCCATGGAGAAATGATGGTATTAGAAATAGGACCCTCAAGAAGGTACACATACCACTGTCACCACTTTAGAGATGATAATAGTGACACTAGGGAAGACGGCAGTTGCTTAAAGACTGCATGAACTTGAACAGATATTTGTATACCCATGTTCATAGCACCATTATTCCCAATAGCCAAAAGGTGGAAGCACCTCAAGTGTCCTCTGACAGGTGAATGAATAAACAAAACATATATACCTAAAATGGAATATTAATCAGCCTTAAAACAGAAGGAAATCCTAACACACACTGCTACATGGATGAAACTTGAAGACATTATGCTAAGTGAAGTAAGCCAGACACAAAAGGACATATATTGTATTATTCCATTTGTGTGAGGTACTTAGAGTGGTCAAATGCATAAAGACGGAAAGTAGAATGGTAGTTGCCAGGGGCTGAGGGGTGAAAGGGCTTATTTAATGGGTAGAATTTCAGTTTGGGAAGATGAACAAATTTTGAAGATGGATGATAGTGACAGTTGCACAATAATGTGAGTATACTTAATGCACTAACTACATTAAAAATGGTTAAAATGATAAATTATTTGTTGTGTGTATTTTACTATAATAAAAAAAGGTTAATTAGTGACAACTGGACTAGAACACAAATCCCTTGAATACCTTTCAAACAATAGAATGGAAAGATGTTTGGTCTGGGAGCCAGCAGGCATGGGATTTAGCTCCTTTGTATTAGTTGAAGGTCTTCAACAAATCATGTTAGCACTTTGAGCCTTGTTTCCCATTTATAAGAGAGGGTTGAACAACGTTCCAGCTCTGCCAGTCTTACATACCCAGAGCCCTTCCTCTGGCAGGGAGTCTCCTAGTGGACATTGTCCTGAAGCTGGCCTGGATTTTGCTCACTTTATTTTTTTTTCTTTGTCACAGGTCATTCAGGTAATGACTGCATACCTAGACTAGGTGTTGTCAGAGGAAAAGAGTGAAAGACACGATGGAAGCTTTAAAGGGACTGTTCATCTCTCCCAAACTTAATTTCACAATTCCCAAAGAGGAAAAGAAATTAATGTATTTGCTGTTAAGAAATTGCCATGTGTCCTCTTCTTTTATCCCAATGTGGATGATCATTGACTCCCAGAAATCCCTGAGAAATAAGTCGGAGAATATGCTGAAATCTATTTAATTAAGGTAGTGCAGGGGCTGGTTCCATATTACACATGGTGATGGGAAGTTAAGATAATAATGCTACTGTCAGTACATCTAAAATTGTTTAATGTTTTACTGCAAATATTTTTTAGCTAGAAGAAATTAAACAAGTGGGGAAAATTCTCAGAAACCAACACAGCCCAAAATGTGCAGATAAAGAACCAAAAAATAATGTAGAAGGGAGCAAGATTATAATAAATGTATTTTTAATTAGTTAATTTATTTCCTTTTTTTAAGTCTTGTAACATTATTTGAAATCACAGTAAATGTACATTTTATTTCTTGTTTCAACTCTGAGGTGAGTGTATTTGGAATGTTTGTTTTAAATGGATTTAGCCATCATGGAATTAGGTCATCTTGGAAAAATGTGTTCTTTCTTAAAAAAAAAAAAAAAAAAAAAAGATGACGTTCTGTGTGTTTGAGAGTAATTTAGAAACCACTGTTAATTTCCAGTCCTGTTATGGACTCCTTCTTCAGGAAGGCAAGTGCATTTGATATGTTTGAAGCATTTTGTGAGACAAGCAAAACAATTTGGAGCAATTGAAAGTGACAACCCTGCCCTGAGCACATGGCTTCATTTTCATTATGTTATCACGCAGGTGGAATGCAGATCATGCTGAGTCAGTTCTGTCTCTCAGTATCGTTTATTCTACCTTTCTGTGCCTTAAGAGCAAACTTTTCACTTAACACAAGGATTCTATCCTTTTGGTTTCTTTTTTGCTTTTCCAGTGAATAACCATTTGCTTATCGACTTGTTTTTGAACTCATTACAATAAGCTTTAGTCAATTTTCTTTTAAAATAATTCTTTTGCTTTAACTCTTGTGAGATAGCAATAACACAAAAAAGACATTTATTTTGCTTTGAAACTAGTGCTTTTTCCAGAAGGTCTTGTGTCCCTTAACAATTTGCATTCATCCATTTATCAAATGTGGATTGAGGGCAATGTACTGTTCCAAGCCTTGGATTGCTAGGGAGAAGCATAAGGTAGGTTCATCCCTGCTTAAGATGAGTTTGCAGTTTAGTTATGCAGTCCTTCTTATGGTGAGAACTGTCAGTAATTCATACTGTCTTCAAGTAGACAGAAAAATCCATCACGCTAGTTACTGGTCATCTTCTTGGAATAGAAGACAGTGGGGGAGGAGACGAGTACTTATTATCTCCACCTGCCTACAAAGTGTTTCTTATTCCCTCAGTTCATTCTACAGAGCCATGATTTGAACCCAGGTCCTTATTACTGCAATCTGGATACTTTCCAATTACCATGACACCTTTTGGATTAGTCTATCATTTGTCTGCTTTCACTCCCCACCCTCCCACCTGCAATCCCTACCCAGTCTTCTCTCTTTCCCTCCCTCCCCTCCTACAATGAGAAAGTGATATATAAGGAAGACAATAAGACAAAAGCCTGACCCTGAAGTCACACAGACCAGAGCTTGACTCCCACCTGTGCTGGGTGACCTTGGATAAGTTATCTAACTTTACTAAACCCCGGTGCCTCCACTGAAAACAGAAGATACTGATACTTAAGTAATAATAATAAGCTCTGGCACTTAAAGCATTCTGTCCAATGCCTGACATGGAGCAAGCAGTAAGCTCTCACTTAGTGTTAACTGCTATTATGTTTACAATCTTCCCATCATAAATGCTTTGTTTATTTATTTATTTTTTTAAAGTAGCATTTCCCACTAAGTTTCCAGCAGAGTGGATGGGGAAGCAGGTTTGGAGAAGGATTGGTTTCAGGAGTCTGTGTGTCTATGAGCAGAGAAAGTATAAATTTATATTGTGTCTGAAGAATTTCTTATGTGACTTGATTCAAAAAAGATAAGGATGAAGACTTAATGACAGTAACTTTTTTTTTCTTTCCTTGGGACAGTATTTTGCTCTGTCGACCAGGCTGGAGTGCAGTGGTGTGATCATAGCTCACTCTGCCTCAACTCCTGGCTCAAGCAGGAGTAGCTAGGGCTACAGGCTCAAGCTACCATACCCAGTTAATTTTTTAAAACAATTTTTGTAGAGACGGGATCACTTTATGTTCCCCAGCCTGGCCTCCAACTCCCGAGCTCAAGCTATCCTCCTCCTGCTTCAGCCTCCCAAAGTATTGGATTATAGGTGTGAGTCACCGTGCCTGGCTTAATGGTGATAACTTTTTTTTTTAAAGAGCCCCAATTGATACTCGGTTGAAATGTTACCTATAATGTGATATTTTCTGGGACTCTTCTAGGTGGAGTTGGTCACTCTAGCCTCTGTGTCACTCTAACCAGTGTTCGATAGGTATACACAATGAATGCTCAGTAACTTGTGTTATGTGGCTGAATCAGTGAAATAATAAGTGAATGACAATACATCACTTTATTTTAAAATATTTTCACATTTGGTTCCCTGACCAGACCTTGATATTGTTGGATCTGGAAAGGAGTCTTGTCTGTCCCCTTTTCCCTGCTGTCCTGACATACTTTTTCACACAGTGGGCAATCAGCAAAGCTTCCCCTATTGCTTTCTGTAGACTCTTTCCTATCAGAGATATGTCTCCAAACATTCAGATTTTATTTGACGAAATACTCACATGTAGATCTAATTAGCTGGGCTCTATTTCTCTGTTCTCAAAAAGACTCCCTGAGTATTTCAGTCTGGAGACCACTCTTCTATCTTCTTCTCCTTCCGGAGTTTCAGAATTTTCTTCTTAAACTGCCATCTTTGGGACATCTTCTCTGTTGTTCTTCACATTCCTCCCACCTTCTTTCCAATAATTTTTGCATTTTATCTTAAGTGATGTGTCTTGAAAGGATACAAAATGCTCCCTTCTGGCCATCTCTGAGCCAGTTTTTCTGTGAGCCAGAGATCAACAAACTGAACTTTTTATTTCACATCTTCTGCATGCCAGGCACTGAATTAGGCTGTAAGAACACAATGGTAAACAAGACAGGGTTCTGCCCCATAGAACTTACACTCCTGTGAAGGAGCAGTTTCATGGGTTGTGAATAAGAGTTTCAGAGGGATAAATCAGGAATAAGAAGCAGCCTAACCTAGCCTGGGGAATGGGCTGTGACAACTGTGATGAGACCTCAGCACTTGTTCCCACTGGGCATCAGGAATAATGAAACCTATGCAAAAAGAAAGGGGCAAGAGAATGAAGGCTGTGGTGCTGGAAAAGCTGAGGCCAAAGCTTTAGAAATGTTTCCTACTTTCAGAGTTGGGATTGAATTAAAGGACACAGTGGGAGAGAAATATGAGCCTAAACCACAGAATCACAGATCTGTTGCCAGGCTCCTGGAATAAGGGGGCATCTTTTGGAGCCATAATTAAGTCATTACCACAAGATTATTGTCAATTGTTAGTATTTCATACATTACAGATGTTTCTAAGTGATTGGTTTCATGGAAGGGGATTGTGGAGGACGTTGTTTAAAAATATGACCTCTCACTTGTTCCGTTTCTGATTTTCCACATAGAACAGATGATCTTGATTGTCTTATGGTCAACCCAGAATTATGACAGTCTGGGAAGATTAGGAGGAGAACAAACTGCTACTTAAACCTTTTCTCAGCAGTTTTGGAAAGCATGTGTTTCCAGCAATAACTCCTGGGAACTATTTGGTCAGTACATGCTTCAGCTGTAATTAAAAGGGCATTTCCTTGGTTTTAATTTCTTTTAATTAATTAAAAAATATGCCATCTGTGTAGGGGGAGTTATAGTCCCTTCCTAGATGTGGGAAAATATGATTTCTGAGACCAAAACGCAGTATTTCCGAAAGAGTGTTCTGAAGACCACTAGTTCGCTTGGTAACCCAGGAAATGGGTCGGTTTGGGATTTGCTGCTCACTCTCTCCTCTTGGAGATGCACGAGTTTGTTAATGTACTAAAGGCTCTGAGAAGTCCTGCAGTAAAGACACCTCTTTAACTCAACTTTTCACATAAATGTTTGAACAAGGCACCCTGTTTTTAAGCCAAGACGTATTACCATTCCACAGAACACACTTTGGGAAACATGGTAGTAATGGTATTTCTTAGCGTCCTCTGCATGCATCATTGTGGTGACTCTGAGCTGATAGGACTTACAAGCAGGTATGCCTCATGCAGAAGTCAAAGGAGAGGCCTCAGCCACTGATTTAGTGGCAGCTCCGATTGTTTATTGAGTGAAATGAACATGTCAGCAGTAGACTGCAGTGGAAAGAAACACTGGACTTGGAGTCAGAAGATCAGAGCCTATTCGTGGCCTGGCACTACCAGTTTTGCTACCTTGAGTAAAGAGGTTAACCTCATTGAGCTTCTCTTTTCTCTGTAAAATGGCTATTACCTGCCCTACAGCTGCCCTAAAAACCATCACTCATTCAGTGCTCCAGAGTCCAGAACAGGGGTCAGCAAACGTTTTCTGTAAAGGACTAGTAGGTGTAATAAATATCTTAGACTTTACGGCCCATATGGTCTCTGTCATGGCTACTCACCTCTGCCATTGTGGTGTGGAAGCAGTTGTAGACGATATATAAATGAATAGATATAGCTGTGTCCCAGCTATAAAACTTTTATTTATTTTTTATTTTTTATATTTTTTTGGAGACGCCGCTCTGTCGCCCAGGCTGGAGTACAGTGGTGTGATCTCAGCTCACTGCAACCTCCGCCTCCCGGGTTCAAGCGATTCTCCTGCCTCAGTCTCCTGAGTAGCTGGGATTATAGGCATCTGCCATCACACCTGGCTAATTTTTGTATTTTTAGTAGAGACGGGGTTTTACCATGTTGGCCAGGCTGGTCTTGAACTCCTGACCTCAGGTAATCCACCTGCCTCAGTCTCCCAAAGTGCTGGGATTACACGTGTGAGCCACCATGCCCAGCCCCAGTAAAACTTTATTTATAAAAACAACAAGAGAGATTTGGCCCACGGGCTATAGCTTGCTGTTCTAACGTATGTCAAGGTCTTTACCTAGATTACTGCTAATTCAGCCTGTAGGATTGACAGAATGCCTAGATTTATACCAGAGAAAACTGAGGCACAGAACTGTTAAGTAACTTGCTTAAGGCAATATAGTTAATAAGTAGGTCTAAGGATTGTGCTCTTAGCTACCATACTGAACTCCCTTCTCTCATGACATCAAAAAACAGGTTACAAATTACAAAGGTAAATAAATATAGATACGACGTAGTGTTACCTGAGGAAGTTCTCTTTTACTTGGGCTATAGGAGGCAGTTCATGAGAAGCAGCATGTATTATGTAGTATACTTACTATGCCCTCTTGTCTCCACTACCACTTCTGTACTGTGCTTCACCTTCTCCTCACTCAGCAATGATTGGGATTTCTAGGGCACCATAAATCAAAGAAATTGCCTTTTTCTGGAAATTACCAAAATCCACTAGCAGCCTTTTGAACATAATAGTGACACTGCAAATGTGCCCGAACCTTCAGACATTAAGGTGCCAGGATGCTGTAGACCTGAGTGTGTAATAGGAAACATCTGAGCCTACAGTTCCAGCAAATGTAGACTCTTTCTTAATAAAAAATAACCCTGTGTACATCCACTTAGGTTTTACTTCCTAAGTGGAGTAAAACTAGCCCTAGAGTCAAGTTTGAAATTATTTTCATAATTTTGGGTAATTAAGACACTTCCCAGATCTCATTAGCAAATGCCTAAAATAGAATAATTGCCATATAATTAGTGATTGGCAAACCTTTAGAGGTTTGAAGGTTTTGTTCTTTTCTGAATTTGGAAGTACAAGGGCCTAATCTGAGTTTATCCGAACCCAGGAAACTTTGTAACTAGACTCCATTCCTTTCCCAATTCATTTGTTTTAGTACTATCTGTCTTCTTCCACCAAATTCCACACCCTTCCATGAGTTTCTTGTAAGCATTTTGTCTTGTTCTACTTAGACATTTCTCCTTGGCTGGAGTCTTATGCTTTAACAACTATTTAGCACGTTCCTTCTCTGAGTCTAACCCTGAGCCAAATGCTAAGGGAAGATGGTATCCCTGCCTGCTAGGAGCTTATAGTCTCGTTAAGATATGATTTCATGATAACAGCCAAAGAAGAGACAGGGTGGCAGATCATTCACTAAAGTCTGTTGTGCTCTGAGGTTTAGAGTTAGGGCATCCTACTCTTCTCTAGCACTTTAATTGCTTTTTAGGGCTGCCCTTGTTACCTTCATTGATCTCAGAATAATTCTAGCAGGTAGTGCAGATACGATCGAGAATAGTAATGTCTTTCACCTAAAGAAGCTGAAGCTCAGAAGAGTTGGGTAATTTCTCTAAGGTTATACAGTTATGTACGTATTTGAAAAATAATAACAGGTCTTCTGCCCCCTGGCCCAGCCTTTTTTTTTACTGGGATGCATCAGCACATGGCACATAGTTTCTCAAGGGTCTCACCCCATTATCTTGTCAAGGGAAAGAGTGTGAACGTTGAAGTTGGACAGCTTTGCATCCAAAACCTAGTTCAGCCACTTTGGTTTGACCGTTAGGTCAGTAATTTAACTTAAACTTTCTTATTCCTATTCTTCATAGGTAATTTGAGACTGCGATAAGTCAGTTGCAGGACTCTTGTAGGGATTAACTAGAGGACAAATGTGAAAGTACCTAACAGGGTAAATGAAATAATAAATGGAAGCTGTTATAAGTGAGTATATCAGTCCATGCTCACACACCACACTTCTTCTCAAGTCTGTCTCCTTTACTGGATCTGAACTCCTTGAGAATAAGAGTCATTTCTTGGTCATCTCTGACACATAGTAGGGCTCAATATGCTTTGTTCATTGAACAAACACCTAGTGCTTATTGTGTGTCAGGCACCATTCTAAGTGGTTTGCATATTTTAACTGAGCTTTATTATAATCCCTTGAAGTGGAAGAGCTACTATTATATCCATTATGCAGATTAGGAAACTGAGACCCAGGAAGATATGCCAGAGTTCACCCAACTATTAAGTGGTGGAATTAAGACTCAAACCCAATTGTCTGGCTCCAGAGTCTATGCTGTTACTCATCCTGGGCTGCTATCAGTTGGACTGGGTTAGGTTGTTCAGGCCCCATAAGCTTTGTTTCCCCCAAGATTCCTGCTCCTTGGCCCTGGAAGCACATTTTGTTAACAAGTCAGAGGATTCTTCGTTGAGGTCAGATTTCTTCTATCTGCCTCCCTTTTACTGCTCTTGATTTTCCAGGGATAATAAGTCAAGATGATAGCTGAACCGTAGGACTAAATTTCAAAGCACAGAGTCTAGAGGTGTTTTAAATGAAGAGGGAAGGTTGTGCAAAAGTCAGCTGGGTAGAGGAAGGCTGGCAACTAGATTTAGGCTAGTATTCAGATAAGTGTGGATCCAGAAGAGCCCCAGCTCACAGAGTCATGCCTAGGTGACAAGCCAGCTTTTTATTCTCCTAAAAGGAAAGGACTTACTTAGAAACAGAGTGCAGCCCCTTCCGAGTCTTCTTTGCCATTCTAGGGTTGAAATTGGATGGGGAAAATAGAAGCTTTCAGGTCTCACTTAGGAGTCAATGACAACACAAGGAAATCTGTCTCCCAGTCCCTTTTTTAGCTTCTATTTCAGGTATTGTAATTTTACATATTTGCAAAGGTGTGTAAGCAGTTTAATAGAATCATAGAAAAACCTAAATGAACAGGGAATGGGATGTATTAAAACAAACATAAGAGAATAGAAAGAAAATTCATTCTGAGTTGTGGGTAGGTAACTTAGTGTTTAAGTCACAGTTTTTTATTGCATCCCAATGCTTGCGCCCAGTGATGCTGAGGTAGGCCTGGTGATGACAATATTCATTAAAGTTAATTTCCTGATAGAGGACACTTAAATCTGATTGTTGTTTTAATTTGTTTCACTGCTAATTTCCTTCGCTTAAATAGAGGAAGCTCTCTTCCCCTCCCACAGCCAGCCCAGGCAGTTTCAGAGAGGTGACAGCCATCATGGCATTCACCAACCAGAGAATGGCCATCATGTCACACTCTTTAGGCAGGAGATGATGTCTCTATTTATCTCTGGAACCTAGAAGTTCCCTGATTTGGAAAATATAGGTGCTCACTTTCAAAGTCTAAGAGTATATTGCTTTATTGAATATGAAATCTCCTCCATTACTCAGCTAGGACTTAATGGGAAAAATGTGAGCCCCAGCAGTGTCCAGGATTTTTGAATTATACATAGCATTTTGTTGTCTGAAGAACAAATATCAACACAGCACAGGCTAAAACATCAAAGCAGGAGAGAAAACTCCCACAGTAATAATAATAGCAAACAAAATACTTACTAAATTCCAGGTTGTTCAAAGTCTTTTTCTTCATAGACCTTGTGCGGTAGGTGCTTTTGTTATCTGCATTTTTACAGATGAGGAAGTTGATGCCTAGAGAGGTAAATGAAGCTAACAGCCAGGATTTGAATTCAGGAGAGTTGCCTTAGACTCTGGCTCTTAACCCTGACAACAGTGCTTCTTCAACTCTGGTCCCAAGACTGCAGCATCTGCATCTCTTGGGACCTTGTTAGAATGCAGGTTCTTCAGCTCCATCCTAGAGCCACAGAACCTTGGAGTGGCTTCAGGTGACTGATGCTCTCTAAAGTTTGAAAAACATTGCATTACAGGATGCTACTTTTCCAGAATTGGTTCTTACATTCCATAAATATTTATCGAGTACCCAATAAGTGACAGGGACTATTGGAGATACAACAAAGGCAAAAATGCCTCCCCTCTGGGGGTTTACAATTTAGAGAATTCACAGACTCTAAAGAAAATTAAGTAATTCAAATTCTAAGCTCTCTTATTTCGGGTTGGCAGATTACATTCTCAGTTAGTTAAAAAAAAAAAAAAATGCTAAACTTTAACGCTAATAGCCAGAGGAAGGAACGCCGCATAAAGGAGTTTAGTAGCTTACTTCAGGTGACACAACTGAGGTTGCAAACTCAGGTCTCTTGGTTCCTGATCTTGGCGTCTCTCCTGTGCTATGCTGAGCATGTTTTCCTCACCTCCTTTGCCCTGTGTCTTGTTAGGGGGAAAAAACATGAGGTTTATAGACAGGCTGACCTGAGACCAAATCCCAGCTCTGCCACTTACTGATTTCATTGCACACAGATTGACATGGGGTTGGGGTTTGCAGGGCAGAGTTAACAGTGGTTGGTAGAGGCAGAGCTGGAAATTCCAGTCCACAGTTCCTGCCAGCTCACAAAATTGGGAGAGATTCCAGTCCAGGGAAGGGATGTGAATGATGGGTGGCCAGGCTTTGTTGGTTCAGTGTCTGTCACTGCTCTTGGACTCACAAAACTTCCTGCTCTTCAACTTTGTGAGATTTTGAAATACGATTTTCTCTCCTTCTCACTGCAGTATGCTTAGCCAGAGTCCTCAGAAGCGGCATAGATTTTGTGTGTATGTTAGATATGCTTCCAAATGTATAGCCATCGTGATCGAGCGTCACTGCCACTGGTTCAAAGTTTTCTGTTTTAGGGAGACCAGCAAAAACCTGACTTCTGGAAATTTCCATTTGTTGAAAAAGGCAGACAGTGCCACTTTTGATAGCATGCTTGTTAAAAGGCTTTGAGAAGAAGGTATTTGACTGGCTTTCACATAAGAGATGGTGTGTCACCGGATAAAGAGTAGAGGACTGGGGAGAGTGGGATACCATGCAGTAATCACCCACTTTCCAGAGAAGAGAATTCTGGTCCCTCGCCTTCTAAAACATTGGCAAAAGAAGGAAGTAAGAAGAAATGTGTTCTTTGCAGAACTAATAACTCAGAAAGCATACCAACAAGGGCCTCTTAGGAACGCACTCGCAAGCTATGCTAATTCTGGGTTAACTCATGATTCTGACACATTGTCCCGGCCCCAGAGAAACCTGGGTAGCAAATTTGAAGAAGAAGAAATGTTGAAACTGGAGGTTCCAAAGGCAGCCAGATCTGAGTTTGGATCTCAATTTTGTCGGTCAGATGCACGACCCTAATCGAGTGATTAAACACTCTGTACCTTTCCTCATTTGATTGTCTGTAAAACTGGAAAAAAAAAAAAATTAACAGTGTATATCTTCCAGAGTTCTTGTGAAGCTAATGTATTGAAAGCACCCAGCAGATAACTGTATAATTGTTTCAGTGATGGTGGAATAGCAACAAAACAGAAAGGTATCACTTACTGAGAGCTTCTTATGGGCCAGGTTGATCTAAGCATTTCATAGGTATCTATTTATTTATATATCACTGTTACTATTGGAGATAGACTGTTATCTCCATATACTCTGGCAACTAGGAAGAGCTTTTAAATGTTTTTATGCAGAACTAGAAATGCACAAGCTTGTATTAATATGAAAATTATGATTTAAAGTTGAAAATTCTCATTATCTTAAATGAAAATTATTGCTCCAGGATGATCTATGGGCAGATGTTACTTCCTGGGGGTTAACACACCATTGTTTGAGAATTACAGCCCTGCACTCCTCTTTTTATCTCACCTCTGCTGTTCAGGGGCTATGGTGGATGAGCTGATGATGTTAAGAGGGGCAAGTGAGGAAGGGATATGCCCCATGATCTTGTCTCTTCCTCCTTCCCCTGCCAATTCTGGATCCCTGCCCACCTCCTCTTCAGCTCATCAATAGTGTCATGCAAATGTGGTAGGCAGCATAATGACGCCCTCCCTAAAGATGCCCACATCCTAATCCCAGAAATATGTGAATGTTACCTTACATGGAAGAGAGGATTTTGCAGATGTGATTAAATTAAGGGCCATGAGATGGGAAGATTATCTTGGATTAGCGGAGAGGGCTCAGTGTAATCACATGGGTCCCCACAACTGGGAGGCTGGAGGGTCAGAGTGCGAGGAGTTGTGGCCACAGAAGCAGAAGTCAGAGTAATTTAGGGCCGGGAGCCAAGGAATGCAGGAAGCCTCTAGAAGCTGTAAAATGCAAGGAATTAGATTCTCCTTCAGAGCCTCCAAAAGAAACCAGCGTTGCCAATACCTTGGTTTTAGTACAGTGAGACTAATTTTGGACTCCTGGCTTTCAGAACTATAAGATAATAAATGTGGGTTGTTTTGTTACAGCAGCCATAGGAAACCAATATAGTAGGATAGAGTAAGCCTAGATTTCCTCTAAAATGTGAATGAATTTTTTCTCTCTCTCTCTCTGTTGCAAAAGAGAGAAACTTTTATCCCGTTGAAAATTTCCCACTCCAGCTTCAGAATAACCATGGGCTTGAGACATGACAGCAAGGGACCAATGTAAGAAAAGAGCATTGACAGGGGTGGATCTGCCCTTTGGATAATGTTTCCTAAAGTGACCTTCAAGGAGATTGGCTTCCAGGGTTTATTCTGGCATGGTAGTTAAGTACAGGTCTCCCTGTGACTTTGGAAATCTTTAACCTCTTTTGGCCTAAGTTTCCTCATCTGTAAAATAAGGTTAATCACAGCATTGACCTCAAAGAGATGCTGTGTGTATTGAGTTCATGTACATGAAATGTTTCATATAGTACATGCTACTGGCAAGCTCTATGTAAATATTAGCTCTTATGAATAGCCATTATTTTTAAAAAGTGAAACAGAATTTATAGGAGGTCCAATATGTTTGGAACATGATCCATTACATCAAACAGACTTCTTTTCTGCAGGGTTTCTCAGAATCTTTACTATAGTAGTGTTCACTTTATGCCTTAAAATTGGAGGAAAAATGCAAGAACATTTCTCAAACTTATTTAACCATAGAACACTTTCTGATCTGTAACAATCTCAGCAAATCAGATTTATTGGACATAGTATGAGAAATACTGCCCTGGAAAGTTACACCAGGAAACCTTAGTTCACCTCTCTGCAACTCATAGTCCCTGTACCCAGCTTCTAGAGTCATCACCGAACTGGAGACTGGGGACCCCCATCAGAACAGTGCAAGGAGAAACATGTCCCTAGTATCAAGAGGTGAAGATTAGAGGCTCTTTTCCATGTTCACATTGTTCTAACATTATATGTTATCATATCAATTAGTTTGGCTCCTGGGGACTTGCCTGGGAACCTAGCATTGTTTCCATACCATGACACTTTAGTTCCAACCAGGCAACCTAGAAATAGTTTAGAATATAGTTTACAAGTTGGGGACCTGTAGTTTAACTTCAAAGTAATGCTGTTGATTTGTGAGCAGATAACCTAGAAATATATACCTCAAAATGTTTATTTTACTCTTCGAAGTAAACAATTTTCAAAAAAGAATTGTGTATTTTATAGGGTGGAAGTATAGCATCGCTAAGTTGTATTCATTCTGGGGCATATGGTTAAAAAAAAAAAAGAAAGAAAACACTAGTGTCATTACTTTGCACAGGCATGCCTTGTATAAATATAGGAAATCTAACATCTGGGGAATTTCATTTCAAGAAATCAGACCTGGCTCACATAAAGATACCTTTCAAAAATGAAATATAACAAATTTAGTCAAGCTCAGGCTGTTTTGTTTTGAAAGCTATAAAGAAGTAAACTATAACCCGCTTTATTTTTAGCAGACACCTCTAGAAAACCTTGCACAATGTTCTATTTATAAAACAGAGTCTGTTTTCATGCAAAGTTGCTTAGTAATAAGAGAAAAGAGCAAGACTGAGTACGGAAAAATTCAATGTTTCTGTTTTCAAGATTCCTTGAATTCATCAGCATCTCTTTAAGACACAACAAAGCAATTGATCTGGTTTTAGTTTTGACTAATGAGAGGTTACCTGGAGATTGATAAATTGTGCTTAATATTCTAACTGAGTAGATTGGAGCTTAATGAGTAACACCCTTGGGAAAAAAAAAATAGTTTTTTGTTTTGTTTTGTTTTTTGTTTTTTTTGGGACAGAATCTTGCTCTATCGCCCAGCCTGGAGTGCAGTGGCGTGATCTTGGCTCCTTGAAATCTCTGCCTCCTGGGTTCAAGCAATTCTCTCTCACGCCTCAGCCTCCCGTGTAGCCAGGATTACAAGTCCCTGTTACCACACATTTTTTTGTATTTTTAGTAGAGATGGGGTTTCCTCATATTGGCCAGGCTGGTCTTGAACTTATGACCTCAGGTGATCCAACCACCTTGGCCTCCCAAAGTGCTGGAATTACAGGCATGAGCCACCATGCCCAGCTGAAAAAAAGTGGAATTTGAAATGAAGGTGCAGTCTTTCTCTTATGAGTTATGCCACTGAGTAAGCAACAGAGGACCTAAATAATTATCAGGTTATTTCAATATCACATTATATAGAACATTTATAATTTCATCATCCTTCAAGGCATTAACAACAACAACAACAACAAACAAAGAAGAAACCTTGGAAAAACAAAGAAGAAACCTTGGTTGAGTAAATTCAATGGCTATAGAAGATTCTAGAAACTGAAAGTAATGACCCAGTACAATTAGAATGTAGTGTAGGAAGCAGGCAGTTTCCACCATCTGTTTTATCATTCTGATCAATTATGTATCATGCTGTTTCCTAATCTTTACAATAACAATAAAGCCAACATTTATTTAGGGGTTGTTGTGTGCCACACACTCTGCTAGGAGTTTCATGTGAATTATTTCATTTAGTGTTCCCAACAATGTATGATTGCCATAGATAATATTATTATCTCCGTCTTACAAATTGGGAAACAGATTCAGAGAGGTGCAGCAGCTTACCCAAGTTCAAACCTCTGGAGGCGTTAAAGCTGGTTCAGACACAGGTCTGACTTCAGGGCTGCACTGTTAAGTGCTACCTGGCTCCTCGCAGAGCCAACAGTGAACCAACAGAGAATACGCACACGCTCTGTGTCAGAGGCTCAATGTAGAGACAGAGGTTGATCTCTAGTCTGCCTTTTTATCGTAATAATCCAAGAAAGCTTAGGAATGCCCCCCAAAAAATCCATATCATCCATGACAAAAAGAATGGCTTTCCTGTTTTTCTTCACATTTTTTGCAGCCATTTCTTAGCTTCGGAAAACTTAGGTGTGCTCATCTCACCTTGCAAATATATACTGCGTGTATTTCAGACACAATTGTGTGTTTACCTGGCTGCCTCCTCATCCTCTTTCATCTCTAATTTTGATTTTTCCTGAATACAGAACCTGGTGGGAAGTCATAGTTCCGCACGTGTACAATGGGTGAATGGAAGAGCATGTCCAGATGCAGACTGTACATAGACTCTAACATGGTGTGCAGTGTGTGCTGTGTGCTGATTTCTCTCAAGCAATGTGAAGTCTTAAGGATTTTCTGTGTTGCCACCTAGTCTTCAGAATTAACATTTTCATAATATGTATTTTACTGGATATTCCAACCATGGCAATTTTTTTTAACCATTCTTTTTTCTGCAGAATTTAGAAAGAATTGTTCCCAGTATTTTGTTGTTATAAATTACACTGTGGTGAACAACTCTGTGCATGGTGTTTTTACTTAATTTTGGATTATTTCATTACGATGTAATTTCTAGACAGGGATTACTGAATCATAGTATAAGCATTATATATGGCCTGTGACAGCATTTTCCGATATGAATATAATGTGAACTACATATGTAATTTTACATTTTCTGGTAGCCACATTAAAAAGTAAAAACATAAAATGAAATTTGGTTTAATGATATATTTTATTTAACACAATTATCAAAAATCAATCATTTAAACATGTATTCGGTATAAAAACTATTAAAGTATTTTCACATTTTTTTTTTTATGAAGCATCCAAAATATGATGTGTGTTTCACACTCACAGCACATCTGCACATCTCTATTCAGACTAGCTACATCTCAGGTGCTCAGTAGCCACATAATACAGCTATCATATTGGACAGCACAGGCCTGTGATATGTCTAATCCAGTATTTTTAAATGACCTTTGCTTTTTAAAAGCTGAACCTTAATCTGCCTTGCCCTTTCCTAACCTCCTCCAGTCACACATATTATCTGGCTCATTCCCTTGGGCACTTATTTTAAGCTATCTTGACTTTTTCATTGTTATGAATATTTTCTTGACCTCTATTTTGTGTCAGGCACTGTGCTAGATCTTGGGGGACACCAAGATAAATAGGACTTGGTTTGCAACCCGTTGGGAGAATATAGACATAACCCATAACACGACGTGGATTCAAATGCTTGTTGGAATGAGGTGGGAAATAATTTTGAAAAAAAGACACACACAAGCAAGTAATAATGCAGAGCATGACAAATTCCAGAAATGAGGATTAAACAAAGGGCTGAGGGGATTGGGGAAAGCTTCTTGGGGAAAATCTAATTATGAGCTGAGCCTTGAGGGCTCAGTGAAATTTTAATGGGCCGAGATAGGGGAGAACAGTTTTGCCTGTGACGATCTTGTTATCCCAACCAGATGGCAGGTTGGTGAAGAGTGGGGCATTGCCTCGCATTGCATTTAGATCTCCCCAGAGCGCCCTGCCAGAGTTTTGCAGTAGAAGGTGCTCAATAATGTTTGTTGAGCCCAATTAATAATATATGGTTGGCTGGCACACAGTGAGGGAGACACCGGGTCTGTGTGCTTGCTTTAACCTCTGAATTGAAGGGCAGCCTAAGCTTTTTACTCATTCCTCTGATTGTGTGTACTGCCAGTTTGCAGTCACAGTTTTCTCACTTTACTAAATCGGTCTGGACTGAAACTAGTCGTTTAGAGCCAAAATGGTAGATAAATGGGGGCTAACACTTTAACTTACATCTGACCTCCTTGTCACTTATTCCAATTCCCCCGAGCTTTCAAACGGCACAAACAGGCCACAGGGACAAGAAATGACATGGGAATTAGAAGACACTTATCAGAAGGTGCTTTCTTTTTGTTTGCAACTCACACATACAGGCCTTTGTTTGACAGTCTTGCTAGAGCCTTAGGAATTTTTGTCTTCATTCCACAGGTAAGGAGACAGGAATTCAGAGAGGGTACCTCTTCAAGGCTACATAGCAAGTAAATTAGAAAAGTCATCACTAGAACTTCTCTTTTCTATCTCCCAAGTCAACGTCTTCTTTTTATTCGCAGTTGGCCCACCCGTATCAAATGCCATCTTCCATTGCTTTGTGACAGATCTACTCAATTCTTTGGTAGCCACATCCTACAACTGAAAAGTAGAGAAAAGGTACACTTGGAGGTGATATGAAGTGTGGAGAAGATAAGTTAGGGAATAAAAACCAAAGGGTTGGTGATATTAATATCTATAATGATATTAACATTCATAATGATGATTATAACAATCACCATTTAATTCTTAATCTGTCTGCTAAATGTATTACATATATTATCACATTTAATCTGCACAACACACATGTATGGTTGTTATTCTTATGTCCATTTTATAGATGGGAAAACTGAGATCAAACAGATGAGCTTATCCAAGGTCATGTTGCTAAGTAGAAAGCAGTTGGAATTTGAATCCAGACCTAACTTCTAACCCTCTTAACTTAATCATTGCACTACAAAGTTCTGGTTCATGCCAACCTAGCTTGGATGACCTTAGACAAGTCACTATAACTTCTATTTATCTTTTACTTTTAGAGACAGCCAAGGTTGGAGTGCAGTGGTGTGATCAGAGCTCACGCATCTTCAAACTCCTGGTCTCAAGGGATCCTCCCTCCTCAGCCTCTCAAGTAGCTGGGACAACAGTCATAAGCCCCCATGCCCGGCCCCCAAAATCCTATTTATGTAGACTGTTTTTCCCAAAATTAATACTTTGCTCACCTCTTGGTGAACTGATAAATGTGAGAATTATTTGTAAGTAGCAAAGTGGCATACAGATATATAATGTGTACATTTAAACTGAAATTTCTCAATCAGATGAGAGATATATACCAGCAACAGAGTGATGTCTGGCACTAAGCAGGTGCTCAATAATGTGGATTATATTCATGCCATGGATGAATTTATGACTTCCGTTGCTGAAGATGCTTTTTTATTGCCACATATGCAAACGGGCGGTAGAGAGAAGGAAGGCAGGCTGTATGTCAGCTTCCTGAGCAAAAGTCCCCAAACCCACTGATTTCCCTACCCCCTTAATACTCCAGGGCATTAAAGGGATGTAGCTAGGGAAGGAACCACCTTAGAAAAAGTCGAGTCGAAGTAGATGTTGAATTCTCCAAATTCTTCCATCCATGCTCCACTTGCATTTAGTCATCTGGAGAGTTTTACACTGAATAAATTTTTTCCCCAAACGATATATAGTCATTATAGAAAAATTTTTAAAAAAAGAAACAGAAAGGGGAAATAATTCACATCACCCATAATCCTTCCCCTCTTCCTTCACCTAACCATTAGGCATGTCCGTCTGTTTCTTTTTCTTCAAAGCGATTTTTACATGCTTGAATTCATAGTGATACATGAAAGGTAATACTTTGCTTTTCCACTGACCGTCAGGGAATACGCATTTTCTCATGAACTTACAAACTCTTCATGAACATTCATTCTTAACTCAATTCAGCTGACAAATACGCATCTTCTCTGTGCCAGGTGATGGGGACACAGTAGTGAGCCAGACTCATTGAGTTTCCAATCGACCTTACGTTTAATGGCTGTATGGTATTTTATTGTCCACTTACCAATGTCCCCTTTGGGTCTATTTTTCAGGTAGCGGGCTTTCTTACCAGGAAAATGCTCCCCAGTTGTATCCCCTTGATGATACCCTAGAATATTAAATAGCATACAAAAGAAACCAGTATTAGCAACATAAATGTGTAACAACACACACACAAACACATTCTAAATGAAACCAAACATAATAAAATTGGGAATTCTCCTGTATTAGTGGGCAGAGATTTCATCGGTTCCTACTTGTTTATTAACATCAATTCTTGAGAGTTCACTATGTAACAAGACAAAATTCAGCTACTCCTGAACCTACCTTTCCTCTTTTTCTTATTTTGTTGGGGAACCTAAGTTAGAAAAACAATCTACCTGCCTGGTTGCCTTGACATGCCTAAAGGGTGGGATGGGGCAGGGGAGGCACAGGTATTATCTGTGAATTTCCTGAGTACTTGGCGGTCTTCCCACCTCCTCCCCTGTCCTGTTCATCCTGTGCTCTGGCGCCAGCCAGGCATGTGACACACGCCACCCTTGCAGGCTCAGTCTCTAGTAGGATGTGGGTTTTTGTGTGTTGTAGTCCTAGTTGCAGCTGCAGAGCCTTATTAGGGAATGTATAGGAGGAAATGGAAGGACCTCCCTCCCGCTCACACCAGTCCTGTCACAGATGCCCCAGGTCACCTCCTGGCCTCAGGGCCTGTCTGCATTTAGAACTGCTGGATTAATTTTCACATCATTCTGATGTTCCCCAAGCTCCTCTGAAATTAGGTTGTTTAAAAAAGAAGGCCAAAGTTTAAAGACTTCTGTCTAGGGCAGTGCTACCCATGAACTGGCTGGCTGTGGATTTGTTCTGCAAACTGTATTCAATTTCATTTTCTCAGCACCTACCATGCCAGAATCTGGCTCATTATAGGCATCCAGGTGATGTCTGTTGAAGGAGTGTATACCCTGGGAGGCACCTTACTGAGCCAATCCCCACTGGGCTTACAATCCAGTAACTGTGCACTTCACAAAGAAAGGGACTGGGACTTCTTATCCAGGTCTCTCTTTGGTTAAGCTTAGTGCCTGGCACATACTGGGCATTCAGAAACCTTCTTAGATGAAAAAAATGAATTCTGCATACCCATACAATGGCATATCATTCAGCCATAAAAAGGAATGAATTTCTAACACATGCTACAATATGGAAGAACCTTGACAACATTATGCAAGGTGAAATAAGCCAGACACAAAAGGACTATTACTGTCCGATTCCACTTACGTGAAGTACCTAGAATCGTTAAATTCATAGAGACAAAGGATAATAGTGGTTACTAGGGGCTGGGGAAGAAGGAATGGAGGAGTTAGTGTTAAATGGGTACAGACCTTCTATTTAGGATGATGAAAAGAATTTGGAGATGGATAGTGGTGGTGAAAGTAATTGAAAGTAATGGCAAAAACAGCAATTACTTTTGCACCAACCAAATACTTATTGCTACTGAATTATATGCTTAAAAGTGGTTAAAATGGTAACTTTCGTGTTATGTATATTTTACCACAATAAAAAGACTGCCACGAAAAAAAGGAGAAGACAAATATCCCTTTTCTTTACATCTACTTCTCTCCATCTGTTAAGCCTCCCTTTTTCTTTCAAACCTGGATAATGGGAGCTGTGAGATTCCTCTTTGAGGAATTCTCCCTACCGAGGATTGGACATCAGTGCAGGTCCCACTGGGGGCTGCTAAGTTCACAGCCTTTCCTCTTGTCAGAGTCCCAGGGCTGAACAGGACCAGCCCTTGTTTTAACTGAGGGCACCCTGGTATGCTGTCCTTTGATTTCTGCAGCAGCAAAACAAAGAGCCACTTATGTAAGCACCAAGTCATGTCCAAAATCTGCCTCACCTGTCCACCAAGACAGAAGTCCTGCCATGATCTTTCTTCTGCCCTGTCAGGCTCTCTTTGCATGATGGATGGGTGTCGCGTTTCTTACAGCCGCGTAGAAGGAAACAGATTGAAAATATTCCCCTTCCTGCTATGAACTTGTTTACAAGATTAAAGGCAGGTATGCTTGAGAGGGCTGAGCAGACACTCTAGGATTATTTTTAATAATTCAGAGCACACCAAGTTCAAAAACTGGTCATGATGTCTTTTGTTTCTTGGTTTCTACAGCAAACTCTGCTTACACTACCTCCTTTCCAGCAGGGGAAAGGAAAATCGGTAACAGAGGCTTAATTCTGACACTTGTTCTTTATTAGTTCCAAAAAAGGGACCCAGCGGGTGTGTTTGTAAAGATGTCCGCGTGTGCTGCCTGGGTTTAAGAAGCCCCCACGAGTAGCTCATGGGGCTCAGGTGACCACCTCAGGCACAATTTGTTCCTTTCCTGTCCATGACACACAGACCACATTATTCACTCAGGCCTGCCTTTTATCAAAACAATATCTCTTTTCATCCCAAGGACCTCATAACGAAAGACCAAGCTACAAAGTCGTAGTGAAGAGATGGGACCAGACAGCTGGTGAAAGAGAAGCCAGCACTGCCCTTTGGAGGCAGCTGGGCCGGTGGTTTGGGCTCGCCAGGCTTCCCAAGCAGCTGCACAGGGTGGAAATCTTGCCCTGATGTTAAGTTTTCCTTCCCTCTCCTAGCGATGTCAATTGGTGTGTGTGTGTGTCTCTTTGCTGCACAAGGTGTGAAGTTACTCTGTGGGCTAATGCAAGACATCTTTTGCATTGTGCAGAAGAGGAATTTCCAGGCTGCCCAGAGGAGGGACTTGGGAGTTGGGGGCGGGGTGGTACTTGCCTTCCCAAAACAAAATCCAGAGCTAAGAAGGGAAAATGAGGCAGGGAGGGGAGGGAGCCGGGGCCAGGTGTCTGCCTTTCATCTGGATATTCAGGATGACACATCTGGTGCCAGGGAAACTGCTATTTCTAACTGACGGGGAAGCTTTGCAGTCAAGGGAGGGCTGAGCTGTCAGGTGAGCTAGAGATCAAGAATTATCATGACAGCTTCATGGCATGTGAAAGGCGCTGTGAAGTGCAGTATGATTTTAACCAGCGGTGGTTAAATTAGCTTCTCTTGGACGTGGTGTGATGTGCAGTCGGAGAGGGGCCGATGGCGGCTGGGAGTGCCAGGCGTGAAGAAGGTTGCAATTCAGAAGGGCTACTACCATTTAGAAAAGAAAGTGTATGTGAAAATTGGCTCTCCGTTTCTGAGTTTTGCTTAATAGAGGTGCCAGGCAGCAGTGATGGCATTAATTAGTAGCTTGTCAATTCCTTCGGTGAACCTCTCTGCGCCCCCTATTATAAATATTCCAAGGACCCAAAGTAACCCCTTGTCTGAACTTCCCCAATTTAAGATCTTGTCAAAATCTAACCACCTGTACTAGCTGGCTAAGCAGCCTTGACTAACCGTTTTGCCCTGTGCTCTTGCATTCCACAGGATTGTCTATGCAAGACTGAGCCAGTGAGGGAACGAGCGAGTGAGCGAGTGAGCGAATGGCTTTCTGAAAAACTTCCACTCAAAAGTGAACTGAGGAAGTGCCTTTTAATAAGTAATCAGCCAGAGGAAATCAGGCTCTGTCTAGCCATCCAGTAATGCTTGCCTATTCATTGGGGACTTTTCAAAAGTCTGGAGCAGGAGGGTCTATGATTTGATGAGCCATTGCTTGGGAAATTCTAGGAAGAAAAAAATAATGTGAGCAGTTTTGTGTGTGTCTGTATATATGTACACACACATACATGCGTGTTAATATATATCATATGTAAATTAAAGGTGGTACATTAACCCTCTGTGCCAAAAATTTTACAAAAGTTCACTCATTTTATCCACATAGGCAAACATTCTGTTTTTATTTGTAAAAACTGAAGTCCAGAGAAGCCAATAAGTGGCCAGTCTGGAACTTGAACGTGGGTCTGTTTGACTCCATAATCCATGCTCTTAACCACTGCCTTCAGAATAAGAATGGCTAACTTTTTAAGAGCCTGCAGGTCCTCGTTACGCTAAGTGGCACAGCCAGCCTGCCAGCTCCTGAAGTCTGGGTGCTATGTGATCTTTGCACTTTCCCCTTCACAGCTTCTGTGCCAAATCCGAGCAGAGCTGCCCCAAGGCTTCCAAGCTGTAATCCCTGCAGAAGGTGCCCAGGAGACCATAATAATAAGAACCCAAGTCTTTGTGATGCAGCCAGCTCAGGACCTGTCTGTGCATTGAAAATTTGTGGACGTTGATTTGTAACACCAGGGCTGTGACGCTGAGTAGCCCACCTGAGGATAACAGGCACCAACGTCCTGTTTCCAAATCCTGCTTTCCTAGGACGCACCCAGCCCCCACTGAAGTTTCTGGGGGAGTAAATAGCTATTCACCTGTCCAAGCCTCCCTGGATTTATGGCTTGGCAGCTCCCTTCTGCCTGCACCACCGTACTGTGTACTGCAAACACAGATGACCTTTGCAGCGATTTCGTCCCAACTTGCTTCCATAAAGAAAACCTGTTTTGTATTGACATTGTTTGGAGTAAGTTCTGCCTATGTGAACTCCCTTAGCCCCTGCCCCTGGAATTTCAGCCCAGGGAGGTGAAGTGCTTGCAATTTCAAGAGCAAGGGGGAGGGTGCCTTGAAAGCATCCCCAGCTTCCATCCATCTGAGTCTTTGGTCCAGTGGCTTCAGGCAGATGGAGTTGCTCCCCTTCCTTCTAGTTTTCGAATCTCTCCCTAGAAGAGAAGAGGTTGCAGGCTCAAATTGGCCCACTGGCAATAGGGTGCTTTGTGGGACATTTTCTTACAAGTTGGTTCCCATGTGGTATTTGTTAGTCACAGCTAATTATTAAGTCCTTTGGCTGAAGCAATAGACATTGTTCCCTTGGATTCCCCCCTCCTCCTTTCCCCCCTCGCCCCCTATTGCTACACAACAAAACCCATTGTGGGGCTCTGGAGGTTGGCTGTGCACGTATTTTCCAGTGAACCCCTGATGGGCTCACTGCTGGGGTTTCATGTTTCAGGTTGAAACTCAACTGGATAAAGCATTATTCATTGGCACTGACACATTCAGTGTTCTGCTCTGTATAGATATTTCTCTCACACTAGACTTGGTCCCTCACAAGCAGTTTAGGTCATTCACTGAGAGCAATTCACTGCAATTACTCAGAACATGGATAATCTGCACAGGACTATAAAATATTAGGATTTTTAGATCATGAAAAGATCATCAAGTGGCAGGTTTGGCCAGCTGTGCTCAGAGGTGCAGGTTGGAAAGGAGGAGGGAGCTGAGTGAGTGAGCAGGCTCCAAGTTTCTTCTTCCCAGTCCCCACCTTTGCATTTGCCCGCTTTGTGCATTGCATTTCTGCATAAGATTTCTACAACCTAAAAGCAATCTTGAAATCCAGTAATTGAGTCCATTCACTCATTCATTTCTCAGGTGAGGAAACTGAACCAGTGAGGAGCTTTTGCTAACCTAAGGTTCAGGTGAGCCAGTGAATTAATAGCATGAGAATTAGCGCACACATCTCCCCACTTCTGTATGCCCCATTTGTTATGCCACGCTGAGATAATTCTGGAATCCATCAGTGGCCTGGTTTTCCCACTGCCTGCCACTGTCTTGTGGAAACACCTTACCTAGAGGATTTAGAGGACTGGAAAGCCCCCAGAACAGCCATATCATACTATGGTTTACCAAAGGCCACCGCAGTTGCACATTCCATGGCACCTCTTGGAGTTGTACAGTACACAGACTAAGATACTGTATGAAACAGCCTTATTTTTACTTTACCTATGTGAGAGCAAAAACTGAAATTTGGCTAGTAGGTTTTGGTCAGCATTGTGCAAGGGAAGAACCCAAGCTTTGGAGCCAGGAGATCCAGGTTCAGATCTTGGCTCTACTACTTACTGGTCCTGGGAATATGGACAAGTTACTTGATATCCCTGATGTTCAAGTTTTTAACTAAAAATAGAGTTGATAATACCTACCTTAAAAATTGCTGTGAAGAACTAAATCCAATAACTTATGTAAAAGCTCTATGTAAAAGCACATCAAGGCCATGATAAATGTTTTTTTTTTTTCTTTTTTTTCTTTTTTCCCGGAATATAACTGTTCTTCTTCTCATACACCTAAGGATCTGAGTTGAAATGAAAGACAGACATTGTTAAAGTTCACCCTTAACTTGGAAACTTCTGGATTTTGTCACAGCTTAACATTAACCAAATGAAATTTGGGGTCTCTGTAAATATAGGCTATAGGTTTGTCTTATCTTTTACAGAGCACTTATAAAACTGAGGATTTCTTGGGGGAATATGGCTTTGGGGTTTTAAGAGAAAATTCTGCAAGGGAAAACCGGAAAGACTGAAAAATTTAAGCCCTGTTCCTTTGCCTCTGGAAGCCCCTGGGTGTCCCGTGGGATCAAATGTTGACTGTCCTTGCTGACAGCAAAATCAGATCCCCTCGTTGTACCAACTACCTGAGTGTGTTTGAGACTTTTTAAAATCCTTCTTTATCAGATGTCCAGATGAGAACCATAGGCCCAGAAACTTGTTTTCAAAATCTAGCAAAACAGATGCTTTTGCTTGTTTTTCTCTGCCTCTCTTTGTCCAAAATGTTCACTGAGTTTTCATTGGATTTCGAAGTTGCCTTTTTGTTTTGTTTTTACTTTTAAGACAAACCTTTGAAGAGGGTCACTGTAAAATGAAGGGGAAGGATGGGCATCCCGAATGAGAAAAGCTCTATTTTAGACTCTAATAAAAATGTTTAAGAACCTGAAGGTGAAGAATCTTAAAGGACAAGAGAGAAAGACCAATTCGTTGAACTCTAAAAGGGTCTACCTGGCATTATCCCCAGGCTTCCAATGCCAGATGCCTCCCAAGCAAATTGAGGTAGGAAAGAGAGCACTACCTTCTCCTCTCTAAAAGCACTGCATCTAACTGAGCAAGGCAGTGTGGCTGGGGCGGGGCTGTGTTGACTGACCATGTGCCATATGTCAGCTGAAGCCCAGGGCCACTCCCAGCGCCTGCATTTTATAGCCAGCTCAGATGTTGTAGGTACTGTATCAATTTTCTATTTCTGCTCTATCAAGTCACAGCAACTTTAGTGGCTTCTAACAACACGTATTTATCTTACAAATACATCGGTCAGAAGTCTGATATGGATCTCACTGGACTAAAATCCAGGTGTCAGCAGGGCTGCATTTTTTTGGAGGGTCTATAGGAATATCTGGGTTTTTCTTAACTTTTCCAGCTTCTACAAGTTGACCACATTCCTTGTCTCCTAGTCTCCTTCTTCTGTGTTCAAAGCCATCAATAGCAGGTTGAGTCCTTCTCACATTGCATCACTCTGATCTTCTTTTCCACCTCCCTTTTCCACTTTTAGGGACCCTTGGGGTTACATTGGGCTGACCTAGATAATCCAGGATAATCTTACTATTTTCAGGTCAGCTGAATTCCATCAGTGACCTTAATTTCCCTTTGCCATGTACAGTAACATTCACAGGTTCCAGGTATTAGGATGTGGACATCTTGGAGTGGAGGAGACATTATTGCTTACCCCAAGTACATATAATAATTGTATGTATTAGGACTTCTTACGTTTCAAGAAACTGGATCTAACTAAGGTTAATAAAAAGAACAAGATTTTATTGGCTCGTAGAAGGAAAAGTTCAGTTGGCTTTGGGTAAAGCTGGATCCACGTGTTCAACAACATCATTAGAGTCCTCTCTTTTTTTGTCTGGGGTTTCTTGTGGTGGTTTCTCAAGCAAGGGCTATCTATAGGACAGATAAAATAGCTCCCTGGCAATTCTAGGCTCATATAAGTCTTAAGACTCAGGATCCCAGAGAGAAAAACCATGACCGCTTCTTAGATAGCACCAGCCAAAGCCTGAGGGTGACTCTCGTTGACACAACTTGGGTCATATGTACATCCCTGAGACTCAGTCTAGAGCAGCAATGGAATCAATTTTACCAGAAGCACATGTACTGAGTGGGAAAGGGAGTGGTTCTCCAAACGAACTCAGATGTTGTCACCAAAAGACGGAGGAAAGATCTGAACAGGCAAAAGCAATAGGTGTCCACTCCACCATGTTATTACTGGATTTCAGAACCATGAAATTGATACATTATTCCAGTTCAGAGCTCATTAGGCTTCAAGCAACAAGATACCCAAACCTGAAAGAGTACAGAAGAGTCTCACCCAGAGCAAGGAGAAAATTAATTCAGATAGTATATAAGAAGAGGAATTGCATGGTGGTAAACATTGGTTTTGGAACCAGACTGCCTGGGTTTATATCCAAGTTGTTAATTGTGTTTACCTAACCTCTCTGTGCCTCAGTTTCCTCATTGTAAAATAGAGATGATAATAGTGCCCACCTCATGAGTTTGCTGCGAGGCTTAAATGAGTTAATACAAATAAAGTGCTTAGAGTGGTACCTTGACACAGAAAAAGCATTAAATAAAACAATAGCTATAATAATTCTTCTTCTCATATTCTTATTTCTGTTATGAACAAGCACCCTGGGCATGTTCTTAAGGACTTGGAAAGTGGTTAGGAAGCAAGTCTGATACTTTCCTGGTTTCTCCTTTTCTGGCTAGGGCTACACAGTCTCCTCTCTGGAACTTTCTCCACCATATCAGCATGAACTGAGGTTTGCACGTGTACCACAGATTTTTGTATGGCTTTCGATGACCATTCTTCTCCCTCTGGTCTTGACTATATGTGTCCACCACCAAATGAATGCTGTGTCAGTGTTTCTAAGTTCAAATTCTTGAAAGAATCTGATTAGTCTGGCCAGTGACTGGCTTTCAATAAGGGTGCACTCCGTTTGATTAGCTGTGACTGACAAGGTTAGAGTCACCTTATACACAGGTTTACCTCTTTCATTTGGCATGGAAGGGGCGGGTTAAGCTGAAAGGGTAAGTTGGGCTTGGCCAGAAAATTGACCAACTTGTTTGTTACATGTATGCCTTAGCAAATTAGAATTTACCCACAGAACAAAATAGAACAGTTTTAAAGAACACTGATAAGATCTAGACGTTTTGGAATAGGATGACACTGGGAACTACTTAGTTCTAATGTGATTTAGCCTGTAGTATTTGCAGAGAGAAATTGATCAGTCTCCTATTACCTGTATTTTAAATGGTAGAGACATTTTCAGCACCAATCAGAAATGCTCAGTGGATGGACAAAGACTCATTCCCTTCTACATTGGAACATCAATCTCAAAAACTCATTCCTGGAGCAGAAGTTCCTGGGATTGGAAAAAGCTCACGCCTTTGTCAGGAGAGTAGATTCCAGAGTGACCAAGGATGTCCCCAAATCTTCCTTTTGGTGGCAGGAGAAAAGTTCTACATTTACTTTCTGTTTACTGTGTTCCTTCTCACTTTTCAGAGCCCCCATTTTTTTTGGAAATCTCACTCCAGGGTATGCAAACCATCTTAATGGACAGAGGTGTCTGTATCAAAGCCCTCATCCTTTTCTCCAAGGACTTAGTGAGAATCTTTCTGAAAAAGTAGTTCCACAGTGATTGCGAGGGAGAAGGAGTACTGCAGAATTTCTTAGCTGTGAGGCACTACAGGAAGGGTGGAAATGCTTTGGATCAGGGCTGGGTATCTTAGGAAGCACTGAGATTTGGGGGAAGACAAAGCATTGTCAAGATTTTGATAGAGGCCTGCTGGGAAAGTCTCCACTGTAAAGGCTCCTGTGCCCCTTTCTAGTGGAACAATTCGTAGGCTCCACGCTTGCTTTCAAATGGATTGGTTTTGAAGCAGTCAACAAAAAAGCATCCTGCTGCCAGGGCCAACCATCAAAAAGAGAAAAGAGAGCAATGCAAACCGTGGGGGAATGTGCGAGAGAGAAATATTGCAGAGCGGAGCCGTGGCTCTGCTGGCCTGATACCATGTGCATTATCTCCCCCAAAGGACCCCGTGGTTTAATGGATGGGGCTTTAACCTACCCAGAGGTCAGTCTCTGCTGGACAAGTGGAACCTCATCCCTGAGGGCATTGACATACTCATGACACATGGACCTCCTCTAGGTAAGTGAAGCAAAGGTTGTCCTTTGTCATCCAGATGCCTTTTTTTTCCAGGCATAATGAATAATGCTTCAGGGACATAATCATTTTCCTCCAAAAAAAAAAAAGTGAATACGAAAAGAAAAGTCAATGTCTTTAAAGAAACTCAGTATGATAATTAAACTCAGCAGTTCTGCTGGGCTTACAGGTGTTCTTGAAATTAAATTTTTTGATTTAGTCAAGTCAGGGAAAAATCAAATGAGTATGGTGCACCACAGTCTTTTGAGCTTGATAATTTATTTTAAGAACTGTATTCACTTTGGAGTAAGGGGGTGGGGTGGAGAAAGGAAGGAAGATACAGACCTCCCAATCACAGCACTTTTGAATGGCAATGAAATGATGGAAATTTTTGTTCAAAGGAGCTCATTTTCCTATTCCATATAATGCTGGAACCTGGGAGACCTTTAAAGTTTAACATTTGAGCTGATAATTTTAGAAAAGAATCCTTTTTTTTTAAGCTGAGGTATTTCAGTAAGAACTTACGCTGAAAGTTACTTAAGGATACTTATCCTACAGGCACATGGAGCCTGCATCCAGATTTATATTGTCTGTGTGCTTCAAAGCCTACCCACTAGTGAGCCACATTACGGGTCAGAGAATGATCATTTGACTTATTATCTTCTAATTTTTCTCGAACTTGTTATCTGTTGGTTTAGCTACAGAACATTCTTCAACAAGGACTACCACCCTGATTCCACATCTACTCACTACTCATTACGCCAGGACCCTTTCTAAACAACTAAGGTGTGCTCAAGAAATTCAGGTGTTCCACTTCTAATAGAAGAGTGTTCAATTTTTTCTTTCTTTTTAGAATTGTGGCTAAACACACACACATACACACATATCACATGAAATCTACCCTTTTGACACATTTTTCAGCGTACAGTGCTTAAAGAGTTTCTTAATCATGTTGGTTTGGAGAGAGGGGAAAAACACTTTCTACAAATATAAATAATTTCCACAAATTTTCATGTGGTTTGGGGTTTTTATCCATGTTACTCCCCTCCTCTGTCATCCCTAAAAAGAAAAAGAAAAAAACTAACCTTCATTTCCTAATGCAGGTTTAACCTTTGCAGATATTTTCTCCTCCAAGGCACTTGGTGCTTCTCTCCTTCTCTCGCAAAGGAAGTGGCCCATGCTTCACAAAGAAACAGTGGAAGTGAGCACCACAGCGGAGGCCATAGTGGCACATTTTAATAATGGGGGAAGTAAGAGAAGAAGAGCCAGCTCTCTTGCAGACATGGGAATTGTACAGATTTGCACAGGATCAGCAGTTCCTCACTTTTTTAACACTTCAGAATCACCATTCCCATGCTTTTTCATCATCCCCAGACCACCCTAACCCATGTTTTAAAATATTACACTTGTCAACAACCTTTATCAAGTCATAATTAATTAAGTTCCCTATTTTACAACCGTTAGAGTAGCTACATCATTAAATTGCTAGGTAAATATTCTGATCAGCATGAGTTACCCAGTGAGAGCACCTACAGAGTTATCTTTTCAGCTACCTTCATCCTTTTGTCTGAGCAGCCTAATTGGGTGCAGGCATGATTTCCCTTTGGTGTTTATTTCAAGGGACTTGGCCATCTTCAGCAGAGAAACATTTACATGACTGGGGTATTATTTGAAATATAACTTTGAACAGAACAAACTTATCAAGTCATTGATTTTGGTATAAAAGCAAATGGCAATAGGAGTAAGTCTGAACTGTAGACTCCAAGGATTTCAGACATCCCAGGAACTCTTAATAGAGAAGCTAGCATCCCTCTCTTTATGGTAGAGGTGGAGTCAATGAGAGAGTGGCTGTGAGTAGAGAATAGTGACAACTACATCAAGGAGTTCCCAAATAAAAGGTCAGGCAAAGTTTTCATAAGGTATTATTGAACCTTAGTTGATACAGCTATCGGGATTCTTGTGGAAACGTGACATTGGAGAGGGGAGTGGAAAGATTGGCTTTGAATGTCTTCCTACTGGTGAGGGGCGCCACACTGCTGTGGGACTTCACTATTACGGTATGAGTAAGATGTTTTCTCAGATGTTTGAAAAACACATGCATGAGGTAATATGCCAGTCAATGTAGCTTAAGGATTCTGCCCCACCATTTAAAAAGTTTTGAAAATGCTGAATAAATTTTTGCTAGCGACCTCACTTCCATCTATTCTCAGACTCTCTGGTCACTCCTTAAACCCCCGCAAATGTGTCTTTACAGAGACACTGAACGTTCATGTGTGCAGTTTGGCCCGACAAAGCAGAAAGCTGTTCCTTACTCCCCAGTTATTTCTAAATAATAGAAATAACCTAATGGTGCTGTGGAATGGATTTCCAGAGATTACAATTTAGCCTTTCATCCTACCTGCCTTCTTTATGCCCTATCCTGCTGAGGCGTATGGATTCCATTCCAGGCCATAATCATCCAGATAGCTGACTTTTGCTATAATTGATGTCAGTTTTTATGGATTTTCTGCATTAAGTGTAGAACTAAGTGGCTTTTACTTTAAAAGTAGTCAATTAGCCCCAGCTTGCTGGATGCCACTGTGAGGTCACATTTTTGCCTGTCGCTGGAGAGGACAGGACCACAGCGACAACCTGGCTTTCCAAAGCTTTGGTCATCGGGAACCACAAGAGGTAAGACTTAGTGTATCTAAAGAGAGCTGGGCATCTTGTGACCAGTTTACAGGCAGCCCCTCCCAGACTTTCTTCTTTGAATCATCTTAGAAGTAAACTGCTATAAGAAAGCTATAATAAAAAAGAGAAAGTAACTGAATTGACGGAGAAAGAGATATTATGGGACTGCCGGGAATAAATGTCATTGAGCTCATGAAGAAGATTTGAAACCCATGGCTGAATAAATCAAATCTCTTACAGAAAAAAAAAAAAAATGTTAATTAACAGGAAGAAAAAAAAATGGAAACCAAAAAAAAAATTTCAAGAATCTAAAGAAGACAAAGTGACGAGTGAAAAGTTTCTTAAAAGCCATTGTGAGCTTTAATGGAGGGGCTAGGATTACAGATAATGTAATAAACCTTCTGTGAGTTATGGCTTCCTGAAAGTCTAAATGAAACCTTACCTGAAGAAAGAAAATTAAGTGTATTGATTGCATTTTGCCCTTAGGTTTTCGAGACTGGGTTCCAAAGGAGCTTCAAAGAGTGGGCTGTGTGGAGCTGTTAAACACGGTTCAGAGGCGAGTCCGGCCCAAGCTCCATGTGTTTGGTGGAATCCATGAAGGTAAGAACAGCGGAAAAGAATTCAAAACATGTTATGTCTCTATCCATGATCTCAGTCTACAACTAGGAATAACTGGAGTAGTTGTTCTCAAACTTTTTAGCAGCACGACCCTTTTATAAGATGAAGTCTTATGAGAAATATCTGCATATAAAGCTGATAAATATTTTATGTGGACCTTCTCTCTTGTAAGCAGAGTGGAAAGTAGGAAGCACGTCTCGTCTACTTTACTGCAAACCCAGCATTCCCCCTGGCAGCTTCTGGAATCTCAGGGCTTTAACGAGGAATGTTTGATAACCACTGCTTTAGAGCAACTCCGAGGTACACAAGGAGTCATTTTCTCCTTAAGAGAGTTAGAAGAAAAGGTCTGGATATTAGAAGATATTTTAAGCCTGTATAGTCCCCTCCTACCTGTAAATATTGTGTTTCATACGGAATTAACACAAAGACCCAGGAAGACAAGGCATTCTCTGAAAAATAGCTTGGGACATGCAGTGAAAGGTATGTAACAGAAGTGGCGGGAACCTGCACATTTGCAGGTAGACTTTTCCTTACTAACCTCAGAAAACTATTTCAGACTTCTCAGAAGTCAACAGAGCTATTAGCTCAGGCTGAGGTTAAGCAGAATAATTAAATCTGTCTTAAATGGGAACTGGTCCAGTTGCCGTTTTTCTGCCTTTCAAGGTAAGCTGAGTCAGGTTCACAGAACCAAAAGCCTCACAGGAACCTTCAAGGGATCTGGGTTTTCTCCAACCCACCTTTTTCAAATCATGGGTAACTGGGCTTTGGGACAGACACAAAGCCTTCTTTCAGCAAGCCTAAGGGTTTCTGTCCCTAGCCGACTTTCCCAGTTCCACACGCTTGTGTGCAATGGCCGTGTTTACGTGGGCAGCCGCTATATTCTCTCCAGCTCCTGCTTATGGCAGCTCTCTGGAGTTATTTATGAATCTGCAGTCAAGTTGAGGTGTTTAAGGCTGTGTGCCTGAGGAAGCAAAAAGCAAAGTTGGCTTTTTCGAAGCCCACAAATCCAGTGGCTTCCTGGTTAGGTGGGTAATAAAGAGCATATTGAAAATCATCCTACTGAGGCCAGAGCAAATTCAGCTTGCTCCAAGTGCAGGTACCAGCTGAGTCGGTGGAAAGCAGGGTGCAGCTCCCAGAGAGTGGATGTCAGCCTGCCCTGGCTTTGAGCTGTGCTCCCTGTAAAGGAGGATACTGCCCTAAGGTATGATGGAGGGAACACCAGTGATGGGGGAGTGCCTGAAGGGGAGACTAGGGAGGTGGGGCCTCATATGTAAACTAAGCAACATTTCTGGGGGACTGTTATTCTGAAAACAGATCTGAATTCCTGCAGCATGCCTCTGAGTTTGCATTTTATCCTTAAAAAAAAAATCATTAATTACCTTTAAACTAGCCAGACAATTGGGGAATTCCACCGAAGCCCCAAAATAATAAACTTGCCTAAAAGGGAGGAGATCATATTCAAATAAACTTGTCTCACTTTTATTCACTTAAGACAGCTGAAGAGGGCAGGAAGAGGGCAAATACCAACCTCTTGATGGAGAGAGATAACAAGACTTTATGACCCCAGAACTAAACAGCGCAGATTTTAAATGCCTCTTTTTCTTTTCTTAAGGGATTTTTCCATTGACCCTCATTAAGTTCTCCACAGGCTTACTTGGAGAAATTTTAGCAAATGTGGAAAAAAGCCTTTTCAGTTACTTCTATATATCTTGGTAATTTTATTTTTTTCACAGCTATATTTTTATGCGCCACAAGAGCCTGATACCCACATAGAATTACAATCTTAGTTGAAGAGGCTATAAGGCAAATATAAGGTATTAAGGGAAATATGCAAACTTGCAAACATGCTAAACATTTTAACATAGTAAAAATTATCAAGGGAACATATATACCAAACACCTAGGGAAACAGCTTTCTCCCAATAAATCACAAAAGGTTTATATTGCATATGGGAAGTGTTTTTGCTTGATCTAGTATCCAGGTAGGCTCAGGAAACAGTGACCTAGGGTGATGTTTCTACACATCACTTGGGCATGCGATTAGTGGACACTTTTGAATGAAATGGAATTGTATTAAGGCCACACAATTCAAAAATCATGTATGGTTAACTTTCGTAAAGGCAGTTAAGAGATTATTTCATAAATAATTAAATTAAGTGTCTACATTTCTTAACTCTCAATGCAGTATCCTTTCCCCCTCACCTACCCCATATCACACTTGGAATTTGGCTGTGTTTGCCCCTGAGGAGTAATCCTTCTATCACTCATTTTATTCCCTAGAACTCAACCGTTAACACAAGGCTTTGAAATGAAAATCCTATTTTAAAAGGAGGAAAAAAAGTTTTTCTTTATTCTCCCTGGTAAAGAAATCACAGCCCTTCTTCAACAAGTTTAGCATGGAAATAAAGAAAAAAATAATAGCTCTTAGTTGAAGAAGATTCTCCCGTTTAAAGAAAATAGAGTAAAATTGGGCAGTAGCTTCTGAAAGTCATTATATCTGAGGAGGCTTAACTGAATTTCATCTCACTGCCCACTGACAAAATTTTTTTGTTTTCCTTGCCTGACAGCCCTACATTCCGTCACTCTCATTTGTATATATTACAGTAAATGTGACACTCTCTCCCCACAGGTTATGGCATCATGACCGACGGTTACACAACGTACATCAATGCCTCGACGTGTACAGTCAGCTTTCAACCGACCAACCCTCCAATTATATTTGACCTTCCAAACCCACAGGGTTCCTGAAGCTCTAAATGCCCTATTGGAATGTGAGGGAAGGTCTATAAACTGCCATTTTTCTAATTATAAACTTACATTCTCTTACTTATTTCCAAACCCTGTGAGTTCTTTTTGTAAATTGTTGGAACACAAATGATGCTAGAGGTTGTGCTTCTTCTTTATTTTATTTTATTTTAAATGGGGCATCCATTTGAAATCAGAGGAACATTGTGAATTTGTAAAATGACTTCTGTTTTCTCAAAGGCCATGCCATTGTAAATTGTTAGTGTTCGCCAAAGGACAGCCAAGCTTTCTTTTAAAAAGTGATAAAAGTCTTATTTTAATATGCTTTAAGCTGAAAGAAAAAAATAAGAAACAGGTAGGCAGTGTTTTAAAAACCAACAGAGATTTGCACAACTGTTTAAGAGTATTGTTTGAAATATTTTAATTTTCGATGTTTTGTTGTTGTTGTTTTCTTGGTAATGCTTCTTTTTTGCAGATGTGGTCCCGATTTATAGCAATCTTCTCAACAGAAGCAGGCATGGAAAAGACGTCTTTTCACACTCACTATAAAGAAAGCTGCATTGAGAAGAAAATGGCTGTCATTTAAAGGATGGTTTAGCTAGTGAGATTCCTATTGTGGTTATACAAGGTCTCTTGTTTGTTTGTTTCTTTTAAATTATTTTAGCTTTAAAAATACAGAAATGGAATCTGTCAAGAGCAGGTATCTCATACGGTTAAAAAAATGAACATGCAGACTCCTTTTCAATATGGGTTTATATATATAAGTATTTTTTGTGTATTATGACTACGTTAGGAGTTTAATATTGCCAAGGACAGTACAACTGCAAAGGGATGCTGTATAGCAGCACATCAGAAGTCGGAAGGAACTGACATATTTTCTCAGAACTCAAGGTCTTAAAGAGCTTGAGTTAAATCTAGGTACAGTTACAGGCGTGTATAGACTTAAATGGATGCAATGGAAGCTAACTAAAATAAGGCTTAGTTGTCCTTTCTATTTAAATACCCCAAATTGTCTTCTTACTTCCTCTGCCCTCTCCCATTTTGCACTGTGTGTCGATGCAATCTTCGCTAGCACAAAATATTGTCGCTAATAGTCATTTCTGTTTTCCCATTGTAAATGCTGTTGAGCTTTATTCTATTTTACGTTACCTTGTTAATGAAATTTAGGAAAGCAGTTGTTTCTTTAAATTTATTGTGATATCCTATATCTAGCGGCCTTTATATGCAAATAAAATTGCAAGATTTTTAAATTCGTGCTGTTTGGAGGGTTGGCTGGTGGAGGATGGTAGTTTCGTCCTGAGGAAGGAGGGATTTATTCATATGTAGCATCAGTAATGCCTTTCAGAAGAATTAGAGTAAGTGATTTTTTCCCCTAATTTTCAATAAATTTTTATTACCCACCATTCACAGGCTGGCAGATAGATCGATAAGGCACTCAGTGCACTCTTTCCTTCCATCATGCTGTCATCTCTCTTGCCTTAGATTTCATCTTTGGCTGTTGTAATTTCTACAGGAACAGAGAGACTGCAGTTAAGGCTGTGGATGTATTTTGGGCAAGTTTGCGATAGTGAGTTTAGGGAAACAGTCTATGACACAGTAATCACTACACATTCTCATCTTCCCCAAGAGCAGTCACCATCTCCTTCTCACTGGTTTTTTTAGTGATGCCCACCCACAAAATGCTGTGGCAACCAAGAGGGGATAGGCAGAAGGGTGGCGAAAAACAGATAAAATAAAAAACATCACACGGAAGAACCACTGAAGCAAAACAGCATAATCTTGGATCTGCAGTGCACCCCCAAAGTCTTATGTGTCAGGGCTCGTTGGATTATATTCTGGATATATGTTTCTTCCTTTCTACTCATTGTGGATCCTTTGGTGCAATTTCTGAAAGGAATTCTTGATTTCGGTACCAGCAGAATTTGAGAGAATGTTCTAGGCCAGAATTCCCGCTCAGATTCACATGTAACCATCTTGGTCTGTTGTAGTTATTAATAGTTATTAAGTATCTTGGATGTCACCATAGGCTGTGGTGGACATTTGGGTCAAGCTTGCAGAGCAGATGCTTGAGCTTCCCATGGGCTTCCTAGAGGGAGCTCATGACCGTCGCAGCTAACATGGACCAAAAGAGGTACTATGACAAATGGACCACCCTTCCTTGACCTTCTACATCAGTAGAAGAGGGTGTTCACGTAAAGCCACATCCTAGGGGGTTGGAGTGAGAGGTAAGCTACTGAACGGCAATTTCATCTGGTTAGTGTACCAGAAGCCAGAGACTCAGGCCTGTGGCTTCTGGAAAAACAAGCCTCCCAGACATAGGTGGGTAATCATGATGACAAGTGTGTATGCACAGCCCTTGAGAGTTCGTCTGGACACAAACTAATTGAGCTAAGCACTTACTAAAATTGCTTTCCATTTTGTGGAGGCAGGAAGCTACCCAGTGTACTAAATCTAGAAGGCAGACTCGTTTGTGGATAAAGCTTTCTTCAGCCAGTCCACCATTTCATATGCACGAACTGCCTCTGAAGCATTCGTAATCACTGTCCAGATGCCCAGAGCTTTCTACGCTGGGCCTTACAACAAGGAAATATTCAAAACAGCGCTTACAAATTGGGCACTTCCTATCCTTCCATCACCAGGCACTCTGTTGAGCAGGTTGTGTATTTTGTTTCTAATCTTCACAGAATCCTGGGTAAGGTCACATAAGCCCCACTTTACAGATAGGAAAGTAAGATGTACCAAAATTAGATAACTTTCCCTAGGAAAAATGGAAGGTTCAAAAGCAGATCTGTACATAGCCCATGCCCTTTTAATCATTCTGTGTCTGGAATGGATAAGTTGATGCCCTCTGAGAGCTGATATAAGACTGGTGGCTGGGCACAGTGGCTCACACCTGTAATCCCAGCACTTGGGATGCCGAGGTGGGTGGATCACAAGGTCAAGAGATTGAGACTATCCTGGCCAACATGGTGAAACCCTGACTCTACTAAAAATACAAAAATTAGCTGGGTGTGGTGGCATGTGCCTGTCATCCCAGCTACTCGTGAGGCTGAGGTAGGAGAATCACTTGAACCCGGGAGGCGGAGGTTGCAGTGAGTGCCGAGAGAGTGCCATTGCACTCCAGCCTGGGCGACGAGCAAAACTCTGTCTTAAAAAAAAAGAACAAAGAGAGAGTGAGAGAGAGAGAGACTGGCACAAGCCTGGGGATATATCCTATCCCTCAAGTAGCAGCTCCCTGAAACACCCTGCAGTGTGGCTCTATGACAACCACAATGGCACTACATCCTCTCCGCCGAGGGCCAGCACAGCACGGTGGATAAAGGCACAGACCCTTGGGACAGCATCCCTGCCCACATACTGGCCCCACCTCGGACTCGTGCTTATTTCTTTGCCTGGGTACTCACTTTCTCTGTAAAATGGGGGTGATGAGGAGGAGGAAGTTGTTCTAACTGCCATATGAATTCATGGTTGGAGGTGACTCTGATATCTAGTAAGTGTTGCACATGTGTTTGTTAAATAAGGTCCCCCACACTTTGTCTTTAGATTCCTCAGGCAGGATTCTGTACTTTTTTTTTTTTTTTTTTTTTGACAGCATCTCACTCTGTCGCCCAGTCTGGAGTGCAGTGGTGCAATCCCAGCTCACTGCAACCTCCGCCTCCCAGGTTCAAGCAATTGTCCTACCTCAGCCTCCTGAGTAGCTGGGACTACAGGCCTGTGCCACCGCGCCCAGCTAATTTTGTATTTTTTGTAGAGTCAGGGTTTCCCCATGTTGCCCAGGCCAGTCTCCAGCTCCTGAGCTCTGGTGACCCGCCTGCCTCGGCCTCCCAAATTTCTGGGATTACTGGCCTGAGCCACCGTTCCTGGCCTCCAGGTAGGGTTCTGCCTGTTGACTCTCCAACCTACAAAGCGGCAGTGGTATTGTTTCTGAGAAAGTTTGTTTGCATTGCTTAGGAACTGTAACAAGCCTGTCTTCATAAGGATAGGAAGAAGCCCAAGGACATTAGTGAGAGACAGATAAGGGAGCCTGACTTCCCAGTTTGGCTATCGTTCTTTGCAAAATCACTTCTAATCTCCCAAGAGGAGGGGGTTTCTCCTCTTTCAAGTTTCTTGGAAGGGCACCCACAGATCTGCTTATTTCTCACAGCATCTCTCTGCCCTTGCAATCTTTCCACTCCACCTCACCATCCCCTTTTACTGCAATTAGTGAATTCTTTTCTATCTGTTTTTCACACAATCCCCTTTTGTCTTATGTTGGGAGGTTGCTGAAATCCCTTTAGAAACAGGTCACTGTTACTCTGACAGGTGGCCAGCCTTAAGCCTGCCTTCATCTCCATCATTTAAGTAAATAAATACCGTGACCTAGGTCTTAAGTAGGGAGAAACGGAAGCTGGGAGGATTTGGGATTTGTCAATTGCGGATAAAACACTTGCTGTGTCTCAGAATAATGCCCCATTCCCCACGCTCATCCAGCAAGGATGTGCAGCTTTGGCAGAGTCAACATCCAGATACTATTTTGCTTCCTAGTCTCTTTTCATACCCTATTCCCACTTTCCTGAAAGTTTTAAGATGCTTTTTGTGTAATTATTAAACAAAAGTGAATTAAGATCTCCTTTGTTTTGAGGATTTGGCCATGAGCTGAGCATTTGGAAACACTGCTAGGTATGGGGTAGGAACAGTTGCCTGTGGGGAAGGTTCCAGGATGGGACAGTCTTAATGTGTTGTTTCACAGAAGGCTCCAGGACCACTTCTGGATGTCAGATTCTTAGCACAAAACTTTGTTTGTTTGTTTGTTTTGTTTTCTCCTATCTTGCATTAAATGGCAGGATGTGTTGGCCTTCTAGCATCACTCTTCCAGAAGTTTAGAGCTACTTTTCCCTTCCTTTCCTAAGTGTCCCCTCTACCTTCCTCCTACTTTGCTCTTCCATGGGAGAGAAAAACACTGATTCAGAAAACTCCCTGAGAAGCTCCAGTCTTCCCTGGTGCCCCTATAAAGTCAGCCTCTGGAGATAGGAGAGGTTCAGAGAGGGTCAGTGGCATCACCATGGTCACAGAGCAATTCAAAGATAATGCTCCACTTTGGCATTTGGACATTCCATTTTGAGCATGAACTGATTTTTCAGCTTGACATTCAGAAATAATCAAAGATGGAGAGATCAGTTTTGGCCTGACATAGTGTGATTTTGTAGCACAGGACAAGCTGCCAATCTATGAAGAGAAACAAGATTATTTGAAAGAAACCTCAGAATCTGAGGTTTCCCATTAATGTTCCCATGAGGATTCATTTTCCTTTTCTTCAACCCGTCCACCCGCAACAATTCCGATAGGCTTCCAACTCCTCCTACTACAAGAGAGATGGGTGCTCAATTTCTACCTTTTCTACCTCAGAACATGATGGCTCTTTGACATGCGTTTTGACATACATGTGTATATCAGGTCTGGAAGCTGTTGGGTGTTGGTAAGAGCACCCAGCTTTGGAATCAGACATGCTGGCTAGCCTTGGATGTGCTCTTTTACTTCTCTCAGCCTCAGATTCCACACTTGTAGAAAAGGAATCATTCCCATTTTGCAGTGGATTTGTCAGAATTGATATGGTAATATCGACAGGACTCTGGGTAGAGGATTTTTATTCTGTCAATTGTAATTTCCTAAAGAAAAAGAAAAAAAGGCAGGAGCAGAGGGCAAAAACAAAAGTTTATATTATTTTCTGATGACCACAGCCCTTCATGAGAGAAAGCTAATGCCTTGAACTGGACTGTGTAAGAAACTATACAGCAAATGAGTTCTTTAACTTTCTCTGTCTCTGAACTATCTGACAAAATATTTGTGGTGGGTTTTTGTCAACTCCTTCTCATTTCCTTCCTGAATTAAGGATGCCTTACAAGACAAAAATCTTGAGGTAAAAAGGCTCTTTCATATCTGACAGCATCTATATCTGGGTAATGGTGAGAGAGAGAAATGCATTTCCATTAGGAAGCACAGCCACAGTGGAACTAAAAGCACGGATAGACTAAACACATGAACACAGAGAGCCTCCTCCCATCAATCAGCTTAGATTTTTATGAAGCCACAGTTACCATGAGGTACATCTGAACACTCTCAGCGCCTGCTTGCCACAGGGAAAGGGCCTGTGATTTCATAACCCATTTCTGTCCTGACCTTAGTTGATGACTTTGGGAATAGGTTGAGCTTTTCAGTTGGAGATCCTGAAATCACAAATGACTTGGAACCCAAATGCTCCCTGTTTGCATGGGCTCACCAAATGCCTTTGCACAAATGGACTATCATGTTTAGGTAGCAACTGCATAATCCTGAAAGGGACTCCTATTTTCTGGAAGCCTTTTCTGGATCCTCCAACCTACCTTGACCCAGAACACCCCCCTTTGGTGCTGCCATAACCTCCCACACATACGTCCAGCTGTGCCACGTTCTGATTGTTGCTTGTCTGCATAGAGACCCCAAGGTCAGAGACGATGCCTGCTATCCGCGTTCCCAGCATGTAGGTCCAGAGAAACACCCTCTTAATGAATTAATCACTATTTGGCAAATAACGGCCGGGTATGCGAGACAGATAGGCAAAATCAATCACAGATGAAATCAACAAATATTTACTGAACACCATAAGCCAGGTGCTGTGCTGGTAAGCTTCATTTGTAAGACCCAGTATTTACCATGAAAGAGTCTTTTATAACTAGGTGAAGAAAACAAGATATTGACACATGAAGGTAAATGGTAATGAAAAATATAAAAGTTAAGACAACAATAAAAGAAAGTTGAGGTCTGGAATACACAGGTTTCTCCAGTTACATGAGTGGCCATAGGTATGGGGACGTGTGAGGTGGGGCATAAAACTCAGACAAGCACAGACAGCCTAGGAAAGGATGTCTGCACGCTAATGTCAGTGTCAGTCCCATGTAGCTTCATTCTTGAAGGAGAAAACCCAGCATGGCCAGTGGCAATTCCAAGTTTGTCACGTAGCTGGTTTGTTTTTTAATTTACTCTATGAAATGGTTTTCTCTAATGGCATGCCGTTGACGAAATGCACCATAATGTCTCTATCCATCACCTCCAAATGCTTTTGCATGCATCAGTTGTTGACTTGTTTTCTCCCATTCAGCACATAAATGAGAGGAATGATTTATCCAAGGCCACCAGTTACTCTTATGTGGAATCCAAAATAGCTCTCTGGAGAAATACTGCCCTGATAGCTTATTTCTTTGTACATCTCTCAACTTGTATTGAAGTGTGACTTTGGTCTGGGCTACAATGGTATCTTCCTGACCAATGTTTCCTGGGAAGCTAGGCCAGGTCTCCATGGTGGTATATAACTCTGGATGCAAGACCTTGTATTCTTCTGGGTATGGCTACTAGGGTTGGATGATGGGAAATGAAAACCAGGGCTTTGGCCTTTGGCTATGAGTGGGCATTTGAACAAGCAATGAGATTCCCTCCTGAGCTCTCTGGAACTCATAACAGGAAGAGAAAGGGTGTTACATATCTGAGTGCATTTTCTTTTCCTTTTTCAATTCATCTCATTTCCTTGAACTCCATCTCCCCATGCTGAAGACATATAACCCCTTCTTCCTCTGAGTTTTGCATAGTAGTGGATCAGAAATGGAAAATAAATAGGAACATCAAGATAATTCTTACCTGCTAAAGATTCCTTGAGAGAAGCCAAAGCATGGCATCTTTAAGTAGGATCTACTACTGTCTCAATTAACAGAAGGGGCCACTCCACATAGCTTTTGTCTCATTAAACAATGGTGATAATGAAGATAAAAGGTTTGAAGCATCAAATGGCATAGAGATCCTTGGACATTAAACACAGTATTCCTCTCTGTAGCATTAATAAATTTTGATGAGGTTTGAAATACTATATTTACCTCCTTAGTTCTTGCTTCAAACAGCTGAAAAATGTAATTTGGAAGGTTTCACCTGAGAAAATTTGTTGAAGTCAATTCTGTAGGAACAAGAAAAATAACAGTACTTATCACACATTGTTTCTGCATTAAAGTATTTTTGGTGAATGTATGTGTGTATCTACCTCAATGATGCTATGTCTCATATGTTAATTCTTTCCTGTGACTGCTATATTTCTGAGTCCCAGCAAAATTGAAATAAGGTGTACAAAGGATAATAACCTCCTACCTTGTTTTCTAATGGACTGAATAACCAAAATTAAAAATCCAGAGCTAATTGTAAGCTGCAGTGGAAGCAATATGTTGATTTCACTTCTTATGAATGGAATCTGTGTTCTGAGATTCAGAAACTATGGTAAATTGGCATTGTACTTACATTTTTATTTAATAGGTCATTTTCCCAAAGAAGTGAGATATCCATGAGTACAGCATCCAAGAATAACAAAATGTATTTGAGTTCAGAGATTACTCAAAGAAGTTTACTTAATAAAAAGCTAAGATGGGGGTGGGAGAATAGGAATAGGAAGGAGAAACTTGTCCTGACCCAAAACTGAATGAACCTTTAGATTTCCCACGTCAATATGCAAGACTTCTGTACATCTTTTGATCACTATCTTTCTCAAGATTATAAATTAATAGATTTGTCTTCTCCGATGTCAGGACAGGTGAGTAGCCTGGTTGTTTTATTAATACGAGGTCTGCTGGCTTTAATGGGGGACCAGGAGGGGCGGACTCCTCATCACAATCTGTGATGGGCTTTTCCAACACAATGGCACATAAGAGAGTTTTGTGAGGATGTTACTCTCGAAGAAGACTTTTCTCAAGAAATAAATCATGTATCTCCAGTGAAGTGACAATATGCAGGTTATTCTGGCTATACTTGTGGATTCAGCAGTATCCCATTTATTGATATGAATATTTACATCCATGCCAGTAGCGCTGCGGTTGTTCATAGTATTTGCAGTGAATAGCTTGGCTGGGATGCTGAGGACATCACCTACTGTTTTTAAAGCTCAGCATTCTCAAAGCTATTTTAAAAACCCCTTCATCACCACCACTTTGGACCAATGTTAAAAGCAATTCAGTAGAGACATTCTCCTCTCATAACCCCCAATTAATTATTGTGCTGACCTAGAGGCAATTCTGAAAGGAGGTGTACAACATTAGCCCTTTTAAAAATCTTACATAGGCCAGGAGTGGTGGCTCACACCTGTAATCCCAGCACTTTGGGAGGCCTAGGGCGGTGGATCACGAGGTCAGGAGATCGAGACCATCCTGGCTAACACAGCGGAACCCTGTCTCTACTTTAAAAAAAAATTAGCTGGATATGTTGGCAGGCGCCTGTAGTCCCAGCTACTCAAGAGGCTGAGGCAGGAGAATGGTGTGAACCCGGGAGGCGGAGCTGGCAGTGAGCCGAGATCGCGCCACTGCACTCCAGCCTGAGCGACAGAGCGAGACTCTGTCTCAGAAAAAAAAAAAAAAAAAAAAAAAATTGTAGTTCCCTTTCATCAGAAAATTTTGAAAAATTACAGTTGACCTTCTTTCAGTTGAATCTGTGGATATAGTTCCTTTAGTTTGTAAGAAAATGCTTTTGCTACCCACAGAAAGGTAAAAATACTCAGTTTTAGCCCTATTCTAGGGATGAGGCTTAGAAGTGCGATGGCACACCCAGTACATATCATTTCAGGTGCTTTTAGTGTCCATTGACTTGCACTTAAAGGAAGTTACATTGAGGTCAGCACTGGACATCTGTACCTTCACAGCCATGCAACAGGTAAATGGTATCATAAGGCTCTCCTGTGCAGGGCACTTTACTTAGCATAAGATTCAGTCCAGAGGTAGACCAAAGAGAGAATCCAACCAAAGCCTTAACTACTAGCCTTAACCATAGCACCAGGGCAAATGAGCCTGTTTCTTTCCAAGAGATGGGAATAAAAATCAGTGGTGCTGTTCTGTTTTCTCCACCTGCTCTCCTATAATACACAGTCACGACCTTCTCTACTGATTTTTCAAAACCACACTATTTTTATAACAGTTTTTGGGGGCCATGATATGTATAAACAGGAAAAAGGTATCAGTAAATTCATTTAAGAATGTTTAGCCGGACACAGTGGCTCACACCTGTAATCCCAGCATGGTGGGAAGCTGAGGCAGGAAGATCACTTGAGCTCAGGATCACCAGCCTGGGCAACCTGGCAAGACCTTGTCTCTACTAAAAATCAGAAAGATTAGCTGAGAGTCGTGGCATGCACCTGTGGTCCCAGCTACTCAGGAGGCTGAAGCAAGAAGATTGCTTGAACCTGATAGGTCGAGGCTGCAGTGATCCATGATTGTGCTATTGCACTCCTGGCTGGGTGACGGAGCAAGATGCTATCTCGGAAAAAAAAAAAAAAAAAAAAAAGAATGATGATAAATATATTTTATTGGAAATAGAAATAAATGGTAAGTAATTGATCTTGAATGGTGTAGTTTGGAGTACATGTCTATAAGCCAGAGAAGTCTGGGTAATGTTGAATTTTGGGAATTAAAGTTCCAGTCCTTTTAAACTTTTCACTCTTTGGATGATGTCTCATGACAGGTTAATGAGTTGCATGCTCTAGTCTTCAAAGATTTAGGACATGTCTGGCTAATATTAACATTGACATCTGCAAAGTAATATTGGAATGGACACCCAAATATGAAGAATGACTAGGACCTTGATCATCCTAAAGCTTTGGACACTTCCCAGACTTTCCTACAGTTTTAGGGTATTTTCCTTTTCATTCCATTAAGGCACTTAAAATACTCTCCATAGCACCAGGTGCAGTGGTTCACATTTGTAATCCCAAAGCTTTGGGAGGCAGGAGTGGGAGGATTGCTTGAGGCCAGGAGTTCAAGACCAGCCTGGGCAACATAGCAAAACCGCCATCTCTAAATATATATATATATATATTTTATTAGCTGGCTGTGGTGGCTTGCACCTGTAGTCCTAGCTACTCAGGAGGCTGATCAGGAGGCTGATGCAGGAGCTTGAGATTACGGTGAATTGTGATTGTGCCACTCTACTTTAGCCTGGATGACAGAGCAAGATCCTATCGCTAAGAAATTAAAAAAATAATATGCTGTATAACCCTGATCTTTCGACTGCCATAAAATCTTTCTTGCATCTAAAAAAAATTAAAAATAAATAAATAAACCCTCCACAAATACTTATCTCTTATTACAGTGAAAGATATTACTACAAACTTAAGACTTTAAATGTTTCTCTAATACAGTGTTAAGGTTTAGGTCTGTCTTTGTTGTCAGGCTGGTACTAAAAAAAAAGTATATATGGATACAAGCATGTTAAAAGGTTTAAATATGTACATATCCTTGTAATACAAATTTTTTCTCCCAATATTTTTTATCTATTCTGTTTAAAGCAAAATCTTAAAGGTTAGAGTTTATTAACCATAAATTTGTATCCGCAGTTTATAAACTTTAGCTGGTAATTCAACATATTTCTATGAATTTATCTACTGAGACTCTACATGAGTGAGGTCTTCACTGCAAATGAAACCTCTCTAATCTTCACCCATTGTCCATTTACACACAAGTAAATATGTTAATCTGTTCATGAAAGGATAAAATAATTCTGCAGATAAATGCAAAATGATTTTTCCAAAGACACAAAACAGTGCATTACGTTCCACTCTGTGTGATGCCTGCCAACATTCCAGAGGGCAGAGAATTGATAAAATACCAATTTAAAGGATTAGAAGAAATGATTTCTCGAATCAAGAATTCCATTTCTCTGTAATGGGAGTCTTAATTCTGGAGGAAAAGAAAAACATATATTTTTTTTCTTACCTTTGTAATTCGGCAATTCTTAGGCTAATAAATTAGAGTAAGTGGTTTGTCTGAGACATGGAGAAAATTGGATGCAGCATGAAAAATTAACAGCAGTGTTAATGAGAAAATGGTTGGCTTATAAGTCCTGTGCTTGAATTTAGTATGCCAAGTGATTAGGTCTTCACAATGTTGTTTATTAAAAAAAAGTATCGGATCTTTTTTTAATGTTTCCATATCCTGCCAAGGTCAAAGAGGACAATATCTGTTTTGTCACATTATGTTTTTGTGTAAGGGTGATTGGTTTAATGAAATTGTTGTAGAAGAGCTGGCCACCAGACTATATCAGACTTGTGTGTGTCACTGGTGGAGCATCTTTCACAATTAGCTCTTTATAAGACGTGGTCGTCCTCACATTCATCACGTATGTCCCATGCCTCTCAAATATAAAACCATTTATAACCGTTATAATCAAACAGAATTAACCTGGGCCCAACTGAAGAGAAGGAAGTCAAGTCTTTAGTCTTTGGTTGGCAAGTTAACTCTTTCAAGTCCGATACATACTATTTTATGCTCCTTAGTGGATGGACCTTGGCATATTTGTATTTCCAAAGGATTTTTTTCTTATATTAAGGAAATTTTAAAAGCTTTCTCTTGGCTGGGTGATGTTTGATTGCAAGGAACTAAAAGTTATTCCAATTTGATCAATAAAAGAGAGGTTTGTTATAGGATACGGACATAATAAATTTCAAGAAACAAGAAGCCCGGAGAGGGAAAGAACCAAGAATCTTCAGGCACCTTCACAGCCTCATGTAATCTCAGTAGTTGTTCATGGACTTTCTATCTGATTCTTAGTAAAAAGTCATCTGACCATCTGATCAGCTTAGTAAAAAAATCATCTGATCAGCTTTCTTCTAGTGAATGAATGGTACCCCCAGATCATGTGTTCACCCTAATCTAATTAACTGTAGCCCCAGTCATGTAAGACCTAAAGCTACCCCTTTATGGGAATGAGTGGGGTAGGTAGAGTTTGGGTGAGAGTGGTGTGTTAATGAGGACAAGTTTCGAGGGTTAATCACATAAACATTATTCATTATTCTTATCCACAGTCCCAAACAATTTCGGCCCTATCACTTAGTAATTCATTAGCATGACTGTGGAGATTGGTTGAAAGAAAATGAGTGAATTGAGGCAAATCTAACTCTGCTGTGGAAGAAAAAAACAGCTGTGATAATTCGTAGCCCTTGAGGTACTGATAAGAATCATTAGTACCATGTTTATCTGCAAGAATAATGACTTAGTAACAAATCTCCATCCAAGAGATCTTGCAAGATGTTTGGTCTACATTAAAGACCCATAATAGACTGATTTTTTAATTACATGGTTAAGTCAGTTCACGGGGTACATGGTTGAAAAAATGAACATGAGTTGATGATAATGGTGGTGTTGCTTTCATTTTTAGTATCATATTTTTAACATGGGATTTGGATCAAACAGCAGGACAAGACTCTACTGCCCACTAGTTAGTGAGGTGTTTGTTGATCAACTAATTAATCTCTTTGAGCCTCTGTTTCCTCATCATTAAAGTGGGAGTGATAAGTGTACTGATATTATAGGATTGTTGAAAGAAATCAGAGAGAAAACGAATGTAAAGAGCTTAGCAAGGTACCTGATACGTGAGCTACTACCACTATCAAGCATTTATATAGATCTTTTTATGAATGTCAGTGATTGTTTTATGATTATCTTCCTTGAATCTCACAACAATCCCATGAACTTACTGCAGTCAGTGAAACAGTTAAGACAATATTATAGTTTTTATCATCAAAATTAGGTAATTGAGTCCTAATGATTATGAAGTCAAAGAATATCAACCAAATGTAAGAGCAAAATAAATACATTATTGAATATGTAAGAACTACAGTATGCTTACCACCTGTGTACTCCATATGAAAGTTACTAGAGGAGATGCTCCAGGAAACTTAAAACAAGATCCAAAGTGAAGAGCAAACTAGCATACAAGAAATCATGTCTGATAAGTATGACTCAGAAAATGGAAAAGAAGGTAGAAATGGAAGAGAATCCATTTGAGAAACTTAGAAATTTCTCTTTTAAGAGTTTAACTTCTATACTTTTCTTAATTTAATCACATTATTTTATAGTAAATATTTTCTTAATCACAACTCACAATATTGTTGGTTTTTAATATTACAATTTACATACAAAGCACTAAAACTTGAATTATAGAACAGAATATAAGCCTTTAAAATGTGAGAATAACAATATATGTAACAAAAATTAGGGGTGACATATAGGAATAAAGAAGAGAGATAGAAGATTGAGCATATTAGTGGTCTTGTCTTTCTTTGCAGGGAATCACTAGTTACTACCTAATTTGATATATCCAGAAATTGAGGCATAAACATACCGTGTAAATTTTAATTGCTGCTAAAGTAGTTGCCCCAGGATTGGGACAAGAAATAGAAGAATTTTACTTTCCCTTTCTATTTTTCTACACTTTGCATGTGTGTGCATTACTATTTTAAGTTTTTAAAATAAACTGAAAAAAGAGCATTCAAACTCATGGTTGAAATGGAGATAATTCTATTCAGGCACCTAAATTGAAATTATAGGAAAGAAAGAGTGGAAGCTGATCAGATGTAGGAAGGTGTGTCTCTGAGCTTGCAAGTAAACCTGGGTTTTCCTTCATTAAATTTGGTTTCCTTCTCTGTCTCCTTGTTTCGTTGAGCTGAAATACGGAATTAGAAGGCACATATTCCAGACCAGTTCTGCAACACAAACTATTAACAACTTTCAAGACTTAAATGTATAGCAACCATAAAAGGTATTGTTATGTCTAAGCATAAGGAATAAGCAGTCTAGAGGATAAGAAATTTACGAAAAACTGCAGGTATATACAGGCAGCTGGTAAAGGCTGGAGTGGGAATATTTTTAGCAGTGGATGTTTGCTGCCGTTGAATGCTTAAATCAATGCAGGTGGGGCATTCAAAAGGCTTCTGAGGGGTCAAGTTGCTCCAGATATTTTGCAAGGTTACATTGTCCATGAATGAATGATTTTGCTTTATGTCCCTGCACAGGGGAATCAGAGGAGAGTGTTCCTTTCTTAGTCCCCAAGGATTCTCATCTGTTGTGAATAGCAAAAGCCCAAGGTAGGAGGATGGATCAGAGATCTGAAATCCAGAGCCTTGCTGGAATGTGTTGATCCTTAAAAGCAAGCATCTCAGTATGATAAATACGATCTCCTCAAGACCGTTAGGGAATGGAAATTTAAGAACCGTTTAGGTCAAAGATCAGGAAATTTATGACGATTATCTGCGGTTACAGTGTAGAGTGTTTGAGGATGGTTTAAGCCAAAGAGTCCAGTGCTTGTAAATCTTGAGAGTGATATTAATACCTCCATGAACGTGTGTGTACAACGTTTCTGAAAAGATTGATTGCAAAGGCCAGTTCCCAGGAAAGACAAGCAGGTAATTGGCATTTAATTAATGAGAATAAGTTATATTAAATTAAAGACTTATAATCCTTGATTATTTATCTTCCTGTAGCCAGTGTGACAATCTACTCTTAGATTATTAACTCACCACTGTTTTTTTTAAGAGGCCAAACTAAGCAGTCTGTTCAGACTGTATAAATAGGAATATGTTTGCATCTCAACCATGGGAACAAAATATCCTTTGGGAACTCATAAGAGGCTTCTTTCTAATATAAATTATTTTTGAAAAATTGAATCCATGCAGAGCATCCAAGGTATTCTTAGGTCTCTTCCATACCTCCAGAATCCAGAAGAGTTGACATGAACCATTGTGCAGTAGGAAGGGTGTGAACTTGAGGGTCAGCCTGACCTGACCTAGGATTGAGTCCTAACTCTGGCTTATATTAACTAAGTAGGCTTGGGTATGTTATTAAAATTCTCTGGGGTTCAATTCTTTTGTCTTCAAAAATGAGAAAATAGTACTGACCTAGAATACATTGTTTTAAAATCTAAATGATACTGTAAATCCCCGTGGTCCATTAGCTGTCACATAGACAGTACTCAACAAAAGCTCATTTTTTTCTCTTCACATTCTCCTACTTTTGTAGCACAGGATGATAGTGGTTAGAAAATGATTCAGAAACAAAGTTGGAGGCTTCATGCTACTTGAACAATTATGATAAATACACATTAATCAAGATACTATGGTACTGTTGAAAGGATAGACACATACTACAGTGGAGTAGAATAGAAATTCCAGAAATAGAGCCACACAAGTATGACGAATTGATTTTTGAAAAAGGTGCAAAGACAATTCAAAGCAAGTCTCGTCTTTTAAAGAAACGGCGTTGAACAATTTAACTACACATGTAGAAAAAAGTAAGTTGTCTCAAAAGGGATTATCTATCTAAATGTAAAGCATGAATCTAGAAAACAGGAGAAAATATTCATAACTTGGAATGATGTAGAGTTCTTATATATGACACCAATAATACATGATAGAAAAAAATTGTAAGTTGAACTTCATTGGAATTTAAAACTTGCTCTGTCAAATATGCTTTTTGAAAAATAAAAATACAAGTTACAGAGTGGGAGAAAATATTTGCGCATTACATATCGAACAAAGATCTTGTAGCTAGAATATATAAAGAAGTCTTAAAATTCAACCAAAGTAAAAGTGGGTAAAAAGTGGAATAAATACATTACCAAAGAGGATTTATGGATGGCAAATAAGCATAAGAAAAGATTTTCGACCTTATTAGCTATTAAGAAAATGCAAATTAAAACCACAACAAGATTACATCCCTATTAAAATGGCCATTTTAAAAAAGCCTGATAATATCAAGGATGCAGAGCAACTGGAATCCCCATGCATTACTTATAGAAATGAAAAATGGTACAGCCTCCTGGAACACAGCTTAGCAGTTTCTCATGAATTTAAAGATACATTTACAGGTGATCTAGCAATCTCACTTCTGAATATTTACCCTAGAGACATGATGACTCATGTTCACTCAAAAACCTGCATACAAATGCTTATAGTATCTCTACTTATAATCACCAAAAACTGAAACAACCCAAATATCCTTCAGCAGGTGAAGGGATAAGCAAACTGTTACACATCCACAAAGTGGAATACTACTTGGTAATAAAAAGGAGTAAACTATTAGTACACACAACAGCCTGGATGAATTGCAAAGACATTATGCTGAGTGAAAGAAGACAGTCTCAAAAGGTATGTTCCACTTGTATGATATTCTCAAGAAAACAAAATTATACTGATTAGTGGTTGCCAGGGGTTAGGATGGGGGCAAAGCATGACTTCAAAGGAACAACACAGGGGAGTTTTGGGGGCTGATAAAATTGTTTTGTATCCCGATTGTAGTAGTGGTTACACAAATCTATACTGTGTTAAAACTCAGAACTGCACACCAAAAACAAGTCAAATTAACTGTATGTTAACTTTAAAAACAGGATAAAATTAAACATATTTTAAAAAACGATCCCACCAAGAAGCCATTCTAACTTACGATAAACAAGGCATAACACCCCAGAACTCTGGGACTCTTTAAATATAATTTATTCATTTATTATTTATTGGACAAATGTTTATTGAGCACTACCTATGTGTCCACATTGTTTTAGGCACAGAGGATGAAGTTCTAAACATAACAAAAACTCCTCGGAGGTTACATTACAATAAATAATAACTATATACTACCTTAGATGGTATACATACTCCGGTAAGCAGGATAGGAAATTGCAGGAGGTTATGCCAAACCATCCCTGGACAGAGCTGATTTGGTTTGGGATGAAGGGAAGGGACTTTTCTATGGAAAAATCTCTTACCCAAGGCCAAGATGAACTCTGGTCTGAAAATCCTATGAGTTGGAGGCATGCTTTAGGCCTTGATGATAAAGCCAAAGTCACCTAAAGACTTTGGTCTTTAGGATTGTGTCCAGGATATAGTGAGAGCAGAGATAGGAAGGTTCTATTAGGAAGGACACAGAGGTGGGACACTGGCTGTGGGCTTCCAGTGATGTCCTGAGTGCCCAGCAGGTGTGCTGGAGAGGCAAGACTCTGACCCACATGACTCATAGTTAATTGGAGAAAGAGAAACAACTGTCGATGGGAGGTGATCTCCAGATTGGGCACAAATTGAAGGTTCCCAAATACAAGGAGTGAATGTTCAGGGAAGTGGTGGTTGAGAAGAACCCTAGGATGGGAAGAAGCCAGCAAGAGGAACAGAGGGAAGACTACAACCAACTTGACAAAATGCCAGGACCCAAGCATAGAAGGCGAGATATGGGATAAAGTGTTTGGAAAGAAGCTAGTGGACACACTGCCTTAAACCCTGAGCACAGTTTAAAATAGGCACTTCTTCCTCAGATAGTGCTGCTTCCTTCCTCCTGGCTCAGTGACTGCTCTTTGAGTCTACCTTGGAGGTGAACGAACCTTAAATGGGGAGCATTAACACTCTCTCCCATCTGTCTGTCCATTACTATCTCACGCTCCTGAGCTCCAGCTCAGGGAAATCCAAGGGAACCCGTCCCCTTTAAGAATCAGTGGCTTGCAGGGACTGGCTTCCTGCCAGGGTAGAAAAGTAGAGCAGGAGACATTTAAAGCCCTGTTTGAAAACTGTCATTTTTCCAACGACCTCAGATGGGGTGATTAATCAAGAAGCAATTCCGGAGAGAAGCCATCTTCTTTACCTACTTAAATCTCCCAGGTTAAGTTGTATTTTAAGCCCTGGCTTATTTTTAGACAAGTTTGTTGCTGTTGCCTAACCCTATGTTAAAGTAATTATTGTCTGCGAAGGTCACACAGAGTTCAGTGGAACTGAAAAACTCACAGCCTTTAGTATTAATGGGGTAAGCAGCCTGTTCAGGGCCTTTTCCTTAAAGAGACAGACCTGTGAGAACAGTCAATAAGGACAAAACCGCATTTGACATTTCAAGAGAGAGGAGGCTTATTCTTTTTGTGGCTTCTGGCAAAGACCCCAAAATCAAACAAAGAAACCATTAGAGGGGAGTCAATCACTATCTTCTACATGCCAGTGCTCAAAAAATGTTGTTGAATGTGTTATTTGAACTCAAGTGGGAAGTTAGAAATTCAAAGTGGAAGGAAGAGAAATAGTATAGTTTGAATACCTACCACACACCAGGTGCTTTACATAATTACCTTAATTCTCACATCCACTTCTTCAAAGTAGTTATATGTACTACTATTATATGTTCCATTGCAGATGAGGAAACTGAGGCTTAGAGAGATAATTTGCTCTGGATTACACACTTAGTAACTGGCAGAGCCAGGATTAGCGTCCAGGTTGATGTGACTAGAAAACGCAGACCCTTTTTATGTGACTTCCTGAATCACATTAATTTAAAGCCTAATGTTGGGGTTTTAGATGTGAAGGTAACTGGGGAGGTTGAATTTTTTAATTTTTTATTGATTTTAGATTCTATAAATATATATTATGAAATTCATTTCAAACAACACTTTCCAGTTTGACTTCTATGTTGATTGGAAAATAATGAAAACTAATAGCTAAGACCTAATAAATGCCAGACACTGAAGCAAAATGACATGATCTTATTGAATCCACACATATACCCATATGATTAAACATTTAGAAACATATACAATCATTCCATTTTACAGAAAAGAAAATTGAGGCTTAGAGAATTCTTATTCATATATCACAGACAATATGTGGTAGAGCCAGGATCTGAACCCAGACATTTTTATTTGAGAGCCGACTGTCCTACCAACTGTTTCATTCAGAGATCATGGCTTCTCCTGCCTGCCCCGCCAACTGATAAAGCTAGGTGCCTGTCCCAGATTTCCTCAATGAGGAACCTGAGGGCTGGTCTACAATCACTTCCAAAGTACAGAGTGTATAAGCAATGCAAGACAAAGGCTGAAATGACCACACCAAAGAGCAGTTAGCCTTTGTCTTTTAGGCCATTCAGCAAAAAAGCTGCTAAGCTTCCCTCCAGAGGGAAGCTACTTTATAAAGGGAGTGGGGCCCACAGCCACTGGGCCTGCAGTTCAGAATCAATTCCCTAGCTTATTTGAAGCCCCTAGACAGTTCCATCTCTCACTTCTGGGATCTGCAATCCATCTGTGGCCTGGTTGTGGTACATTGTTTAATGGTTGCAAATTTCTTCCATTCCAGGATCCAGGACCCTGTGCGCTATAAGTTTGCCACTTCTCCTGTCCAGGGCTACAGTCTGTTTCTCCACACCTTTGAATCTGGGCTGGTGGTGTGACTTGCTTTGATCAGTTCACTTCCACCCTCTTTGAATGCTGCCCTGAGACCACCCTACAAAGAAACTGATCTCATTGACTAGAAGGTAAGAGGCCCCATGGAAGAGAAGTGAGGCACCTTAGCCAACAGGTAGCACCACTGCCAAACATGTGAGAGCAGCAGCCATCTCAACCTTTGGGCCCAGCTGACCTTGCAGCTGAATGCAGCTGCCAGGCAAAACTGGCACAGCAACTTTGGAGTCAAACCAGAGAATCCTAAAAGATATTAACAATAAGTTGTTGTTTTAAGCCACTAGGTTTTGTGTACTTTGTTACACAGCAGAGGCTAACTGAAACAGTCTTTCTTTGAAGTTCAGAGCAGTGTAAGGGTGCACTCTTGGTTGACATACTTCAGCACCTGCCACAGTGCAATCAATGGCAGTGATATATTCTCCAGAGTCCTGCCTCCATTACCATAAACTCCTCCAGGGACCAAAGGATGGTTTCAGGGCTTTTTATACTTTGGCCAACATAGGTGGACACCCAGACTATTAGGCTGTCGACATTTGAGGCCTAGAAAAAGTATTGTAACTTTTCCTTAAAGAGACAGACCGGTGAGAACAGTCAATAAGGACAAAAACGCATTTGACATTTCAAGAGAGAGGAGGCTTACTGTTTTTGTGGCTTCTGGCAAAGACCCCAAAATTAGACAAAGAAACTGTTAGAGGGGAGTCAATCACTATCTTCTACATGCCAGTGCTCAAAAAATGTTGTTGAATTTGTTATTTGAACTCAAGTGGGAAGTTAGAAATTCATATTTCTGGCATATTTTAAAAGAAAGCTGAGAATCCAAATTAATAAATAATTGAATGTCTGTGAAATGTAATAAACGCCAATTAGATGCCTGCATTTCAACACTTATATACTAAATATATTTAATGTGGACCATTATTCTTGAATAGATAGTATAAGAGGCTTTTTCCTAAAAGGCAGGTGATCTGGGGCTCATGAAGATATTCAGTAGCTGTGGGTATTTTGTGTGTTGACGGGCTTGGGAACTCTGTGTATTTGGCCATTAACTTGTACTCTGATGCCCCAGATTATTGCTGTGTTATGTTATCTGGTCTTTAGGGAGAACATTAGCTGTGAGGTTCCAAAAAACTAAGGGCTCTCTATCTAGCCTTTTCAGTTTCTGAAAAGGCTAACACCTGCCTCAGCCTCTCAGAGACTCCTTGATCCAGAGTCAAGGCAACCAAATTGGGCAGAGTGGCTGTAGAAAAGTAACAATATATTTTCTAGAGAAGCAGAGGATTGTGGTGGCACAGTGTATGATAGGATATATCAATGAAGCCATTCAGGATTATTAAATTTTTCATTGGTTAATTGAGAATTATTTTAAACCTAAATCCCACCTGAGGAAAGGAAGCAGGGAGTCCCTGAATTTCTGCCTATCAGAATCATAACCACTGGTACGTATTTTATGAAAACATAGAAGCAAAAACTGGCATAGCAGTTTAGCAGGAGGACCACAAAGAATTCCTATTTCACATTAACCCTCAGTGAATAGACAATCCCCAGGGCATCATTTTCAAATATAAGGGTTGGCCACTTTTGCCCGAGTGGAGCTCTTAGTTTGGTTCTGTGGGTGACCACACACACTATGTTCTACCTCATATCCTATCTCGTGTAGTTGGGAATATACCCAACCTCAGTCAAGGCTCCTGAATTTAGTCTAAGCGGTCAAAAGACTCTGTTGGAGGAAGAGGTCAGCCTTCATTGCTAGAGGCCACTAAATTCATGAATCACTTTTGCAAGGCAACTGCTTGGTGGAGGTGCCTTGTTAAAAGCCAAGATTGCTCTGAACTTAATCTAGCACAGTCCGTCCTCCAGAGAGGTGCTGAGGGGTTGTTTATGAGAATGGGAAGGTAATCAAGACACCGTCAGAGAGAAAACTGAGTAATGTAGGTCGTGTTCATCTCTCTATCTCCCTCTTGCTTTCTATCTCTCCCCTTTGGTAAACCCTGTGAGCATCTCCAAGGCACTGAGGACAAAAATATGTTCTCTGTCTTCAAAAATGTCCTAGTCTAGAGGAAACTGCCATAGACACAATTGATTGATGATCTGATGAATTAGCATCGTGTGAGTTACAATCCTGGCATAAATCAAGAACTAGAGAGACACACAGGAAGGAAGGAAGATGCCTCTCCTTGGTGAGGACAAAGAAGGCATGAGGAGAAGGGGACAGGGAAGCTCACCTGGTGGACAATAGGCAAGGCAGTGGAGAAGGGCTGTGCTGGAAGAGGAAACAGACTGGGGAGGTGGAGTCAGTGCATAAGAGGCCACTGCAATAAGGTGTTGTAGGAGAAAAGGAAAGACAGATCAGTCACTGATGACCTCCCCGATCCCAGGTCTGCAGACAGAGCTGATCCCTTCTCTAAGCCTCGGCATCCCCTACCAACAAACAGTCCCTCCTGCTCCTTCTCTCCCAAGTCATCAAAACAGCTTCATGCCAAAACCACAGAGAGAACATTCTCAGGCCTAAGGCAGGCCTTCCCAGCACAGAATGTTTGGAGCCCTCTGTGGGAGAGCGTCTGGCCCCCTTAACTGTCCCCCTTCCCTCCGGGAGCCAAGGCGGGCACTGTGCACCTGCCCCTGAATTGTGTGTGGCAGTTGCCGGCCTGGAGCTGAGTGACACAGCAGGTGCCTCCAGCCTGAAGACAATTCCATATTTCAATGGAGCGTCGCCACCAAAGCTTATTATCTAGAGCAATAAAGTTTGGGATTAGGGGGATTCAGGATGATTGTGTGATTCTCCACAAAGCTTATCTTCTAATAGACCAGCTGCTTTATTAGGCCGCCCCCACCCGCACCAGGCCCTTCCCAAAGCATCCCAAGTCCCAGGCAGCCGAGGGGGGCCTTGAAGGCGGCAGTGGTAGACAGCTGGGGGTATCATATCACCCTCAGTCTCCATCTGCGAGTGTTAAATTACGGGCGGCTTCCAGCTGGGCACACCCCAGCTCCCACCTTCCTCCCACAAAGCCAGCATCATCGTCAGGCATCTGCCAAGGACACGATGTGGCTGCCCCTCCCCTGCTGGTCCCCACTCTTGAACTCTAAAAGGGCCAGGTCTAGGTATTTACTTGCTATTAGGGTTGTCACTGTCACAGTGTGGAATGCAGTGGAGTGGAGGCCTGGCGGGGAGGGGGGCGGAATTTCTGTTGCAAACTGGGCTTTGCTGGGACTGTTCACTATAAACAAAAAAAGAAGATGGAATCATGCACCACAGAACCTCACAGAAGCTGGCATGCTTACCAAGCTCCCACATATTTCTCCCAAAATGAAATTCATTAACCCTTGAGTGTTTTGGGGACCACCCCTACATGCTCCCTGATTCCCATGGCTCAGTTCCTTTTCTGATGGGAGCAGAGCATGTGACGGCGTCTCTCCAATCCCATGTGGTCAGCAGCACTGAGGCCACTCTCCTTTCCTATCCCTCCCTGAAAGCCTCCTTTATCTTCAGCCTCTGAAAGACTAACTGTTCAGAGTAGGAATTTATATTGATAAGCATGCTGAAAGGAATATGGGGGACTGGGAATATCCCTGAAACATAATAAATGTTTCAAATAAATGAAACATTCTGAAAATGGAATTTTCGAGGATTCTGACAAGTACACAGCATCTGCTTGTGGATTTTAGGAAAACTTAGTCATAGAATTATTCAGAGTTCACATTTCAGCCATGGAGATGTCGTGTGCCTGTTGACAGCAGAGGTCTCTGTACAAGTTTGTTTTTTACTGTGTCTGTGTGTCTTTCACTAAAGAGAGAGTGTGGCTTAGATGTTCAGAGTAATTAATTGTAGTATTGAGATAATAGTGGCTTTGAAATCCAGCTGTGCTTATATACATGCACTCTGTGCAGTTAGATGCTCCTGGGTTCAGATCTGCTTCCATCACTATCAGTTATGTGGCCTTGTTTTCTGATCTGCAAGCCATGGATTGTATTGCTTACTTTGCAGGACTGTGGTGAAGGTTAGGCATTTATGAGGCAAGTGCAGTGCCCAACATTTGGCAGGGGCTTAATAAGTGTTGGCTATTATTACTACTACTACTATTGCTTTTGTTATTGTTATTATGTGTGACCTATATAATAATCCTACTAATATGAGTGAAGGCAAGAATCATGGACTATGCATCTAGCATAATCAGACTGTTGTGAATGAATTGACTGTTGTGAATGAATTCAAGGGCAGGACCAGCAGTGACAAGAGTTACTGAAGTTCATCTGATCTGAGTTCTGTTCATTCATTTATTCGGGATCCAAATTCTGAACCCCAACACTGTGCTAGGTGCTGGGAAAGCAGCAATGTGTTAGTCTGTTTTTGCTGCCATAAAGGAATCCCTGAGACTGGGTATTTTATAAAGAAAAGAGGTTTATTTAAATCACGGTTCTGGAAGCCTAACACCTGATGGAAGCTCCCAAGGCTTACAGCTTATACCCTCTGAAGCAGCAACCTAATCTATACCTTGAGCCAAGACTGGAATTGGAGCTGCCAGGATGCAGGAAGCAGTGTCCCAAGGATGTGCAGAGTAGTGGGGTCCCGAGTGTCACCCCCCAAACCATTCTTTTCTCCTAAGCCTCTGGGCCTGTGATGGGAGGGGTGGTCTTGAAAATCTCTGAAATGCCTTCAAGGCCTTTTTCCCATTGTCTTGGTTATTAGCACTTGGCTCCCCTTCAGCCGTGCTAATCTGTCTAGCAAGTGGGTGCTCCACAGCCCACACATATTTCTCTCCTGAAAACGTTCTTTCCTTCTCCACCACACAACCAGTTTGTGAATTTTCCAAACTTTTAACCTCTGCTTCCCTTTTAATTATAAATTTCCCAGTCTCAAATATTCCTTTATAGCAATGCAAATGAACTAACAGAAGCAATGAATAAGAAGGGGTCCTTGCCCCTCTACAACTCATATTCTATTGAGAAAGAAAGAAGAAAAAATGAAAATAAGTTTAAAAAACCTCAAATTTTGATAAACCCTATGAAGAAAATAATCACATAATGGGATAGAAGTTAGCTGGCAGGGCAGGGTGGAGTGAGTGACATTAAGGAGGGTGACTACAGAGAAACTTTCTGATAAGAAACCCAGTAAGTAAAGGTCTAAGTGATATGGATGAGGCAGCCACATGAAGACCTGGGAGAAAAGTATTCAGGCAGAGAAAATAGCAGGTACAGAGCTTTTTGTATAAGAAGGTAGAAAAAAGGCCAGTATGGCCAGAGAATAGAGGAGGTAAGGAGAAAGATAGGGAATGAGGCAGGTGCTAACTCATCAACATCCTTGCAGGCCTTGATGAGAGTTAAGTTTTCATTATAATTGCAATAAGAAGACAGTGGAAGGTTTTGGGGCGGGTGGCAAATGACATGATTGGATTGATATGTTGGAAAAGCCCATCTGGTGACTGTGTTCAGTAACAGTGCACTTGCATGAAGATCCCTCACAGCAGCAGACAACACAAATGCCACCTCCCACCCATCATGAAAATTTGGAAAGCCAAGCCAACAGGAAACTGAAGCTACAAAGACCCAGCCCCTAGAAAGCAACATAAACAAGACCAGAAAAAGCATGTGTTGAGGACAAGTTCACATTGAAGTAAAACCATATTGACATTGATTACATTCCCTACCTGCTTAGGGGGTTTGCTTCACCTAAACTAGTACTTTGGGAATCTGTAAAAGCTTACAATTTGAGAAAAGCAAGAGATGACACCTGATTATCCTTTGAATTGGCTTCCATGTCTGTTGCTGTTTTCCCTAAGTTCCTGTCCCTTACACACACGTTACAAAACTTTGTCTCAATTCTTTGCTTTTAAAGGATTTGACTTTAACAAATTCACTTTGGACACTTGCTTAGTAGAAAGGGAAATAAGTGACTCTCATCCTCTATGTTATAAAACTTTTAGGAGTATTATACACAGACACATAAGGGGCACACTGGTATGGCTTGTCATGTTGTGACAAATTCTTGTCATTTTGTGGTCTGGTGGAAAGCATATGGAATTAGCAATCAAGAAAGGTGAGATTTAGTTTTGGTTCTGCTTCTAACTAGCCATGCAAACTTGGACAAGAGATTTATTCTTTCAAGTCCAGTTTCATTTTGTCGTATGGACATAGAGTGATACTTCCTTTAAAAAGAACTAGGGTATCCTGGCCAGGCACGGTGGCTCACGCCTCCCAGCACTTTGGGAGGCTGAGGCGGGTGAATCGCAAGGTCAGGAGATCGAGACCATCCTAGCCAACATGGTGAAACCCGTCTCTACTAAAAATACAAAAATTAGCTGGGCGTGGTGGTGTGTACCTTTAGTCCCAGCTACTAGGGAGACTGAGGCAGGAGAATTGCTTGAACCAGAGGTTGCAGTGAGCCGAGGTCGTGCCACTGAACTCCAGTCTGGCAACCGAACAAGACTGTCTAAAAAAAAATAAAAATAAAAATTAAAAAACTTGGGTATCGTAAACATGGTTGAGAATCAAATGCAATTTAAAAAAATCCTCCTCAAAGACCAAACTAGATATTATTCAATCCACATTTTAAAATTTCCTAATGGTACTAATAGGAAAAATCCTCTCTCCATACCTTCTTTGTCATACTTTACACATGTTGCTAATAAACTTGGATATTGATTCCTGTTCTTACTACATAACATTACAGAGTAAAAGCAGATTTAAAGTGAGAAAGATTCTTGTGCACTAACATCAAGGAAATAAGATCACATGTCTCTGTGTATTGGGACTGTCTTTGTTTTTTGTAATCAGCATGATATCTAGCATGTAATAGGCACTCAATGTAGATGTTTGCTAAAATAAAATTGATGCCATCAATTGTCACTTTTTTTTTAAGGCAGAAAACTGGAGGATTCAAATAGGATTAAATGAATGTCTAGGTCAGTTAGGGCAAGGGCAAAGAAACTGAAATGTCTTGTTCCTAAAATCATGGTAGTAAAATACACAACCAAGTATTAATCTTGTACCTCAAAGAAATAGATTGTGGACAATATGCTCTATTTTAAAAGGCAAGGAAGACTTTTATATATCTCAACAATAAACTCATTTAGATTTTTAAAACTTGAACTGTTGATTATGCAGAAAATAGAGTTATATAGAATAAATTATTGTTTATTTATACAGAAATATTTATTGATAACAAACTCTACACTGGGAAAAATAGGCATGGCATAGACAGACAAAATCCTTTGCCCTCATAAAATCCACATTCAATTGGTATAGTTAGAAACTGAGCAAGTAAACATGCAAATTTATAAGAAATTTACCTCAGAATCTTGGTGACTGAGGGTGTCTTTTAATAAAACCTCATAAGTCCATCTGAGGAATAATTAGAAAATTAAATGTAAATATGTTTAAAAGTTAAATGCACTCTAAAGATGTAAAGGTTTATTAAGTAGTAAAATTTATAAAGAAAACTGTCAGTTACTCATATTCTGATTTACTATGTATCATTTGTGCAAAAGTAACTGCGGTTTTGCCATTACACCGATTCAAAAAAAAAATTAAGTGAAAAATCAAATTGCAGGAGTATGTAGTACAGTACACATATATATAGTATGACTTCATTCTTGATTATGTATTGAACATCTCTTCAAGGGCTCTCTCTTAAAAAAACACATACAATGTTTTATTTTATTTTATAAGGGACTTGTATTGCTATTGTAATTTAAGTGTTTCTAATGCAAAAAAAAAAAAAAAAGTCAATGGAATGTTCATGGGCCTCCATAAATAGGCATGTGTGTGTTCAAAAGAATCAGAATGTGTGTAAGATGGCAGCCATTAAACATGAAAAGTCTGCTGTATCCAGCTTGGGTAATGAGGTAGAGAGAAAAATTCATCAAGATGAACCTGGAGATAATTCCTTTAGCACAGAAGGCAGAAACGTTAATTGATGGATGTGATACCCACACAGGACAACACATTTAGCTCCCGAACATGACAGCTTCAGTTGGCCAAAGTAAAAATGAAATGAAATGAAATGAAAGCCTCTCGAATTGAGGTATTGGGGAAGAAGAGAAAGATGACTTTATTGGATACCAAACATCTATTTTTCATTCATACAAGAACGTCAATCTAATTAGGAAATATCGTAGTCATGATCCTTGGGACAAAAATCAGGACAGGATCTCCCTTTTCTCTTTCTTCTTTTCTTTGTATCTTTTAAAAACTATTATTATTAAATAACTTCAGGCCAGGCACAGTGGCTCATACCTGTAATCCCAGTGCTTTGGGAGGCTGAGGCACGGGGATTGCTTGAGACCAGCCTGGGCAACATGGTGAGACCCTGTCTCTACAAATAATAAAAAATTAGCTAGGAGTGGTGGTACATGCCTTTAGTCCCAGCTGCAAAGGAGGCTGAGGCACGGGGATTGCTTGAGGCCAGGAGTTCAAGACCAGCCTGGGCAACACAGAGAGAGATCCTCTCTACAAAAAAAATTTTTTTTTAATTGCCCGGAGTGGTGGTACATGCCTTTAGTTCAAGCTACTTGGGAGGCTGAGGCAAGAGCATTGCTTGATAATGATAGTTTATGGTTACCATGAGTTATTATTGTGCCACTGCACTCCAGTCTTGGTGACAGAATAAGATCTTGTATCTGAAAAAATTAATGAATTTAAATAAATAAATAACTTCACTCAAGGTGAAGTATAAAAAGAAAAAAAAAGTTATCTTTTCATGAGAAGCTATTTCCCTTGGAAAATGCTACAAAAATTGTTTTCTCAGATGGGTGACTTAAGAAACATGGTCATGATTTTAAAGATCATAGTCAAGGTGAATAAATCTTACACTGAACTCACCCTGAGCCTCACATTACTACAGAAGAAAACAAATCTTCCTGATCCTGACAAATCCAAATTGAAGACTGCCTGCCTAGACAAATCCCAGCTTATCAATCAGGCGGCTGGGAGGAAGCTAATCCAACCGCTGGACCCCCTGCGCCCCAGCCTGCCTGGCATTCACTGCTCTCTCTTTTGCTCTATGTTTCTCTCCTCTGAGTACACAGGTTATTCAAATGGTGTGCCCATTTTAGACCAACAGACAACCCAAACAACCAGAAAAAACAAAAAACAACAATAACAACAGCAACAACAAAAAACAGGCAGAGGTGAGAAGAATGCTTACGGTGCTTATGAACAAAATTCAAGATGTTTTCCTCCCAACAATTTGCATTTGCTTGGAGCAAAAGAAACTGACCCTAAAGAATAAATGGGAGGCAGAGGGTTGAAGTTAAACTGAGCTGGGTTGCAATCCTAGTCTCTGACAAAACAGACTTTAAACAAACAAACATCAAAAGAGACAAAGAAGGCCATTACATAATAGTAAAGGGATCAATTCATCAGGAAGAGCTAACTATCCTAAATATAT
>NW_012107919.1:6019700-6024799 GCF_000951045.1 Mandrillus leucophaeus
GGGTGCAGCACACCAACATGGCACATGTATACATATGTAACAAACCTGCAGGTTGTGCACATGTACCCTAGAACTTAAAGTACAATAAAAAATAAAAATGAAAATATATAAACAGAGCTGGGTTTAAGCTCTGATTCAGCTCTGTGCTAGCTGTGCAACATTAGGGAATTTACTTCATCTCCTGTGGCCTCAGCTTTCTCTTCTGTGTATTGGAGGTAATCATATCTACCTGGGCATTACGTGAAGATTAAGTGAGAAGATGCAAGTCAAGGGTTTGGCACAGCTTGTCATGTAGTAAGCACTCAATGTTTGAAAGTATTATTACTGAGAGAAAAGCAGTTCAATTCTGAGTTGAGATTCTGAAGGATATTTGTATAATTGACCAAAGAACATCCTGGAGTATGAGATTGTTCCAGAATGGCTTGGGTAGGAATGTAAAAATGGGTAGTTTTTTCCCTGTTGCTAAGTCATAGTTCCACAGAGGTACTGAAAGCTTTAGGTGAATTATATAATTTCTCTGGGTTTGGATATCATTGTCTTTAAATAGATAATATTTATACCTAATTCGAATGAACTCAGAGATCATGTAGCTTTGCCTTAGAGTAACGTCACATATCATAAGCACTGATTTCAACAGCCCAAAAGTTGTTGAAAAGATATTCTGTTTTTTGCTGGAATCCTGCAGACTTTATAAAGGATTTAATACTTGGTTTACAGCAATATTAAATCAACCTTTGCACTTTCCCATCCACTTAATTTACTCCCTGCAGCTGCTCCAAAGACTCTCTCCTCAAATACTATGAAAAACTAAACCCATCCTCCACCACCATCTCCACGTCATTCTTCCACTCTTTACCCCTCTCTTCTATCAGCATCTTATTAATTATCTCAATGTTTGACCTCTCTCCCAGCAAGAAAGAATCCTTCTCCTTCGAAAGGGAGGAATACAAGGAAAGTTGAGGTGGCTATTACAGATGTCTCTTTGTTGGGCTAGAAGTCTATGAACATTAAAAATGCTTATGCTGTCATAGCTGCCTCATAAAGTTGTTACGATTAAATGAGATAATGTATATAGAGTTTAAGCAAAGTGCTTGGACGCAGCAAGTGCTCAATAAATTGTATTTTTTATTACTATTACCTTTGGGCTGATGATGGTTCATGCTCAGCAAATAGTATAAATCAGTAGAAGAAACAAGCAACAAAGTTAGAATGCAGAGACCAGAGTTCAACCCTATTCATAGATATTGATTTTATGATCCTTACATTTGACATCTTACTTGTCTATACTGTTGTACCTACTTGTTCCTTCTTGTCTTAGCTGACTTCCTTAGAAATGACCCTTTGTTTTCCTGGGGAACCAATCAGGGTTTTAACTGCCCTGTTCCTCCCTGTCTAATTGTGACCCTTATCCTGGAATTCACAATATTTTAGATTATATCAGCATATCTTAATGAAGATCTTTAGCCATGAGTACTCTTTCATGATAGTCTCTGGATTATCCTGATATAGGAATAAGGAATATTTCCTACCAAATCATTTGCCTAGCCTCCTGATAATCTAAACTTCTGTTTTCCATGTTTAGCTGAGTAAGTAGTACAGGAAGTTCCAGGTTATTGCAGTCTTAACTAATATCCTCAAACAATGCGGCGTCGATTCTGGTCTGCTTGCAGACAAACTTCAGAATAAACAAGTAGAATGTTTATCTGCCGTGCTTTCCTCTGAGCATTTTCTGGTAATATTCTTGGGAACTGGTCTCATAGTAACTGATACACTTGATTGAAGAAACTCCCACCCCTTGCCTACACACATACTTTTAAAAATCAAGCTTCAGTTTTGGTAAAGGTTTATTGATATAGTCCAACTCTGACAGCCCCAGTTCTACTGCAAGACCTGTTCAGAGGTGAAAGGGACTTAGTAATTCCTTCAACTTTCATTCCTCAGCCAGATTGTGGAGTCTATCAATTATCACAGCATTGACAGTCAGGTGAATTAATTGGTACATTTGACAAGGACAGCTATTACCCTATGTTGTTCTGACAGCTAGTTTTGATATCAGGAATTTGTCAACCTCCCCTTCACGGGAGCAATGGGAGGGATGGTTGAGTGAATCAAGAGAGGACATTCAGAATTTTCCCCCCACCCTCAGCAGCTGCAGCTACCCCTCCTCCTAAATAGAACTGCTGACATTCTTAACCTGAGCATCCTAGCACATGACAGACTTTCACAGTGCAACAATCTATACCAAATGGGGTTGAAAAAATTAAAAAAAAAACAAAACAGAAAAGTTGGTAAAGTTATTAATACCAAACTGGGAATATTTTAGTAATGATTTTAGTGAGTTTCAGACACTAGCTGTACTGACCATACTCTACTTTCTTGGATTCATTCATCTGACATGAGTGGGTTTTTCATTTCCATTAGTAGATAAGGTGGCTTGAAGGTGGTCATACATGCAGCAAGTTGTAGTCAACTTTATCTGAGAAGATGTTCGAAACATAAAGGTGCAAACAATAAATATCTCTTAGGGTCCTTTTCAGCTTTACGATTCTTATGATTCAAAAACCATTTGTATTTTCTACAACCACTTTTTGGAATTATTATAGCCAAGTGACTTGGGCTAGTGAAAAAAAAACATAACAAGACAAAACAAGAAGCAGGATAACATAATGACTTTCTGTGTGATTTTGAAGAAGTTACAATCTTTCTGTGGAATTCTACAACATGCCTGTAAGATGGGGAAACTAGCCATTCTACAGCTTTCAAATACAATTTTCCAAGACAAGGGAGGTAGTAAGACTGGGATAGAAATTTGAACTCTTTGGAAGACAAGCACAGTTAACCCAAGTCATTACTCTCGCATTCCTCCTGGGTTTTTTTCTGGATGCGAAAGAAGAACCAAAGTGCTGATTTCATTGGGACGCTGTAAGGCCAGGTGTTAATCGCGCTATGCTACAGTCATTTGCTATAACTAGTCTCAGACATTAATGCTGACCATGTGAGTTAACAACTCAGTAGGTCTGGGATTGTCCAGGGTTGAGCAAGAAGTGCTGAGCAGTAAATGTAATCCACAATCCATAAAATTAAGCCTGGTGGAAAAATGCAGTTCAAGGACATTTAAAACAGTTAAGCAAGAGGAAAAGCAAAAGTGATGTTCAGTTACATTTTCTGGGTGGCATGTTGGGCCCACGGTGTGGAAGTGACCCTTTGAAAAGGTTAATGTCAAAGCAACTGCCTCCACCGTTAGTGAGTCGCTGAGCCTTTCCCTCAGGACGTGATTAGGTCTTTGAGAAACTTGTAGAGGTGTTTCTGGAAGCTGTCTGCTGTGGATACTCTCTCAACTGCTGAACATGCGATGTTATTAATCTCACTTCTGAGCCCTCAGTTCCTCTTCCTAAAAAGATTGTTGTTTCTTGTTTTCTGCTCTCATTATTCCCATCTCTCTCAGCACCCTCCCCAAGAATCTACTGTGAGAACAAAGTTGGAGACATAAGGAAGAGCACGAGAGTACGACAGACAGGTAGAAGCAGAGATTCTGCAGCGTGGTATCTCTGAAAGCTCATTAACACCCAGTCTTCTAAGCTTGAGCCTAGGAGACGATGGCCATGTGTAATGACTGTGCAGCCTCTACTTAAGTAGCTCCACTGTCATGGAGCTCATTGCTTCTTATAGCTTCCCTCTGCATCTTCGGAAGCCTCTGAATATAAAAATATATTTTTAAAGTGACCTGAAATCTGTCCTCCTGTAACTCCCATCATTAAAGTTCTAGCCTTCTGCTACTGTATAAAACAAATCTAACCATCTTTGCCTAACAGCACTTTGAAAATAGCTAACCCAGGCCTCACGAACAGGGATGAATTCAAGTTTTATGAGAGCCGACATTTATACAGTTTGAGGTTCTCTTTAAGAAAACTAATATAAAAGTACTTACAAAGTTAGATGCAAAAGTAATTTTATTTTAAATCGAAAAACATAATGAAGTATAGATTTTAAAAAGCTAACAATAATCCAGACGTCACAAAAGTCAGAAAAATAACATGATAATATTATTAATTGCCCAACAAATCTCTTTATTATGTTTATTTCCTACATTTTTTGAATCAACTCTTATTTAACAATCATTTTGTAGTATTATTTTCTAAAGTAAAAATAAAAAGGTAATTCAATCTTGTCTTTATCATCAGAATTTGTTTTTTTACTTTTGGTAGGTTAGAAAAGGTTTTTTAGCTACATCAGCTGTGATGGGTAATATCAATAAATTTTTAGGATTGTTGTCAAATTCGGGCAAGCCTCTACATGTTTCTTTTAAATTTGAGCTCTAAGATTTGGAAGAATTTTCCATAGACCAACTTCTGGCTCTAAACATTTCACACCTTGCTTCTCTACACTAGTCATAAACATCTGATGTCAGGTACTATATGACACTGGTAACACACACAGCTTCTGGTCTTGTATCTTCATGACACAGTTGACGATGGGTGAGCCAGCACAGTCAAGGAAAGAAATATTCCTGGAAGACATTTTTACCCCAGGACAGCTAAACCTACTTAACTGTGTACAGAAGTGAATGTAAACCACAAAAATATATCCTACTAAAATCAAACTACACTCAAACTATATGTATCTTCATCTCAAGTTCTCCCTAGCTGGAGCTGAAAATACCCATGGCTGCTCCATTGCCCTCTGAAACAAAAGGGCATGTGAGGGAGGGGGAACCCAAGTGGAAAGAGACAATAGCCTTAACCAGTTGTAGTGACAATATCTTACTTTTGAAATGCTATTAAAACGGGTGACCATGTGAACTTATTGTTGGCCCTCTCCCTAGGTCTTAGGAGGGACCTGTGTAAATAAGAGGTCCTTAATCTTAAGCTTCATTGACTTCACAGAAATCTGCCTCTGCCTGTGAGTCCCTGAAACAAAAAACAACCCACTTGGACAAAGAAACTCCAGATCCCCTTACAATAAGTCCTGGGGGCTGGTGAGGAGTGATAAAACCAATAGCTTTGCACAGGATCAGGAAGCGAACCAGTCACGTGCCCTGTAATAGCCACGACATTTGGACATGGCAGAAAGCATGATATGCATTTACTGGCAAATTGACT
>NW_012107919.1:6024849-6027325 GCF_000951045.1 Mandrillus leucophaeus
TAAGATTTGGAAGAATTTTCCATAGACCAACTTCTGGCTCTAAACATTTCACACCTTGCTTCTCTACACTAGTCATAAACATCTGATGTCAGGTACTATATGACACTGGTAACACACACAGCTTCTGGTCTTGTATCTTCATGACACAGTTGACGATGGGTGAGCCAGCACAGTCAAGGAAAGAAATATTCCTGGAAGACACTTTTACCCCAGGACAGCTAAACCTACTTAACTGTGTACAGAAGTGAATATAAACCACAAAAATATATCCTACTAAAATCAAACTACACTCAAACTATATGTATCTTCATCTCAAGTTCTCCCTAGCTGGAGCTGAAAATACCCATGGCTGCTCCATTGCCCTCTGAAACAAAAGGGCATGTGAGGGAGGGGGAACCCAAGTGGAAAGAGACAATAGCCTTAACCAGTTGTAGTGACAATATCTTACTTTTGAAATGCTATTAAAACGGGTGACCATGTGAACTTATTGTTGGCCCTCTCCCTAGGTCTTAGGAGGGACCTGTGTAAATAAGAGGTCCTTAATCTTAAGCTTCATTGACTTCACAGAAATCTGCCTCTGCCTGTGAGTCCCTGAAACAAAAAACAACCCACTTGGACAAAGAAACTCCAGATCCCCTTACAATAAGTCCTGGGGGCTGGTGAGGAGTGATAAAACCAATAGCTTTGCACAGGATCAGGAAGCGAACCAGTCACGTGCCCTGTAATAGCCACGACATTTGGACATGGCAGAAAGCATGATATGCATTTACTGGCAAATTGACTGATCCACACTTTTGGGGCTGTTGTATATTCTTCCAGTAAAAGTCCTTGCATCCTCAAGGCTTTAACTATGGAATGCAAAACTGGTGTTAAATTGTATCTTATAAGCCAGAATCAACCATGGTTTCAAGAATCAATATTACTTAGGAGGGAAAAATGTGTGTGCTAGTCACATAACATTTCCATTGAGCATATAACCATTTAGCTTCCTGTTTCTTGTCTATGGCATGAGAAGGGAAAGGCTATCTAGAAACTAGATACATTTAGATGAATAGATGATGTTACCTCTCTCCTTTTGCACTTAATATATCTTGGGTCATATTGTTTATTCATTTATTTATTTTAAAAAGAATGTATTTTACCATCCCAACTCAGCTTCAAATGTCTCAGGGATAGGATTATGTCATATTCTTAAAAAATTATTTTTGTATCCTCAACATTTTTAATATACCCTGTACATAGCAGACATCATACAACATTATAAATGAGAACTTTTTACATATATTTAAAGTACTCTGTAGAGTTTAACAATTGAGACAAAAATTGATTTGTATCTTTTTCCTCATACTGTTCCTCTTTTTTCCCTTTCTCCCCTTTCTTCCTCTATCCTTATGCCTTAATTCATCCCTCTGTCTTTTATCCTCTTATTTTCACCAAGTTCAGCGCTTTGGAAACAGAAACAGTTTGACTCCTGGCTTTGCCACTTACTGGCTGTGTGGCTTTGGGCAAGAGAGTTAACCATTTGAGCTAGAGTTCCTGCACCTACAAGATGGGGCTAATAAGAGATCTTCTCAAAATTGTTGTGTTCAGTTGATAAAAGAATGAAGTGAGTCTCAACCCTTTTGGAACAAATGCTATAATAATTTTATTGCAATTGTTTTGCAAATACCTCCTTTGCTATCTTGAGAGAAAATTCATAAATTATGGAACCTACATACACACATAATAAAAAATCTATATAGTGCCCACGTGTGACATAAAGATATAAAAGAAATTTATAATGAAATAAATTTTAAATGCTGAGGCACAACTACACTAGATAATATAACTAAGTGATGTGATTTGCACCTACATTTTTCACCATATATATGACAGGTACAAATGGAGACCAGTATGGGCATATAGTACTAATACTCAAGTGTCACAGAGCACAAAATAAAGTGCGGTCTTCCTTCAGCTTACATCATATTGCATTCTTGGAAAGTTATATGTATGTAAAAACCATGAATGTAAAAACTAGGCAAAAAATACTTTGTAAGTAAAATGAATGCAGGTTCTAGGCCTAGATAGTCGCAAACAAGTTTTTACCTTCATAGCTGTTCCAATGGGCCCTTTGAAATTCAGGTAGCATGAAGGATAATTCTTCCTCATGCACAACTGTTTCAGCCATTGCAGGTTATAGAACATAATGCATTTTTGGTTCCCACTTGTATAGTTTTTTCCAACACCAACTGAGTGTCCAACAATTCAATTCAATTCTGACACTATCTGGGATTAGTGCAGATACCACAGGTTAAGGACGTAGTCCCACAAAACAGTCCCACTTCAGATGCCAGCTGCAAATGGGGTGCCCAAGCTACCCAGATGTCTATTCAACCAACTACAAATATAGGGGTTGCCACCCTTCAAAATTCACTATAACAACTCATAGAGGTCAGGAAAGTGCTATACTTACTATTACAAGTTTGTTATAAAG
>NW_012107919.1:6028780-6083615 GCF_000951045.1 Mandrillus leucophaeus
CATGGTAGTGCATGTACCTGTAGTCCCAGCTCATTGGGAGGCTGAGGTGGGAGGATCACTGGAGCCCAGGAGTTTAAGATTACCCTGAACTATGATCATGCCACTGCACTCCAGCCTGTGTGACAGAGGAAGACTATGCCTATAACAATAATAATAATAATAATAATAATAATACATTCTCTAAGTAGCTAGTGTAGTGCATAGATTATAGTAGAATTGCAATCCAAATTAGCTGTTTTCCTTTTTCCCTTCCTGTCTTTTTCCTCCCCATCCGTTGCATGTGCCCTGAAGCTCTGAGGAATTGCAAAAGGTAGAAAAACAACTATTTCCAAATCACTCCATTGGGGATAAAACAATGAGAAAAACAAACATCAGTTAACTATAAAAAAAAATCTATTCCGATCCATGGACCCTTAGATATTCTTTCTGTCCTGCAAGACATCTGTACTCTATCAAGGCACACACCCACCTGATTAACTTATTGGTAGATGGGAACTTCATCATGTTCAGATAATTTAGAAAAAGTAGCTGCCAAAAGATTAAGGAAATAGTCTTGGTTGTGTTTGCTTTGAATGGTATTGAAATCAAAGGTGACATCAGACTTCCCTATGGGCTTCTGTTTAGTTTCATAGGGAAACTAAAAAGGAATTGCCTGTTAAGGGAAGAACACGTTTGGCAACAGGAATTCTAGTGAGTACCTTTGGGGTACTGACAATAACCAGTGCCAACTGATTCCTGGTTCGAAGGAGTATGTGTCCTTTGGGGAATGACCACAAAACTTTCAACTTGAGGCTGGGGGCAAGAAGGGGCTTTGGAGAGATAAGGTGATAATAAATTGAGTTAATTAGAATTCTTTCTGGAACTCATTTTGATGCTCTTATCTGCCAGCTCAGCGTGCCTTATGGATGTTAACTCCTTTATCCTCATAACTTTTCTCTGAATTCATTATAGAACAGAGACACGATAGTATTTCAAAAGACAAAGTATTTCAGAGGGCAAAAAGAACAATTGTGGTGAACATACAGGTGAATGGGTGAAAATCTCTCAGACTCTTTGTTCTTATGGAAGTGGTGGTGCCTTGATGAGATAATGTTGAGAAAAAAAATCAGACACCTATCGAGGTTTTCATTAAATTATCACTTGGCATTTGATATATTATGAATATAATAATAATAATAACATGTCTCCTTAGTGCCATGTATTGAAACAAGCATTTCAAATCCTTATAGCAGTGCAAGGTAGGCTTTATCTCATTTTACAGATGAGAAAAACCAGGCTCCGGGAGGTTAAATACTTTTCCAGAGGTCCCACAGCTCAAAAGAAGACACTGAATCTAGGTGGGAATGGAATCCACCTGACTTCAGAGTGCTAGGGTTTTCCACTGCCCTACTCTCTCTGGTTTAAAATCTCCTAAAGTAAGCTCTTCCTCTCTTTTGTGCTGCAGTAATGCCTAAGACTTTCAGGGATGGGACAGGCACATGTTTAAAAATATGCATAAAATTTATAAGCAAAATAAAAGTTTAGTCAATTTGATCACATAAAAATAAAGAAAAGGTTTGCAGGACAAAAAACACCATATTAAAAAGACCAAAAGATAACCAAAACTAGGGATGAAATATTTGCGACATATAACACAGACAAAAATTGATCTACTTATTACATAAAGAACTCTTGAAAATCGAGGGATAAAAGACAAAAAGTATGCTAAGAAAATGAAAAAAAAAAAAAAGACATGAACAGACCGTTCACACAAAAATATAGAAAATGGCCCTTAGATATACAAAAAAAGTTCAGACCACCAGTCATTATTAGATAAATGCAAATTAAACCAATACTTAACTTACATACCTTTTCTCACCTATTAGATCGCTGAAAATTAACAAGCACACAACATATTCTGTTGGCAAGACTGTAGAGAAACAAGCATTCTCCTGCATTGCTGATGAGGATGCAAACTGGCACAACCGTTCTTGGTGATAATTTGGCAATGCTTGACAAAACTACATACACACTTACTTTTGACCCAGGAATTCCAGTTCTAGAAATCTACACTGAAAATATATGTTCAGTAATATGTAAATACATAAATGAAAGGTTATTCATTTTAGCATTGGTTCTAATTGCAAAATATTAGGAAGAAAAATGCTCAGATAGGAGAGTGGTTTGGTTGAATAAACTATGGCTCATTCACTCAGTAGAGTACCATGTAACTGTAAAAAAAAGAGTAATTTTTATATATCCTGTTACATTAAAAAAACAAAGCATAAAGTGTATTTATAGCATGCTAACCTTCATGTTTTTAAAGAAAGACAGAGATATCAGAAAACATATTGGGATCTGCTAAGTTGTGAAAAAGAAATACAGGAAGGATAAACTAGACACTACTGGCAATAGTTACTGAAAAGGTCGATGGGAACAGGGTCAAAAGAATGGGGCACTGGGTATGGGGTAGCAAGGATGATGGAAAATGACTCTTCTCTGAGTATATCATTTTTAGTGTCAAGCTCTGACTCTTAGTATATTTAGCATATCTCCAGAACAAATTTAAAAATTTAAAATCAACCAAGATGTGAGGAGATTCCCAATGAAATACAAACAATAAATGTGATTCCAATATATGACAAATTAATAATACAACTATGCCAAAGGAGAGGAGAAGAAAAGAACTAACCTAAGTAACTTTGTCAAACCATGTTTTGACTGTATATTATAAGGCTAAAAATGAAATGAATTCTACACAAATATTGTATTCAAATTGGCAAATTAAGTGTTTTTTGTTTTTTGTTTTTTTCCCACAGAGATAAAGGCTAGCAATCCTGAAACTCTTCATGTGTGCTCCAGGATTGAACAAATTAGCAAATATATTGTGGATAATGAATACCAGGTCCCTCACTATCAGAGAAAGGGTTACAAGTAAGACAATGGAGAGGGCTAGAAAGAACACTGCAGTTTAATTGAAATTAGAGGAATCAGCATAAAATCATGGTTTATATAGACCAGGTAGACAGATTAGACAGACAGATAGATAGATAGATAGATAGATAGATAGATAGATAGATAGATAGGGAGATAGAGTAATGGTTAATTTTATGTGTCAGCTTGACAGGACCACAGGGTGCTCAGATACTTCATTAAAATTTATTTATTATACATTTGTAAATGTTTCTGGATGACATTACATTTGAATTGGTGCACTAAGTAACACAGATTGCACTCCCCAATGTAGGTGGGCCTCATTCAATCTTTTGGAGGCTTGAATAGACCAAATGGTAGCAGAAGGGAGAATTAGCTCTCTTTGCCTGACCAGGACATCAGTCTTCTCCTGCACTTGGACTTGTATCATTGGTTCTTCTGGCTGTTAGGCTTTGGGACTCAGATTAGAACTACACCACTGGTTTTCCTACAGACAACAGGTTGTAGACCTTCTTAGTCTCCATAATTGTGTGAACTGATTCCATATAATAAATCTCTCTATATATGTATAGATATAGAGAGAGTTTTATTGTATTATATATACATATTTGTTATAAGGAATTGGTTCACACAATTATCTAAATCTATATAGATATAGATACCTATATATAATATATATCTATCTATATAGATACCTTATAGATACCTATATAGATAGATATATATTATATATAGGTATCTATATATTATATTATTTATTATATATTATATTTTTAAAATATATAACTCTCTATATCTATATATATCTATATAGATTTATTATATAGGTATATGTAGATATAGATTATAAAATATAGATAGATATATGTAGATATATATTATAAAATTTGTATATATTATCTACATCTATATATTGTTTATATCTATATATAGATATACAATTCCTACTGATTCTATATATATTATCTAAATTATATATCTTATATATAGATATATATCTATATATTATCTAAATGATCTAAGTCTATATAGATATAGATACCTATATATAATATCTATCTATATAGATACCTATATATAACATATATCTATCTAGATAGATATATGTTATAACTATCTATAGATATATGTTATAACTATATAACATAGATATATATTATAGATATATGTTAAATGTTATATGATATAACATATATCTATCTATCTAGATATCTATCTAGATATATCTGTCTAGATAGATATATGTAGATATATAGATTTATTATATATTATAAAATTTATATATATTATCTATATCTATATATTATTTATATCTATAATAGATATATAATTCCTACTGATTCTATATATAGATATATCTTTGCTACTGATTCTATATATAGATACATATTTCCTATTGATTGTTTCTCTGAAAAACCCTGACAGATAGATAGGTAAAAGATAGATGAATAGATAGTATAAAATATCCATAAAAATAGATATAAAATAAAGAGATAAAATATATAAAAAGATAAAAACAAAGATGCTTCCGTGTGAATGTGTGTGAGTACACATTGTCTATTTTCTAGCTCTGTCCACTGAGAAGGCCTAGAACAATGATACCCTAGTAGCAAAGAGCACACTTAGTGCCTAGATATTGGTTTTTCCAATAAAAGGAACCAGAACTCCTTGGAAAAATATTTGATTACAGGGTTGAGAAAGGGAAAGTACAAGATGGCTTGTAATATCTTGTGTGCCAGAAAGGAAAGAAGTGCTCAAAAAAAGGATAGGGACATGTTACAAGGAAGCAGGAATGAACTTGAAGGGGTTTTGATGGCCAAATCTGGGATGGTTTAAGGAAAAAAAAAAATCAAAACTCATGAATAAAATAAACAATCATTAGTTCACACCCATAACATATTTGAATAAATAAATATTTCTTACAGTAGATTTCCAATCGATCAATGTGGAAAGAATGATGAAAACAGAAAATCACCATTAGGCAAATGGAACAGTGATAACTTTGGTAGACAAGAATTATTAATGGATACCAAAATTAGTAGGTTACAAAAAGTGTGATGAGAAACAGGAATAGCTTCAAAATATCTTCCCATGGGACATTTATTAAGTGATCAAAGTTAATAAGACCAGTAATAAAATATACTGACATCATGTAATCCAGATATGATGCACCTAGAAGAACACACCATGAGTTCTGTGACATTTTCCCCAAAATGTCAAAAATGCATGAATGTAACCTGAGAACACATCAGACAAATTCAAATTGAGGCACATTCTACAAATAACTAGTCAGAACTCGTCAAAAGTGTCTAGGCCATTAAAGAAAAGGAAAAACAGAAACTGCCACAGATTGTAGGAGACTAAGGAGACATGACTACGTACAATGTGGAACACTGGACTGGATCCTGAACCAGAAAAAAAGACATTAGTGGGAAAACTGGTGAAATTCAAATGAATATCCCATCAATAATGTATTAGTCCATTCTCACATTGCTATAAGGAAATACCCAAGACTGGGCAATTTAATTAAAGAGGTTTAATTAACTCACACTTCAGCATGACTGGGAAGGCCTCAGGAAACTTACAATCATGGTGGAAGGCAAAGGGGAAGAAAGGGATCTTCTTAACAAGGCAGCAGGAAGCACAAGTACAAGCAAGAGAAATGCCAGACACTTATAAAACCATCAGATTTAATGGAACTCACTTACTATCATGAGAACAGATGGGGGAAACTGCCCCCACAATCCAATCACTTCCCACTGGCTCCCTCCCACAACATGTGTGGATTATGGGAACTACAATATGAGATTTAGTTGGGGACACAGTCAAACCATATAAAATGCTAATTATTTGCTTTCAATTATTGTACTGTGGTTTTGCAAGATGTTAATACAAGGGGAACCTGAGGAAAAGGCATATGAAAACTGTTGTTTTGTGTACCCTTTCTGCAACTCTAAAATTATTTTAATATAAAAAGTTAAAAATATACACCATTTTTCCTTATAAAAGTAATGCGTATTAATTATAGCCAATTGGGTAAATTTAGCAGCACGAACTTTTTGTTAAAAAACATCAATAATTCCATCTTCACAGGATCAAATCTGTTCTTATTTTGGCATAATAACACACATACATTCGTTTCCAAAATTATGCTAACAAAATATTCATTCTTATATAACCTGCTTTTTTACCCACTTACTATCACCAGCACTTATGCCATAGAATCAATATTCTTTAATATTGTTTTAAGCAGCAGCAAAGCATTCCATATACAGATATGTAAATTAATTAATTAATTAATTAATTAATTTTAATTGTGAAATGATCCTTTATTGAAATATTTTTTTTGGGTGCTTCTTAACCAGTTTTGCATTCTACCGCACCACTGTTGACATCATCTATGATGTCATGAGGGTGGCGGCCATCAATATCACAGTCCACAGACTCAACAGTCCCCAAGATCTCTTTAATGGTTCCAGAGAGTTATCTGGCTAAAGCTCAGTGCCGCATCTGTCGAGCAATGTTGACAATCTCATCAAAAGTGATATTTCCACTGTGTTTAATGTTTTTCTGTTTTTTTCTATCTCTTGGTGGTTCCTTGAGGACTTTTATGATCATGGCAGTGGCAGAAGGTGCCACCTCATTCTGGGTCTGTCTGTACTGAATGGTCAGTTTCACTGTAATCCTCAGACCCTTCCAGTCACCTATTGCCTTGGCAATGTCATTACCAAGTTTTTTTGGACATGGACCTGGGGTGGCCAATCTTGGGGGTCAGCCCAGATGTGGCATCAACTTTACCCCTGGTGCATCTCAGGTATACGACTTTAATCTTGCTGGGGTCGAACTTCGGTGGCATGGTGGAGGCCGCTGGTGTCGGATGAACCTGGATTCAGGACGACTGAAGAAAGTTGCACCTTGGCCTCCTCCGAGACGAAAGCTGAAGGCAGATACGTAAATGTATTTAACTCAATATTTCTTGAAGTATATTTTGCAGAGCCTCTTTTCTGTAGTATATTAAGAAGCATTATGTAATAAAGGGGTTCAGTGACCAAAGGAATTTGAGAAGCACTGAGTTAAATGAGGTTAAATAATAGATTTCTTTTTTTGCAAGAATTCTGAGAAGATTCTTGCTAATATGCTTTGTAATTTCTCAAAATATAGATATAGTACGTATGTCCTAAATTTATTTGATCATACAATCCTTTGTGTGTGTGTGTGTGTGTGTGTGTGTGTGTATGTGTCCGGGGCATCTTATGAAATTTGTTTCTGCAGAACACATTTTGGGAGATTCCAATCTCTTTTTGATAATTTGCAATATTTCACTATCATATATAATGCTGCTGTGACTATCTTGTCATATAAATCTTGCAATATAAATCTTACAAGTATCTCTGTTTCCTTATGATCAAATCTCAAAAATATAATTGTTTAGTCAATGACTATACAGTTTGTAGTTTATTGACACCTACTAGCCAAATCATGCTTCTGAAGGAATGACTAATTTATATTCTCACCAGCAGTATAAGAAAAGAGAGAGAGACTAGCTGGAGAGAAGATAGATTTCAGATGTCAAAAGAGATGACCGTGAACTTAGATTTTATCAGAGGTAGTGCAGAAGTGGCTGAGTTCATTTTTCTGAACTTTTTAACTAAAAGGGTATTTTGATATCAATCCGGGCCACACTCTTTCTTGGAATTTTTTAACAACAGTGTTCAGTTCTAGTACAGTGTTGATTAGTTATGCAGTAGTAGCTGGAATTAGCTCAGTCTTTGCCAATTTATAGCTACTGAAAATATTTCACTCACTCATCTCCAATTTTTTTCTAATATTTTAGAAACATTGGTTCCATCAGATCAAATACTTCCCCTACTTAGTCAATATCAAGACTGTTGTCAATTCACTTGTTGTTTGGGAGCCAGTGGGACACATGGAAGGTGATATGAGGGGGCCACTGTTAGCCTTCTTGACATGGGCATCCAAAGCTGGGAGTCTATCTGTCCTAACCACAGGCCCCACCAGAAGAAGGTGAGGACCTAGAACTTATTAGAGTCTCATAGATCTCAGTGTCCAGCCCAGAGGAGACAGTGATGCTTAGTTTTCTTTAGAGGTAAGAGATATTTAGCTCACCACTGGCTTCAAGAACCTCTGGAGAAATCAGGAATCCTGAGCTAGATATTTAATAAACGTTTATAAAAGCTGAAAACTGTGTAATGATAGTGTGTCTCTGGACCACAACAGCATATGGAACCAGACACCAGACTAGTTTTCAAGACACGATGACCTTTGTTAAATTACATGAAAATAATAGGGAGGCAGAGTGTTGCAAGGATACCACCCTGCAAATGCAGAGGCCAGGGCTTTCCTTTGGTCTGTCCACTAAACTAATTTAATGATAAGCTGTGTGACCCTGGGTAAACTACCTAACCTCTCTGGACTTCCTGGTGCCCCTATCTCTAATTAGGTCTTAAATGACTTCAATTTGCATATCAAGTATTTGACAAAAAGTCAAAATTATTGCAGGGAAATAAAACAATTTGTAGTTACCATCACTGCTCACAGCATATCAATCATTTGGGCAGCAGCATGGATAATTTAAGTTTCTCCCTGAGAGAGCATATCAGATGTCAAATGACCTACTTGCTGACCTTTCAACTCACCAAGTTCTTTCTGGCCTCAGGGTATCTGCACTTGCTACTGGATTTGCCCGCAAATATTTCCCTTTGACTTGCAGCTATTTCGCACTTCTCCATCTCAGTTAAAATCTCAGCTACAATCTTCCCAAAGAGGCCTTACCTGGCCATGCATCAGTCACACTCTAGCTCCTCCTCACTCCATTTTAATTGCTTCAAAACACTTGAAATGATCAAACTTAGGGATTTGATCATCTATTGCCTGTTTCCCTCCACGGAATATAAGCTCCACAAAAGACAGATCTTGTGGTCTTGTTCAGTCTGTGCCTAGAATATTGCCCAGCACTGCAAATACTCCAAGGCAGGAAATAACTCAGTGAGCTGAAAATCAGAAAGGAGGCCATGTGACTAAAGCTTGTAGAGTAAGGAGAAAAGTGGTGAGAGGTAATATCAGGGAGGTAGGTAGGGGCTAGACCACATAGGTCTTATTGGTTATGGTGACTAAGTGAGAGTGACACTGTTACTGGTAAATCTTTTAATATTCTCAGATGTGTATACTTCTAAAAGCAAATCATTTGCAAGCAGCTATATTTGACCTGTTATTAGTAAGCAGTTGCTTAAGACATACATCACAGCTGATCACTGCATCCTAGTGCGTCACAAATTTATAGTTTTACAAGATAACCTCAAAAACAGGGGCTCCAGGGAGGGGCTTCAGAGAGTTTCTGAGTCCTTGAAGCAAAAGGAAAAATTTTGCTGCGAAGTGCAAGCATGCATGTGTGTGCTCCTGGAAAAAGTTTCCATCAGTTCCAGCCTGTTCTCAATGGAGCCCTATCACCTCCCAATTTAAGAATCATTGATCCCTGCTCTCAGTTTTCTCTGAACACCTTGACTCTTCCAGCATCTTGTTCTAGGCTGGCAAATATATTTACTGTCTATTTAAATCACAACTTAAATTTGTGAACTATACTTTCTTCAGTAAGCAGGCAGAGAAGTAAACATGGGGAACATTTACTTTAAAAAAAAAGATCAATTAGCAAATGACAACCCATGATAAATCAGTGCCCATGTGTTAAGTAACTGGAGTGCAGGTGGCAAGGGCTGATTTTCCTCCCAATGACAGTCGCTGAAATATCCACATAAGATGATCTTTAAATATTTGACTGTTGCCTTAAAATAGCTACCTTGGTTTTTTAAAAAGAACATAATTTTAAAACCCTTAGCTTATTTTTAATTTATAGTCCTTGAAAAAAAAATAAGTGGCTGGCCCAATCATTTATATGCCTGGGCAAAAGCAATACATCTATATAAAAGTACAGTGATATATTTCTGTTGCTACTTTAATGTGCTGCTCCTCGCCCTGTATGTTCTGATTCATTGGAGAGTAGCAATCATGTCGACAGGCGCTGTTCTTCAGTTCCCATCAGCGACAACTAAAGGCCAATTCAAGGTTGTGGTGGGGTCATGAATCTAACACAGTCGCTGATAGAACAATTTCCCTTCCACACAGCATTGTCAGTGGGACACACTGGGAATAGACAGGGAGGCTGGCCGTGTGCATCTCTATCTTCTTGCTTTTCCTTTTGTTTCAGAGCCGATGTCTGCGGTGTGTGCCAATCCAGCACCATTAGGGAATAGAGGGCCAGTCCGCGGAAAATTGATAAGGGAGAAAATTTCTAACGCCTCAAGAATTTGGGAGGGGGGTGGGAAATAATCCTGTCCCTCTGTGCAAACAAGTCATCCAACAATGTGTTACAGGAGGGTCAAGAGCAGAAAAACAGAAGGAGAGGCAGAAATAAAGCCCTGCTGGTTGGAAACAAGAGAGGTCTCAGAGCTTTACAAAAGAAAATGTTTACATTCCAGAGACTCGGAGGGTTAATTAAATAACTGAGTTCTCTGTTCTTTCATTGCCCAAATAGTGTCTGAATGAGTGAAGATGCTGTCTCTGCGGCTGCTTTTTGTGTTCCTTCCTCATTCTAGGCTGCAGTCCACAGCTGACCAGAAAGTCAACCTTATCTCTATTAGTCCAGAGGGTGAAGGCAGGTTTAAATTAAAACCAAGTCCAAAGATAGGGCATCTCGGATGAGGCTTTCAGAGTTAGTGTCATAACTTTTGTGGGCTAAGCCTCAATTCTTGTTGAGATAAAAACATCTGGAAAGTGGGTGAAGGATGAGCACCAAGGACTAAGCTAGTTGTAGGGGCAGGTTCCTGCAAGTCAACGGTCCCAGGTCACAGTGTGCAAAGAGCAAGGAGTCTTTCAGGCATTAAAAGCATTTCACAGCGGTTTTAAACACAGACTTTGAGTTCAAAGAGGATACAAAGGGGTTAAGAACTCACTCAAAGACACGGTGATGGGGGTGCACCTGTGATTCGCTCCAAGGCCTGTTGGAGTCCAGAGCCCACACTCTTAGTCCTAGACTCGTGGCTCCCTGTTTTGGACGCCCATGTGAAGGAGGTTGACCATGGCACCCACCTTTCGCGTGTCCCTCTGGGTCCCAAACCCCAACTGCATTGATGGCAGTTCTGGTTATAAGTGTGAGGATTCTTTGCCCTAATAGAATCAAACCTTTTTCAAATATTAGGAAAACACTTAAGATGAGTGAGTAACATGTTTTTGATAGCTATAAACTGGCAAAGATGGAGCTAGTTCCAGCTACTACTACATAACTAAGCATTTCTCACTTCCTCTAACAAAGACAGTTACTTAGGAGGAATAATAAACATGAAATAAACAGCTAATTAATCCATAGAAGAGGCAAATCCACCACCACAGTTGCTGTATTTATTATTCTTTTTTTCAGAGACAGGAGTTTTGCTCTGTTGCCCAGGCTGTAGTGCAATGGTGTGATCATAGCGCACTGTAACCTCGAACTCCACCACGCCCCGTCTTTTTCTTTTTCCTTTCTTTTTTAAGAGGAAAAAAAAAATCTCTTAAATGATATTTTCACCAGTATAAAATGAATATATTGTTGCTATATTTTTACATTATTATAATATTATTGTTTTGGAAGTAATGCACTGAAAAATAAAAGATAGAAATTAACCAGCCTTAGTGCTACCATACTATTAATATTTTAATGTATTTCTGCTTCACTTATTTTATATGCATAATTTTTGTCAGTTGTTTAATGGTCATACTACTTACATACTTTTGAAAACAATTTTTAAAATTTAACATTTCTATGTAAGCATTTTCTCATGTTATTATGAACTCTTAATAAATATCATTTTAATGGCTGCTTAATGTTCCAGCAAGTGGATATTCCAGAATTTACTTAATGATCCCTTTATTACCAGACATTAACTGGTTTCTAATTTTTTGCTATTACAAATAATGTCATGATAAATATTTGGGGGCATTTTCCACATTTCAGATTATTTCCTTAGGCTAGATTTACAGAAGTCGGATTGCAGAGTCAAAAGGTATGAAAACATGCAACCCTCTCAAGAAATATTGTCATATTGCTTTATAAAAGGGTTGATGCCATTTGCATTGCCACTGGCAGCTAATCGAGCAAAACTGCAATGTGACTAAAAACAGTTTATGGAGTTAGACCAGAGTTTTTCAACCTCAGCACGATTGACCTTTTGGGCAGGATAATTCTTTGTTGTGGGAGGCTGTCATACGTATTCTAGGAATGTTTGGCAGTATCCCTGCTATCTATCCACTAGAATTCAGTAGCAACCCTCAGTTATGACAACAAAAAATGTCTCCAGACATTGCCACATATACCCTTGGGGGCAAAATCATCCCTGGTTAAGACCTCATGTGTTAGACAAACTTTAACTTTCATTTGGGCTCCATCACATACTAGTAAGCCAATGTGGGCAGGCTACTTGATCTCTCTGGCTTATCATTTATTCATTGTAAACTGGGGATGATTACACTCAGCTCAGGAGTTGGTTGGGAAGATAAAATAAGATAGTGTATGTAAGGTGTTTCATAAAATGCTTGGAGTCTGCTAACAGCTAGTAACTATTTGCAATTAAGATCATGGTGGCAATCCTTCCAGTGCCCTGTGAAATGACCTGGCTTTTGTGTGAATGAAGGAGAGATGGGTTTGGTGAATCACAGATACTCATTCATTTATTTATGCACTCATTCAGTTAGTATTTATTGAGCCATTACTACATAGCAGGAATTGTTCCAGGCACGAAGGATACAGCAGTGTATAAAATACTGTCCCATTGGAGCATACATTCGAGTGGAGAGATAGGCAATAAATGATATTGGAAAACTGAATTATATGATATGTTAGGAAAGAGGACAGAAATTGTTTGACAGGTGAGAGAGGTTAAAATTTTAGACAGGATGGTCTGGAAGTCTCTACTGAAGACGGACAATTAAGACTTGATTTTGCCATGTAGGCACTGAAGCAAGGGCAGTCCAGATGGAGGGAAGAGCAAGTGCAACGGCCCTGAAACAGAAATGTGCCCAGAATGTTCAAGGACTCACAGGTAAACCAGTGTGCCTGGAGGAGGCTAGAGAAGGAATTATGACACTGGGTGAGTGGTTGGCTGGTGGCCTGGTGATGAGGGATTATAGAGACTTTGCTTTTACTCTGAGAGGGGAAGCCATTAGATATCATTGTTTTGTACACTTTAAAGTCATCTTTGATAAGAAATTGTGGAAAGTGAAGTAGGAAATGTAAGAGTGTCTATCTAGGGGGTATAGAGTTGAGAGTAGAAAAGTGGGAAAAAACCTGCTTTTCCATGTCAACAGGGCTTACCCAGCCAACTTCCAAATTATTTCCATCTTATTTTGAAATAATTCCATCTTATTTCCACTGAAAGGTCTAACTTGGCTGAAGGCAAGGCTTCAGGGTCAATAAGGAGAGCTGATTGCAGGACTCTGCATCACCATCTGATTACCTGGATGTGCTTCATGCTCTCGTATGTGTGTGACATCGTCATGGATGCAATGTTTTCCTCAGAACGTGGAATTCAATCTGCTGTCCTCTCTCTGTACCAATAATGAAGCTTTTAAAGCATTGCTGGAAGGTATGTCCATTTCTTTTTCTCCTCACATATGATTGGGAAGTGAATAATTAGAGTGAGAAACAGACAATAACTCAAAAGAACAAAGTGGTGTGGGCAAGGGCCATAGTTTGGTCTTATGGCTAAAGAGTGATTGGACAAGTTATTGAAACAAATTTCTCTGTCTCTTAGGGAATTTGAACGTTGACTTTCTTGGTGAGGCTAGATCAGTGGTATGCATTTCATAATCATCTTTTATTCCAGTATTATGACTCAGATTTAAGGTGTATCTTTTATTCATGTCAACAAGTATAAACACATGCTTGAATGTTTTTCTCCTTTAGTCCAAGGTGATATTAATCAGAATTCATTTCAGATAAAAATCTCAACATGCACTTGAACTCAAAGGTGAGAGTGCATTCCATTCTGTTCTCATTTTACGGAGCAACTCTTCTGCCAGCTCTGGCTTGGAAAATAGACTCTTTTGCAAAAGTCAGTTCTCAGGAGCTCCTACAGAGTGGAAAAAAATCCCTGAGACCAGTCTTAAAGACAAGACGGATTAGCTCCTCGGTGCTTCATAAGGTTTGCAACATTTGAGGTGATTCTGTGAATTTCAAAATTTTAAACCTTTTTTATACTTTGTGAAAGTAAAATATAAAATTGTTTAATCCAATTCTGCTCCTTATATTCATTTCAGAGTTATCTGAAGGATTTGCTAAAGGACCAAAGACAATTGCCAACCTCTTCAAAGGCAATTTTCCTGCATCAACGTCACACGGCCAGATTGCTCGGGACTGCACATATTCATTTCCCAATTTTTTTTTTTTTATCGTACTTCACCTTGGATTAATTGCTTGACAATGTCAGTCCATTTCTTTGTGGGATCCCCAAATGGGAATTCAATCACTGCCTCTGGTCAAGTGGGGAGGCTTCTTCTGCTTGGGATAACAAAGATCTGCGGTCTCCTCACCCAGTCACCTGTTCATCAGTTAGTCCCTTTGGCAGAACCATCCATGCCATTGGAGCACTTGCGGATAGCCTGTCTGATGACTTAAATTTTTCTTTTTCACTTAGTGAGCCTGTCTTATCCAACTCTGTAACTTTGAAGGTGAGGAAAAACTGGCTGTTTGTGTAAACACAACTGCCTCTTCACAACTGAACACTTTCCACCTTTGTATTAGGATGGTGTGCATTTTCCCTGTTTGCCTGTTACTGTCACCCCACAGCTGCTCTGGGAAGCAGTGCAGGAGATTCCCTCCCTGAGTTCTCTGACCACTGTGGATGACTCCAATGGCTTCAAGAAACATCCATGACAGTACTAGGGATCATTCATTGGCTTCACAGTGTAGGGCCGGGTTTGTGATTCTCTCTAATGGCAGACCAGGCCTCTGGACCAGAAATGGGGCCATGGAAAGTGGCACGAAAGGATCCCAGCAACAGGAATAAACAGATGTGGTTCTAGCAGCACTTGTTTCATTAGATATTTCTACCTGCTTAAGTGGAGAAATAGTAGACTTGAACCAATTAAAAAACCCAGAATGATCCACACCAATTTGCTGAGTCCTGAAAAGAATGCAATTCCAAATCTATTCATCTACTGAAACCATGACCCAAACCAATATCACCACCAAACCTACCCACCCCACCAAACACACACTCTGGGAAGGGAGAGAGGGTGCGGAATAAGGACCAAAGGATTAAAAAAGAATATCAAATAATTCTGCATAGTAAACCTGAACTAAAGCAAAATTATATCAATCCTCCTTTTCCCATCAAAGACTGAGCATTCTGGTAAATGAAATAATTTAAGGTACAGTAATGCGCTTTCACGGAAACACAATTTTCCAGCTTAAGAGTAACTTACATGTACAGTGGGATTCAAAGTACCCTTGTAGTCTTTAATAAACCAAGCATTATAATGAAGGTAGTGTCTAAACAGCTTTCTCCTTTTAGTGGCCCACACCAAAGAAGATAAATAGATGGGCTTAGCTACAGAAAGGCAGCCTCCATGGACAGGAGGTGAACGCATCCTTCCACATGTGGTGTTCAGAATGGAGAGGGCTTGCAGACTTCACAGGACAGGTATATCCTTCTTTTGCTTTTCACGATTAAGAATCTGGAACATTCCAGCTACTTCCAAAATTGGCAGCAAGGAAGATTACCAGATATAAAAGAATGCAAAGGGTATCTCTGGAGGGGAAAAGTCTTTCAGGCTCTTGGAATTCTTTGGCCCCTTGTTAGTAATTTTGTGTACCCTACTCTCGTGGCGTGAGGAAGAACTGATGCTTGGTGAAGGCTGAGGTTTAGATGTATGGCCACAGTGGCTTTGCAGCTGGTTTTTCTGAACCAGTACAATTCAGAGGCAGATCGAGATTAAGCTCTAAGAGAAGATTTTTAGGCATGGGATAAAACTTAATTTTCCTGATGAGAGAAATGAGAGCTAAAGCGAGAAAGTGCTAATGAAAGATTCCAGGCAAAGAAGGCAGGGCCAGCTGCCAGTTTACAGACTGAGCTTGGCAGACAGACAGTGGAGCTCTGACAGGGAGTTTCTCTGTGCATTTTAGAAGAAGGCAGAATAGATCTAAATGCAGCCAACCTATTGATTTATTCTCTTTGTACTGGACATGGCTTTTTATTAAAGAAAGCAGATATTCAATAGTGTTAACTAGTAATGGGAATTGACTTTTCACTAATTGCACAGACCTTGGCATTAATACACTTTAATGGAACCTGGGCTCTGTGTCCCTCAGATCAATCCTGAAGTTTTTCTCTAACTCTTTCTGGTCAGAGGATATGAATGGCATTGTAACCGAGGAGACCTTTTTTAATCTTTTTTTTTTTTCTTTTAATTCATGCAATGAATAGGCGGAGGAACTTTCTTTTATCCCAAGAGACCAGAGAGAGGGGTAGTTTTGTGACCCCTAAAATACATAGAAACTTTGTGAGTCTGAACTGACTTTGGAGTTTGGTATTGGCTGTTTAAAATTCGGTTGTGAAGGCTGGAAAAGAGTTTAGCTTCCCATGCACCTGGCTGGGTTCTGCCCTTGCTGGATTTTCTGAGGCAGAAGAATCATTACTTATTTATCATTCATTCATTAGATTTATTAAAAGTAAATAGGATCCCTGACAGCTGCTGGGCTCATATATGGACCTGGAACCAAGGATATGAGAATATATGCTGCCCTGGCAAACCTCTACAGCAGAATCTGACCTCACCAAAGGCAAAGTAGCATGGCATACTGGATCCTGCCATGAACAAGGACATTCCTGAAGGCCCCAAGATGGCAAATGTCCCATCTCCAGTTCTCCAGGATATATTGCCAGATTCTTTCCCCAGTCACAAAAGATTAGGAGGACCCTCGAAGACAATGATGCTTCAAATCCAAAGCGTGAGCCTTTCAGGTTCTCAGGGAGGATGTTTGTCTCTTATTAATCTTTGAATATGACAATGCCTGGAGTCAGAGCCAGACAAACTGGTTTAATTTATAGTTTTACCTCTTTCTAGCTTGGTGGTATTAAGTCAGTATCTGTGAGCCTCTATGTCCTCATTTGCAAAAAAAGAAAGAAAAAAGAAAGAAAGAAAGAAAGAGAAAGAAAGAAGAAAGAAAGAAAGAAAGAAAAAGAAAATAGAAACACATGCTTCAAAGGGTTGTTGAGGGATTCAAATAAAATACTGTATGTAAAGCTTTTAGCTCATTGAGGGCTCCAGTGAATGGTAGTTATGATTATCATCGCCTTTGAATCCTTTGCACTTAGACATTGGCCATTTGGTAAATGTAAGTTCAGTGAATGGGTTCATTCTTTGATTAAACTAATTTTGTGCCTGTTACATGCCAGGCACTATTCTGCAGCACACAGACACACCTCCTGACCTCATGGAGTGTAGAGTTTGGTGGGGATACAGGAACAGAGAAATAAATGAATGGATAAACTGTCTGAAATTTAATTTTGGACAGTAATAAGTTCCATGAAAGATATTAAACAAGATAAGGGGATCAAAAGTGACTCTGTGTGTATGTGTGTGTGTGTGTGTGAGAGAGAGAGAGAGAGAGAGAAAGAGAGCAAGAGAGAAAGAAAGAAAGAGTATAGTAAGTGAAGGTCTATGGGGGAGACAAATGATTAAATATGAACAGGTATTTCTTCTGCCCTACTTCTTTTAATCCCTTTGACCAAGTGTTCACTCAACAACATCTCTCTTTACTTGATGAACTCTTGTGCTGTAGTTTCTCTTTACATAGTGAAGTGAGATAACTCCCATTAGGTAAGTGTCTTATTTGTTTTCATCCTTGACCTTGTGTCCTTTTTCCTAAAGTGTCCCCCACCTCCATCCCAGGACTTCATCTCAAAAATAAACATTACAACCTGGAGATTTTCCTACAACCTTTTTACTTAAGGAGGCAGGAAAATGCCTCCCTTTTCATATCTGACTTCTGTCCTGTCAGGCTTGCCTTCCAGAATTGGACAGCCATGGATTCGCAATGTGTCAAAATTGGAAGGAGTCTTGCTTTCCATTTGGCCCTGAAAAGTGTTCCACAACTGGACTGCCATATTGAATTATTTTCAGCAGTAGAAATTCTTCGATGGCCCATTTCAGACCAGGCTCTAATTTGAAAGTAATAACATTTGGGCAAAGCTTAGATGCACTAAGTTGCTGCCGAGGGCTTGGTGGGCTTTGAGGTAATTGGTTTTACTCAGTTGCTGATGCTTCACTTGGACAAATGAGAAATCAAACTACAGCTCAGTTTACAGAAAAGCCCGTGTCAGCAGTTTAGTCTGAGTACTATTTCAGAGCTTGTTATGTTATTGGCAATAAAATGCAACTAATATACTGTTAATTAATATTGCATCCTACAGCTAATTTATCACATTATTAATCAGAGTAATAAAGCCAAGGAAAATGCAACTTACCTTTAGTGTCCTTTCATCTCTTTTAAACACTTGTATTTATGCACAAATAGGTGTTTAGGTCAACATTGCCAAGTGTTTGGGTGGTCCTGGCTGAGTATATTTTATTTTCAAACAGTAACTTGCCCCTCAGGAATATTTTATTTAGCAAGACAGGACTTAAAGTGAAAGGGTAACCATTTCTGATCGTAACCTTGGCTTTGTGCTTCTAGTAATTATCCTTTAATTGCATTACCCTATTTGAAATAGAGTTGTAATTGGAAAAAAACAATTTGACATTCCCTGATGCTTACTCTGACATGCACTATTTGCTTTTTATTCAAATGTAAATTTTCACCATAATACTATCAAAGAAAGAAAAAAAATTAAGCAAAATTGAAATGTCAGTTGCAATTTCTGACATGCAGGCAGTGTCATTCACTGGTGTTGTCTGGAAGGCAAGACTTTCACTTTAGATGGAAAAAAAAATCAAACTATGAAATTAGCATGCTCTGAGGAGAGGGAGAGATGGATGGCAGAATCACAGATCTATTCCTTTGGGATATGTGTCCACCTTGCACAATGGCTTCGAAATATCAAAAAAGCATCCAGCTATGATTTTTGGATGCATAATCCTTCATGCTTAATATAAAAAACATTTTTCCTTAAAAACAGAAAAATCATAAACTTACCTCTATTTTACCCTAGGCATCTTGAAGGTGTAATTTTCATTTGGAGCATGTGTTAGGCAGTCTCTAAAATGGCTCTAATGATTTCTGTCTCCTGATATCACACTTGTCAATTCTTCCCTTTTGGTTGTGGGCTAGACCTTTTGACTTGCTTCTAATACACAGAACACAACAAAAGTAATGGCATGTCACTTCCAAGATTAGGTTACACAAAGTACTGTGGCTTCTGCTTTGGGCTTCCATGTTTTGCTTTCTCACATGTTCACCCTGAGGGAGACCAGCTACCATGTTGTGAGCTGCCCTGTGGAGAAGCCTTGTGGTAACAGAGACTTCTCTGGCCAGTCACCAGTTAAGAATTGAGGTCTTTGGCCCAATAACCCATGAGGAGCTGAATCTTGCCAACAGTTTAGAAGTGAATCATATTTCAGTTGAGCCTTCAGATGAGCCCACAGCCCCAGCTGACACCTAACTATTACCTCATGAGAGACCTTCAGCCAGAGGCACCCGGCTAAGTGGCAGCTGGATTCCTGACTCATAGAAATTGTGAGGTAATAAGTAAGTGCTTGTTGTTTCAAGTTGCTCAGTTTTGGGGTAATTTATTAGATGGCAATAAACAATTAATATAGGGTAGAAGAGAACAAATATTAAACAAATAATTATAGATATGTTTGGCTTGTCACATAGGTAGGAAAAAACATAAACAGTGGTGGAGGATGACAACCGCTATGTCTTTGCCTCAGTATGTTTCCTCAGATAAGTCATATGACCTTTCTGTGCCTCAATTTTCTTATCTTGCTCACAGGTATAATTTACTCACAAAATGTCTGTGAGTTAGAAATGAAATAATAAATGCAAAGCACTCAGAAAATTTCTAAGTACTGTACATACATGAAATGATTGGTATTAAAGCTGGGAAATAACTGTTTCAGTCCAGGACTCAGTGTAGGACTCACAGTGTAGTGGAATGAGTACTGTGCCTCAGTAGACCTGAATTCTAACCCAAGACCTTTCATTAACCAGCTGGATGACCTTGAGAAAGCCACTTAAGTTCTATCAGCTTCAATTTTCTGATCTGATAAACCTTTAGACACCGAAAGGAAGGAAAACAGGACAAGTAAGTTTTGATTGATGAAAGCAGCCTAGGAGCATGGGTATAGTAATTGGGACCCTTTGGTCAGAAGTGACAGAAATCCAAGTTGAAATAGATTATCTCTAGGATCTACTTTAGGGTCAAAAATATTGATTTTTTTAAAGCATTTCTTTTGCTTTCACTAAGTTTCCAACAGAATGTGATTGTAATTTTCTTTTACTTCAGAGTCTACTTTTAAGGACATTTGTGTGTCGGAGTGAGTGAAAAAATGTTTTTTGAGAGCATGGTTAGTCAAGTGAATCCATCACACAGGCAGGCACTAAGCAAAGAGGTTGGGCAATGGTGTCTAGATGCTAGGCATGGTAAAGATGACCACCAGCGCCTGTTTCTGGTCTTCTGATTCTTCCATCCCACATTCTTCCTATGACTAAATCAGCCTAGAAGATGTGTGTTTATTTCAGGAAGAATCTCACACACTTCTAGAGTCTGAATTTTGCAGTTATGGCCTTAATGACGTTATGGGGCCAGGGCAGGCCATTGTACGACCCTGAAAATAAGCATCTCCTTGAATCATTTGCCCTTGGCACTTCACTTGCCTCATCCTAGTTCTGTCCCTGTGTTATTTCCTTGGTCCCACTGAACATAAGCCACAGGAGTATCCCCTTCCTTGCAGGCAGAGTAGACAGCTGCTTCACCAACGTTCTGAGGATCCTCTGAAGGTCCCCTTGACCACATCATTTTCCTCACTGGCCTTCACCAATATCCAAAAGTCTAAGCCTGGAGTTACTTCCTAAAGCAAGAAGGTGTTGGGAAAAGTACACAGGATTTGGAAGCAAGAGAAAGGGTTTGAAATTCAGGCTCTGGCAAAAAATAATGAACTTGGGCAAGTCACTTAATTTATCTGGACCTAACTTTTCTATTCCATAAATGGAGGAAGATACTATCTGCTCTCCTTTCCTCTGCATCTTTATCTGGATCAACTGAAATACTGATTGAAAAATCATTTTGAAAATGGAAAAGCAATATATAAGTGCTTACTGTGATTATTAAGGGTTAATACATTATTCTCTATGTTAGAAGCAGTAAAATTTTCTGTTCACCCCTTGGAACACTGAAAAGAAAGGAGACAGGTTGAGTAAACTTTGATTGATGAGCAAGGGGTGAGAGCATAAGTATATGAGTCAGGTCTCTTTGTTCAAAATGGATAGAAATCCAACTTGAAATAGTTTAGGCAAAAGAAGAAGGAAATTTCTAAAAGGGCATCACACTTAACCTAGAGTAGAACAAGGTGGGAGATCGTCCTCAGGGAAAAGGAACTCAAATCAAACCAGAACTTCCCTTTTCTCACGGCAGAGCTTCCTTTTCCGTTATGTAGACTGTCTTCTTCCCTGCGCTGGGAACCTGGCTTATGTGTGCTCCCACCATTCAAATCCTGTTGTTTCTACCAACCAGGAGGTGCTGATTCTCTACTGTTTTAGTTTTGAATGTTCCAGGGAAGGATGCTGATTGGTTTGGCTGAAGTCAGATACCCACTTCTGGACCAACTGGAACCAAGGAGGCAGAATCCTCATGGGGACACATAGCAACTGCCTTTCCCAGAGGAGTAGGAACGCCTTGGAGCAGATGCCAAATGTTGTCCTCTGCAATAAGGCCCTGACTAGGTCACTGGATGCCACATACAGTTGTTTAGGTTGTGCAGTGTGCTGTACGCAGCAGCCGCACCTGTCTGGGGAGAAAGCTAAAATGCAAGGTGCCTGCACAAAAGCAGTTCATTTCTCAAAAGAAATATACTCCAAAATGTGGTAGCAAAAGAAGTTTTGCAAAATGTTAGTCCAAATGAGAGAAGATGGAAAAAGTTTTCATTGGGAGAAAAGATAAGGCCGTGCCAGATAAGCCTTTGTCAGCCCTTTGCTCAGAGCCCATCAGTGCCAGGCAGTGGACTGGGATGGGTGGGTGACAGCTCCATTCTCAGAGGCATACCCTCCCCACATTTTATATTGATGAGATGAAATGGGAAATTAAACTCTGACACCAATATGAATAGGGGAAAAAAAGGAAAAGCTACAAAGCGACAGTTCTTTCTTCAGACTTCAGAGAAATGATTGCCCTGCCTAATGTTGTTGGCGGCATGTTCCAAATTGTTCGGGTTGTTAATGTGGAGGAGCTCCAGTCATCTTTGTCCCCTTCTGCCAGGATGAGTAGGTGGCACTGAACCCACCCGTCCCTCCTGCTGATGCTGCCGGGCTAATTTTCCTCCAGCCCACATGTGCTAATCCTGACTTTGTCCTGCTCGAAAGCCAAATGTCCTCTCTCCGCTGCCTGCCAACTCCTTAAATAGGCACCCACAGTCCTTCACGCTATGGCCCCAATCTGCCTTTCCAGGTTCCTCTCCTGCTTTCTAAGTCCATAAATATAGACTCTTGTTGTCCCCAGATATGCCAAACCAAGTCTCACCTTTGAGCCTGTGCTTGGGCTATTTTTTTTTCTACCTAGACTGAGCTGCTTTTTGAAAACTTCCTTGTTCATCCTTTGCAAAGCATTTCCTGGTTCCCCCCAAGTAAATGTGACTTCTTTTTTTTTTGATTCCCAGAACTCATGGCTTGTACTTCTTTATAACACTCACCACATTCTGTCTTAAGTCGTGGTTGCACTTGTTATATTTCATTCTTCCAGATGAAAAGATCCTTGAAAGGAGATTTTTTTTTAAATGGTGATGATAAACACATATATTTCTTACTCTGTGCCAGCCCTGCTACATATTTTAAGTTATTTAATCCTCATGACAACCTTTTTCCAAATGAAAAACAGAAGCACAGAGAGGTTTGGTAACTTGCCAAAGGTCACACAGCTAACCTACTATTGAATCCTGGGTAGGGTGCCTCCCTGAGTCCATGCTATTGACCATGATTATACCTCTTTTTGTGGAGGCAGAGGAGTATTTACTGGGAAGCCAATGAAGCTCCTTTCAAGGCAACAATTTATAATTTTGTATACTTGTTCTAAAAGAAGCATTCAAACTTATGTTAATTTCAGATCCTAAAATAACCCAGGATTGATGTACTTGGTCATGTTTGAAACCTCTTAAACATCATTTGGTAATAACCATTGCCATGATGATGATGACAATCATTCCAACCCTTGTACAGAGCATTTGCAAGGCACCTCAGCTATCTCCCTGGATCCCCAGAACAACCTGAAAGTTAGGCACGATGCTTGTCACTTTTACAGATGATGTACTAACCTCAAAGAGACAGTGATTTTGCCTCAAGTCACCTAGCTAGTAAGTGATGGAGCTGGGACTGAAACTCAGAGCCTCTGATCCCATATGTCATGCTTCCTCCACTCAAACATTTGCTGCCTGTGGCTTCTGAGAGCCCTTTACAGTGCTTAGTGGATGGTGCTCCTCCCCGCCCCAGCCCCGTGCAGACCCATTTGCAGAGCACTCCATCACATCCAACAATTATCTAAATTGAAGTTGTCCATCCTGCCTTTTAAGTTCTTTTCCTGCTAATGAACCTTTTCAACCAACACAGGGCGCTTGATGTTAATCACACGGAGAAATGCAAGCTCAATCTGTTCACCTTCGAATAGATAGCCCCTAAAAGGTACAGAAATTGCATTTAACTTCTTAAGCCCTAATCTTAAGAATTTCTTAGGGCAAACTTCTTCAACGGCCTGTTTTCAAGAGACTTTCAAAACCCTCAAGCAATTGCTAAAGTGATGCTAGAAATACATTTGCCTGTATCTAGAGACTTGGTGAGTACTAGCCTGTAATTTATCATTCTGTATAACAGAAAGCCTGGAGAATCATATTATAAAGAAGTCTTCAGCTTTCATAGCTGATATGTAAACACATTCCTAATGCAGAAAACAACTGGATTATTAGTGATGCCTAAACACTGACCCTGGGGAAAGCACTCCACATCCAGTTATTTTTAAGGACATATTACCTCTGTGTCACTCAGGAAAGTGCCTACACCAGCAAGGCCTTGTCTTCCTTCCTAGACTCACAGAGTCAGTGGTAAAGAGGTTACTGGAGATAGTGATTGAGAACTCAAGCTTTGGAGTTAGGCCAGCCTAGACGTGGCCTGCATATTCCTGCATAAATATGGGTACGTGCATATATGCGTAAACCTGGGTGTGGTTTATTTATATTACTTAACTTCATTCATTGATTCAAGAGATACTTCCTGAGCAGCTACTAAATGTCAACCAGTTTCACAGGTACTGAAGACAAAGGAGTAAACAAAACAAAACTACCCCGGGGTGCTTCCATTTGTCTGCAAGATGTAGGAGTAATTGTTGCACCTCGCTGATAAGGCTGTTTAAGGATTACAACTGAGCCTGGTACCTGGCACATACTTATTAGTATAAAAACAAAATAATGTTTTACCCCATTCTAGATTTAAAACACCTCATGGTTCATTTGTTTATATTTTGAGCCATTTTAAACCCTGTTTTTCAGAAAATTATGGCGGGGTTTCCTTTGATGGGGCCTGGCAGACGCGATAAATAGTAGCTGGCTCTTTGGGCCATGTGAGCAGGAGCTGTGTGGTAGCAGGCAGGGCAGCAGGCCGCATGAGGTGCATTTGGTAAACTAAGTCATGGCCAGAATGTGTTCAGGTGTCCTTGGCATAGATCATCACGGAGGCTCTTCATTTTCAGTTTTATTCTGAAGGGATTGTGCTGAGATTACTTTCCCTCTAGAGTTTCTGTCTGTCAAGAATACTATTAAAGAGTTTCAAATGAAGCATTTAACAGAAATTCCTGATGCTGTGGCTCAAATTCATTTTCTTTCCTCTTGCCCTCCAGGTCTCAGTGGTGGAGGGTTGAGTTGGACAACCCAATCCACTTCTGCCCAGGTCTTCTGGGTACTTGGGCTATTCCTTGGGCTTCTCTATGATGCATCAGAACCCAAGGCTCTGTGTGGGCCCATCCTTCCTTGGTACTCAGATATCAGAGAACCTCTGTCTCTGATAGACAAGTGGACTATCCTTTCCTCCCACTTCTGGAGTATCATGCTTTCCTGTTTTAATTCCTTTGTCTTTTTATCCTTTGAAATTCATTTCCCAGTAGCACCTGCCTTAGCACCTATCATTGTCACCTGGTGGGGCCTGAGCTGTGGATACTGCACTTCCTGAGACCCCAAGGTGACGCCCTCCTCCCGTGGCACACTTCCAACCCACTGAACAGGAAATAAAAAACAGCAAAGCACTTCCTTTTACATTTCTTTGCCCCCACATTTTGAGATGGGAGGTGAAATAAGAAGCAAAGTCAAATCTTACGAAATTGCCGATGTCAATTATTTCTGACCTAAAGGAAGAAAGCAAGCAAAGGAGGAAGGAAGCAAGGAAGCAAAGAAGAGGGGAAGGAATGGGGGGAAAATCTTGAGGAAGCGAGGGCTAGAATTAGGTAACCACACATATATTCTGCTCTTTAATGATAATTACAGTTTATTGAATGCTTCCTCTGCATGAAGCACTGGCTAAACAAAGTTTTACATATATCACCTCGCTTAATCATCACATCAACTGCGTGAAGCTCCTCTCAACCCCTAAATTATTCCCATTTTAAGGATGCAGTAAGTGAGGGTAAGAGTTAAGATACTCATCCATGGTCCTGCAACATTTAACCACAAAAGTCATGGCTTATCTGCTATATGAGAAGAAAGAGATACAAATCATTAGCACGAACAACTTCCACTACCTTTTAATAATGTTATATATATTTTCATGATTATAAAAGTGATCATGTTCAGTATAGGAAATTTGAAAATTACAGAACATTTGATGGAGAAAATGAAAAATCATATGAAATCAAAGATAACTTCTATTATTATTTTAGAATCTCTCTCACTTTGGGTGTTTTCCTGCTTTTTAACAAATTTGGAATTGTTCTCTTTATCTTATTTTATAATCTGCCTTAAAAATAATTAGCATTGCTATGAATGTTGCCCCATTACTTTAAAAATTCACCAAAAAAGTATTTGGTTATATTATATTGATACATAATATAATATAAAATATATATAATGGTATACCATTAGTTAGTCAATTGTTTTTCTCATGTTAAAAAATTAAGCAGTTTCCAAATTCTGCTGTTGTAAATGTGATGAACATCATTGTACAAAATCGCTACTTTTGACACCAATGGCAGGTGTGTTTGTCATTTAAACGTGATTTCTTTTCCACAAGAAGTGTCATCATTTACATTTTCTGGTTGTTCGGTCACAATGACCTCCATGGCGTGACTAGGCCAATGGAACTGATACACTGCATTTGTTGGGAGCTGACCCAGAAGGACCCGCGGTATGAGTGTCCAGACCAAAGGCAACTCCAGCCAGGTGAGAGGACTTGCAGCTATTTCCTCCCCTTGGTGCTGTCCTGGGCTCAGCCTAGTGAGGATTTCCCACAGAAGGCAGGGATGAGCAGAGTAGAGACAGCTGTGTTGTTCTGCGAGCTCACTGCTGGCTGCCACACAGGACAACACTTGCTTTAGCCCCTAAGGTTGTCACCCGGTGGGGCCTGAGCTATGGATACTGCACCTTCCTGAGACCCCAAGGTGTGGCCCTCCTTCTGTGGCACACTTCCAACCCACTGAACAGGAAATAAAAAACAGCAAAACACTTCCTTTTATTTCTTCTTCCCTTCTTTCACTCCCAAACCTTATTCTTACTTGGTTAAACTCATTTTCCTCACTGAGAAAGAAAGGAGGTGGCTCAAGCCTGTAATCCCAGCATTTTGGGAGCCCAAGGCCTGCAGATCACCTGAGGTCAGGAGTTCGAGTCCAGTCTGGCCAACATGGTGAAACCCCATCTCTACTGAAGTAATCCCAGCTACTTGAGAGACTGAGGCAGGATAATCGCTTGAACCTGGGAGGTGGAGGCTGCAGTGAGCCAAGATCGCGCCATTGCACTCCAGCCTGTGCAACAAGAGGGGCATTCCAATCCAAAAAAAAAAAAAAAAGGAGGGGCATACCTTCTCCCCAAGGGGAAGGGGAGAAAGTAGAAACACACAAATTAGACTGCACTGCCAGTTTCACCTCCTGCTTTATGCTTTTGTTTTTCTTAAAGTATGACTTTATTTTTCTCCATATTTTAAAATATTTTACTCAACAAAATTTATTGAATGTGTATTATGTACAAAGCACTGTGTTTAATGCAATAAGGAATGGAAATGACTGAGGCTCTACTTAAAGAAAAATTTTAAATAACTTTGCTTAGATTGGCTGCTTATTCAAAAATGTAGAATATTGAATATATTAATTTTCCTAGCTACTAGAAATGTCAAGCCCTTTACTAATACATTCTAAGTTTTTAAAAGTCTCTAGCCATTTTTATTTTGGTTTTCCCCTCTGTGCCAAAGAGTTTGCTGTTTAACATTGTTAAATTTAGCAAATAAAAACACAGGACACACAATTAATACTGGATTTCAGGTGAACAAATACCTTTAAGTATATATCATGAAATAGCCATAGGTGTGTTCCAAGTATTACTAAAACATTATTTTTGTTCCTTATCTAAAATTCGAATGTAACTGGATGTCCTGTATTTTATCTGGCAATTCTATTTCTATTGAATAAGAAATTGCCATTTATTGAGTCTCTCCCTTGGGCTCTTTTTTGTTTGTTTGTTTGTTTTTGAGACAGTCTTGTTCTCTCACCCAGGCTGGAGTGCAGTAGCGGACTCTCTACTCACTGCAACCTCCGCTTCCCGGTTCAAGTGCTTCTTGTGCCTCAGCCTCCCGAGTAGCTGGGATTACAGGCACCCACCAGCACACCTGGCTAATTTTTGTATTTTTAGTAGAGACGGGGTTTTGCCATGTTGACCAGGCTGGTCTCAAATTCCTTACCTCAGGTGATCCACCTTCCTTGGCCTCCCAAAGTGCTGGAATTACAGGTGTGAGCCACCACTCCTGGCCTGCATTGGGCTCTTAACCTGACACATTTAATGTTTATACATCTCTATAATGTAGGTATTGCTCTCCACATTTTATATGCAAGGGAATGGAGGCCTCTGGAAAACAAGTAACTTGTCTGAAGTCCCAAAGCCAGCAAGTAGTGGAGACAGCATTCAGACTCAGGTTCACCTGACACCTGGGCCCATGTTCTTTCCTCTGGATTATAAGTACTTATAATTGAAGTATGGACTAGTTTTGGAATATTCCATTTTAACTGTATTTTAGTAGAATATTTGATTTCCAATTGAAAGAACAATCTATATAAGAATGACGTGGGTAAGGAGGAAATTTTGCTCTTCTTCCCGTATTATTTAGAAGAAACATTTTACCCCCAAAGCACTTGAACAAATGGCACTCCTCCAACTGTACCTTATGATACTCATTTTCTAAATGTATACTGTTTTCAAAGTGGTTGAGGACTTCACTGGAAGTTTGTAGTAAAATATTGCCCTCTTCTGGACACATGGGTATCATTCATTGAAGATGGATACAAAAGCTTTTTTTTTTTTTTTTTAATTTTTTCCTTCCAACTTTTATTTTAGGCTCACAGGATACATGTGCAGGTTTGTTATATGGGTAAATTGTATGTTGCTGGGGTTTGGTGTACAAATTTTTTGCCACCCAGGTAGTTAACCTGTAACAGTACCTGATAGGTAGTTTTTTGATCCTCATCCTTCTCCCACCCTCCACCCCAAGTAGGTTCTGGTGTCTATTGTTCCCCTCTTTGTGTCCATGTGTACTCAATGTTTAGCTCCCACTTATAAGTTAGAACATGTGGTATTTGCTTTTCTGTTCCCCTGTTAATTCAGTTAGGATAATGGCCACCAGCTGTATCCATGTTGCTAAAAAGGGCATGATTTTGTTGTTTTTATGGCTGCAGAGTATTCCATGGTGTATATGTCCCACATCTTCTTTATCCAGTACACTGTTGATGGACATCTAGATTTATTCCATGTCTTTGCTAATGTGAGTAGCACTGCAATGAACATACACATGCATGTGGTGTGTCTTTATGGTGGAATTGATACAAAGGCTTTTTAAAAGTTAGAACAAAAGTACAATTTGATTATGTATCCAATCACAATAAATAGCTGTTGTTGTCACTAAGTGTACACCTTCTTCTTCACTGTGAATTCTCAGAATGAGAACAGAAAGACACGTTAGAATTGGCTGAGCAACATATTCCACCCATGTTTATGGAGCTGACTGAGTGGTGGGGATGGAAGTGGGCAAAATCTTTACTTCCAGGACAAACCTTAAGTAACCAAACTGCAATGATACCTAAGTCATCAGAATCACATAGCTTCAATGAATCCTGAACAGAAAGAATTTCACATGCATAAGATGAATGGTGAAAGAAGAATAGAAAAATATCCACCAGCATTGGCACTTTGGCATCAAACAATCTATTTTGATTCCCTTTTCTTCCATTGATAAGCTATGTGACCTTAGGCAAGTTATCTAAATTCTTTAGCCCTCAGTTTCCTCATCTGTGAAATGATAAAAATTATTTATCCAAATTTATCCAATTTTAGAACTGTATATTTTTTCAAGAAAGTCAATGGTATCACCATAAAGATGTTCTGAAGCAGGAACCTCAGAAATAGGTGAACCTACGAAATCCAAACCAAATATACTCTACAGTTTGTTTTATGTAATTTCAAAACTGAAAAAAAGTTTAAAAATATGTCAATATACTAAAATATCAAAAAAGATGAAAGCATTTAAATATCCCTGTATCACAAATGATTAAGAATATCCAGCTTTATAAAATATAGTCAAGTATCAGAAAGTCATTATGCATTTGATTTTTTTGGGCATCATTATTTCTGGAAATGACATATAGAAAATGTTGAGGTGTGTGCTGAGTTCCCTTTTGTTTGGCAGGAACCAGTTTCACATTCCCCTCTTTCATACCACAGAACTGAGGGTCCTGTAAGGGTGAAAGGGAAGAAGAACAGGAGCTGTTGATACTTAAACTTCATTTTGCTAGCACTGTGTTATAAACCACAAATTTAAGTCAATGATACGCCTTTAACTGCCTGACAAGTTATTTAATTCAGATACAGCTATTAAACATTTCTATTCATTTGACCTAGGATTGAGTTCTAGTTAAGAAACATAGGATGACAGAGAAAATTATTCAAGTATTCTCTGTGTAGCTTATAAACAACAGAAATTTAATTCTTACGGTTCTGGAGGGTGGGAAGTCCAAGGTACAATTTTCAAACATGCTAAGCACTTTAAAAGCAAGTAACACCAATATAAATACCCCAAAATGTAACTTAATTACAAATGCCTTATTGTTATTACAGAATGTCAGACCCTCATGGTAAATTACCATAGGCCATGCTACGTTTGTCTAAAGGAGATTAAGGTCCATGAGAATGGTATGAGAAGATTCTGCAGGGCAGAAATGAAGATGTGGGGGTAAGTCACAGCTGTTTGCTCTCCTTAAAAGATATAAAAGCTCCTGGCCGGGTGCGGTGGCTCACTCCTGTAATCTCAGCATTTTGGGAGGCCGAGGTGGGTGGATCACAAGGTCAGGAGATCAAGATCATCCTGGCTAATACAGTGAAACCCCGTTTCTACTAAAAAATACAAAAAAAAAAAAATTAGCTGGGCGTGGTGGCGGGCACCTGTAGTCCCACCTACTCGGGAGGCTGAGACAGGATAATGGTGTGAACCCGGGAGGTGGAGCTTGCAGTGAGCCGAGATCGTGCCACTGTACTCCAGTCTGGGCGACAGAGTGAGACTCTGTCTCAAAAAAAAAAAAAAAAAAAAAAGAAAAAGATATAAGTTCCCAAGGGCATGAGTTTCAAACAGGCCATTCTACCCTTGACCTTTTATCCTCAAATGAGTAGAGCTAACTTTCCATCTAGTCACTACCTTGTATTACTTAACCGTCAATCGTGTGCAAAAAGAGAAAATGATTGACTCACTAACTGAAAAGTCCAGGTTTGACTTCAGACATAATTTGGGATCGAGATACCCAAATTCTATCTGTCTTGGTCTCTGGCTTCCACTTTCATCTATGTTGTTTTCATTCTAAGGCAGATTCTCATTTAGTGCCAAGGTTAGCCACCAGTAGGCCCAGTCTTAAACCTGTAAACATAGCAACCCTAATTGAAAAAAAGCATCACTTTTTCTCTAGTCTCAGTAGGACTGAAGTTGATTGGCTTTGATTGACCTGGCCAGTCATATGTCTAACATTTATTAAGACTAGTGAGATGCTACATTCTCAAAGGCCAGGACTTGTGATAAACCCACCCTACAACCACAAAGTAAGGCCAACTGTATCTGAACCACACAGGCTGAGTACAAGGGTGGTTTCTCAAAGGCAAACGGCAGAGTGCTAATTCCAGAAGGGAAAGTGATACTGGGCATGTAAAACACTACCAAACTTTAATTGATGTGGAAACAAAAATAAAAACAAAAACTCAAAGCAGATTCAAGAACTTTCCAAGCAGTGACCAAATGAATTTGATAATATGAACAAGAGAAAGGAGTAAAAAATGACTGACTATATATTTCATTGACTCATCTAAGGCCAGACACAGCAAACCATCTAATAGTTTATAATTTCTTTGATTTTTGGAGCCAGGACCTGAGAAGCAAGTTGAAATAGAAATAAATTAGGTTACTGTATTAGTCAAAGTTTTCCAGAGAAAGGGAACCAACTGGATTGTCTGCCTGCCTGTCAATTGATATATTGATCCATCCATCCATCCATCCATCCATCATCAATCAAGAGGTGTAAGGAGCCTCTCAACATGGGTTGTTGGCATGTCACACTGTGAGGCTTGGTTTGCCAAGAATTTGTAGTTGAGCACTGACCCTAAACTCTATGTGTAGTTCTTTGACATAAAAAGATACAAGGAAGAAAATAAGCATGTTTTTTCAATAATAGCTTTTGGGGATGAGTTGGAAACTTTTACTGAAAAAATTAGAAAATGTTTCCTTTCAATATTTTCTATAGGAAAGTCTATCATCCAATTTAGAGATGTCATGAGCTATTTTGGAATAATTAATTTATTTTCATACACCAAACTGTAGGGCCCGTATTTTATGCAGAAATTTTCTTTGCATAGTCTCATTCACTAAGTCATAAATGGCTACATGTTTGCTGGCATTTTTAAAAAACCTCAATATACCACAATTCACTAAGCAATCCCGAATACCTCTCTTAATGCCAAAATTCAATTTGTATTTCATCCAGAATCTTGTAGTCTCCATTTACATGGTACCAGTACTGCTACTATTGGTTACTTTATGCGACAAAATAACCAATTTAATTTTCAATATAACTATTACACTACCTTCAAGCCCAAATAATAAATTTGGGGTGCCAGAATATAACAAAAAACAATTTGCATTTTTCAAATTCTTCAGTGTAACTGACTGCTTGTTAACAAAGGGAAATTTAGCCAATCTGTTAAGTTTAGCCATGTTTGCAAACATTAGTTTTAATAAGTGTATTATTTCAAAACCACAGGATAGGTAGACTATGGTAACTTTTTTTTTTTAAGATGGAGTCTCGCTCTGTGTCCAGGATGGAGTGTGGTGGCGCGATCTCGGCTCACCACAACCACCGCCTCCCGGGTTCAAGCTATTCTCGTGCCCCAGCCTCCCGAGTAGCTGGGGCTACAGGCGTGCGCCACCATGCCCAGCTAATTTTTGCATCTTTTTAGTAGAGATGGGGTTTCACTATGTTGGCCAGGCTGGTCGACCTCATATCCACCTGCCTCGGTCTCCCAAAGTGCTGGGATTACAGGTGTGAGCCACTGTGCCTGACCAGCAACTCTTTAAAAAATAAAATGTTTGTTTGCTTGTAATGACATGAAATGCAGTTTCTAATCATTGGATGTTTAACCAAGAAATCGTTCCCTTGTAGTTTCAAGGAGGAAAAATCACATTTTAGTTGTGGCATTTCATAGAACTGTAATACTTTCAAATTTAAATACCCTTTGTATTTGAAGGTGTTTTATTGCTATCACAATTAATAATCTGCTTTATCTAATAAATTTCCTGTATTTTTCTAAAAGTTAAATTGTCTTGACCAGATTAGTAAATCCTCACAACTATACCATTAAAAATACACATTGGGACATACACTTTGCTGAAGTCTATTACCTTTTGAACTAAGTGTTCAGTTGTGTTTCGTGATTTTAAAAAAATAGATAAGAGCATTACTTCTCAAGTACCTCTACTTTATAAAAATAAGTGAAGAGAGACTCAGAATTGCCTGTGTGTATTTCTGTATCCTCACTCACGTTCTTGAAAATTAACACCCAATATGGTTGACTGCTGCTGGGCAAGACCTAAGAATGATAGAGAAACCATTTGATTTTGAAAAACATCCACTTAAGCAGGCTATTATGTAATTACATGTTCACAGTTAAATTTATAAGTTAAGAGATTAAGGGAAAGTAGTAATAGCTGAGGGCAGTTTTCTTCATGAAGATACCAGATGTCAGCAAAAACTAAGGCAGTGTCCTGAATTTTGCACAAGAATGTTAAGCTATAAGCAGGGCAAACCATCATGGAGGTAGAAAACCTCTACCAAAATCCAGTCCAGATAAGACATCAGTTTTCTACATTGTGACTCAATGTGTAATCACCTTTTGGAGGTGGAAGGGGTATATGAGGCCCGTGGGATCTGATTTTTCACGGCAGTCATAGCTCTTCTCAAAGACTGAGCTGTTCTGGTTTTTTCTTTAACACAACCACCCACAACACTATTTAACAAACCAACTGACACTTTAGCCATACTCAACTGAAAAAATAAAATGGTTTACATAATATTTCGTACTACCCAGGCACTCCAATACATGTTCAGGAATTCTGAACATGGATATTTGTGAGTACATGAATGCAGATATTTTTCTGGGAAGTTAGTTTACAGCTTTCATCACCTTCTCACAGGGGTCTTTAGCTTCCAAAAAGTTAAGACCATGATAGAACTCACTAAAATTATTTTTTTATTAATAAATCACTATGGATATCTATGGATATTTCAAAATGCATTTCAAAATTCACTTACTAAAATTTACTTGCTTGAAATCACGCCAGGGAGGCAGTTTTAGAAGACTGTCAGGTTGTAGAACTGCCTGTTATATAGAACTAAACATAGTATTTTAGAAAGAGAAGAATCCTATATATGTTACAAGATAAACAGCTATTTCCATATTAAAAAAAAGATCACGAGATGACATTTTATTCAAATATATACATGCATTTCTACCTTAATACTTGTGATCAACATTGTGTGAGACTATTTGTGACCTAACTTCTCTACTGGGATCTACGCACAACAGAAATTGTTTATAAAACTTTGCTGTTTAGATTAATATAATTCTAAAGTAATTTATAGTCACTTGGAATATTTATGCACAATATAAAGAGGTTCTAGATGATTTCATTATATTCTGTATTTCTGTAATTTTATATTACAAAATAGTAAGTGGGCTCATTATTTAATTTTTCCAAAACACAGCTTTATTAAAGCTTACTGTAAATCAGATATACCTTTCTCTGTAAACATTTTGTACGCTCATTAAAAGTTTGCTTCCCTAAATGGGCATGATGAACAAATATTAGCAAAATTGTTCAAGAATATTTTCCTTTAATCTTTGAAAAATTACAGGTCTGTTCTAAAAAATGCTGCAATATGGCAATATTAAAGTCATTCATTCCATCAAAAATATTCCTATTTTAAGTAAAAAACCTAAGATTTTAATTTGTCCCTATGAAAAGCCTAAGCACTGTCATACTTACAAAAACTAAAAGATGGTAGAAACAATTAAGATCTAATGATCCTAATGTTCAGATAAAACTGGAATGTTTATGTCCTCAATAACAAAATATTTCCTTAATTTAGAGAAAAGTAATCTAGCATCTGACTTAAGTGAATAAAGCTGAAATATTCTTTTTGCCAGTGCTCAGGTAAAACATACAGATCAAGGAACTGACAAGTTAACTGTATGTACTTCTGGTAACAGATGAGTGAACAGGTGAGTGAACAATTAAAACATAAAAACATGTAATTCCAAGGATGAATATGCCATTCCCTCAAAACCAGTCATTTTAAAAGCAAAAAAATTAAAAATCAAACAAACCCTTTAATGGTCAAACTGGCTGCATAAACTGAGTTTTAATGGCTACAAAATCTTTCAAATTGCTAAGAGCACTTTTGATTAAACTGAAGGACTGTATTTAGGGTGAAAAAAAAAAAACCCAAAAACCTAGATTAGTGGCAATGTCCCATGTGACAAAAAGCTTTTAGACAAAATGACAGCTGTCTTTAAAAAAGTGCAAAAAGTGCAACAACCGAGGCAGGCAGATCACAAGGTCAGGAGATTGACACCATCCCGGCTAATATAGTGAAACCCCGTCTCTACTAAAAATACAAAAAATTAGCTGGGCATGGTGGCACGTGCCTGTAGTCCCCGCTACTCGGGAGGCTGAAGCAGGAGAATCACTTGAACCCAGGAGGCGGAGGTTGCAGGAAGCCGAGATTGAGCCACTGCACCCTACCCTGGGCAAGAGAGACTCTGTCTCAAAAATAAATAAATAAATAAATAAATAAATAAATAAATAAATGCAAAGAGATACCATTCCCCCATCCTCCAAACAGCATCCAAGCAAATTCCAACATCAAGATGCAATCAATTTCCAAAAAATTTATTTATACTCTGTATTAACCAGTGTTTCTCTTTTCCATCACTCCCTTAAGGAGACTTTTTATAATCCTAATCAACCACCCCCCCAAATTTTAATACCACAAATATAGTATCTGTTTATATATAGTATACTATGTGTATATTCATGCTCTATACATAAAGTTTTTGTCCCCCAGAACAATTTTGACGAGTGCATGGTGCAAACAATGAAAGGTTTACAGTATTAAAACTTTTTTTATTTGAATAAGTGGGGAGAAGAGAAATATATTTCAGCACTTAGATATATAAATTATTTCCAAAACAGTTTAATACTCAACTAGTCGGTTCTATCAAAATCAGTTTTCCCTGAAGCAAGCATTGTTCCCAGCTACAAGCGATCCTCATTTCGCGTGGTACTGTGGGACCATAAAATGGCCATGAAATCTTAATAATCAATGGGGAAAACGATGACTGTTCCATGACCTTTAAGATTCTGCTAAAATATTAAAAATTCTTAAGATCAGTTATAAATGTAGGAAAAAAATGCAAAAATGTTTAAAAATATTTAGTACACTATAATTTAAAACATTAGAAATAGAGCTAAAGTGTTTTATTTCATTGTAAAAACGAAGCAGTTTGAATAGGGCTTGTCTTTTTTTCTGGCAAGTAACTTATGATGCTGAGTAAGCATCTTTTATGTTCAAGGCAAACTCATACTTCTTTTAAGTTTGGGTCCGCTTCCACCCTTTTATTGCTTGTGCTTTCAATGTTGTGAAATATTTCTATATTCACATTAAATATCCTTTAATGTAAAGTTTTTTGTTTTTTTTTTTAACCATCACTTCCTCTGGGACATATTTGTCTTTATTGCAACCACTTTTCTTATTTGTGTTGATAAGTTTGCCTTCATTAAGCTCCTATGAATGCACAGCAGCAAGAACAATATTCCCATGGTCAGTGACTTCTTCTACAAATTCATTTATGTTTGATTAAAATTTCACTTCCAGTGTTATCATTTTTTATTGCTTTGCTGCACTTTCATCTTTGTTGGCCAGCTCTTTTGAGTGTTCACTTCTATAAAATGTCAAGTGGATGACAAAGTGACAGCATAACTACGTGCCCTGCTGTAAGTGAATTGAATAACAGATACACAGGGACAAACCACTGGAAGAATCTGAAAGTAGTCAACATGACTGGTTATTAATCATGAAGTATATCTGTTATTTACATAGTGATTTGTAGACTGAAGAACTAGCAGAGAAGTTTGTACTTCATGTAATTACTCAAGAGTTATACTGCGCTAACTAAAATTTTAACCTAGATTTTAACAACAGTTTCCTTACCAGTTTCTTTTCCTTCCCGGTAAGGAAACTGGTGTTTAAATGAAACCTAGGTCACTGAAACTTGTGCCCACGGGAAACATGCAAATAGAGGACTGTCTACACCCTACTTGTTAACATTGATCCAGACAGGCTTAATAGGCTGAAAAATAGCCTATCTGAATTTATATCAAATAGTGAATCTTAAAGCACCCAAGATGAAAAATCAGGGCACACTGAGGTGGTTTTAAAATCTTTGTCATATGACAATCAAGCTTAAAATGTATCTTAGAGTAACAGAATTTTAGAAATAATGACCTTTAAAGGCCCCACAGTTTGGTACCACAGATTATCCAGCATGTTTATTATGAATTATTTCTCCTCCTTCAATTTCAATTTGCTCATACAGCCACTTGCGGTCACAGCGGCATTCAGCTCCACACTTGGTAGAACCACAGGCAGGACAAGCATAGAAACATCCTAAGCAATCTTCATCAAGGCAGTCACAGAGGTCCATCCCACTAAAAATCAGGAGACCTTGGCTATCATAGACCTTACTCTTTGCTGGTATCACTTGTCTGTAAAATAAAACACAAGGAATTACACCTCATAAATAAGTTACTTTTGATTATTTAATTGAAAATACAGTAAAAAAAAAAAAGGCGATAAAATATTTTGAGATGAGGTCATGCCAAAATGATCTATAATTTATCTGACTCAAGGCTTATTCTATTGTCAGCAGTAAATGAACTCCATGTGAGAAGAGCAGACCTAACTCTAGAGTGTTGAGACAAATCCAAAAAGTCTGAATACGCTTCTTGAAGTCCATTAAAAAGTCACTTCAGCAAAGGAATGAACAGGAGCTTTGTCCAAAAAATAAGTATAATTTTCCCTTTACTTTAAACAAACAAAAAAGAATGACAGGTTAATAGTGGTTCATTTTATTAGTTACCAACCTCTTCACTGTTTTATCAACATAGTCTTATTTTTATTATAGTATACCACCTCTATAGATTTTTATACTACAATTAATGTTTCTGGTTCTTTAATGGACTCTAGTAAATTTGGCCTAAAAATATTCAAATGACTCAATGGTAAACTTTAACAGATGGAATAGATGGCATATATAGAAATGTTGACTGAACTTAAAAATAATTCTGAATGATTATACTAACATTTGTTTTAAAGAGTCATATTCTAAACAATCTAGTCCTCCCATTCATTCTGTTGACTATACAGAACTGCATTTCTATTTCAGACATGTAAAAAATAAAAACCTCGCATTCTCATAAAATGTAATTACCTTTTAGCTGCTACCCATAGAACAGAGACATATGAATTACAGGCACACTTTGGAGGTATTGTGGGTTTGGTTCCAGACCACCGCCAATAAAGTGAGTCACACATACATATATATTTTTTTCTTTTCCAGTGCATATAAAAGTTAAGCTTACACTATAGTCTATTAAGTGTGCAACAGCCTTATCTCTAAGAAAAAAATGTATGTACCTTAATTTAAAAATACTCTATTGCTAAAAAATGCTAACTATCATCTGAGCCTTCAGTGAGTTGTAGTTTTTTTTGCTGATGGAGGATCTTGCCTCAAAGAGGAAAGCTGACTGATCAGGGTGGTGGTTGCTGAAGGCTGGGGTAGCTGTGACCATTTCTTAAAGTAAGACTACAGTGAAGTTTGCTGCATCAGTGGACTCTTCTTTTACAAAAGATTTCTCTGTAGCATGCGATGGTGTTTGATAGCATTTTACCTACAGCAGAATGTTCAAAACTGGAGTCATCTTCTCAAATTCTGCCTCTGCTTTATCTACTAAGTTTATATAATCTAAATCCTTTGTCATTTCAGTAATGTTAACAGCATCCTCACCAGTAGATTCCACCTCAATAAATCACATTCTTTGCTCATCTCTAAGAAGAAACTCCTCATCCATTCAAGTTTTATCACAAGATTGCAATATCTCAGTCATATCTCCAGGCTCTGCTTCTAATTCTAGTCCTCTTGCTATTTCCACCACGTCTGCAATTACTTTCTCCACTGAAGTCTTGAACCCCTCAAAGTCATCCATGAGGATTGGAATCTTCTTCCAAACTCTTGGAATGGTGAATCCTTTCCAGAAGGTGTTCAATTTACTCTGCCCAAATCCATCAGAGGAATCACTCACTGTCTATGGCAGTTCTGGCCTCACAAAACGTATTTCTTAAATAACAAGACTTGAAAGTCAAAGTACCCCTTGATCCACGGGCTGCAGAATGAGTGTTGTGTTAGCAGGCATGAAACATTTATCTCCTGGGACATCTCCATCAGAGCTCTTGAGTGATCAGGTACATTGTCAATGAGTAGCAATATTCTGAAAGGAATCCTTTTACCTAGGCAGGAAGTCTCTCAAGTGGGCTAAAAATATTCAGTGAACAATGCTGTAAACAGATATGCTGCCATCCAGGCTTTGTGCCACTTATACAGGACAGGTAGAGTACATTTAGCATCATTAGGAGCCTAGGATTTCGAAGAGGTAAATAATTGGCTTCCACTTAAAAGTCACCACCTGCATTAGTCCCTACTAAGACAGCCTATCCTTTGAAGATTTGAAGCCAGGTATAGACATCCCCTCTCTAGCTATGAAAGAAGGTATCTTCTTCCATTAGAAGGCTGTTTGTTGGTCGGGCGTGGTGGCTCACATCTGAAATCCCAGCACTTTGGGAGGCTGAGGTGGGCAGATCACAAGATCAGGAGATTGAGACCATCCTGGCTAACACAGTGAAACCCTGTTTCTATTAAAAATACAAAAAATTAGCTGGCCGTGGTGGCACGCGCCTATAGTCCCAGCTACCCGAGAGGCTGAGGCAGGAGAATCGCTTGAACCCGCCAGGTGGAGGTTGCAGTGAGCTGAGATTGCACCACTGCACTCTAGCCTGGGCGACAGAGCAAGACTCCATCTCAAAAAAAAAAAAAAAAAAAAAAAAAAAAAAAAAAAAAAAAAGGCTGCTTGTTTACATTGAAAATCTGTTGGGTAGTGTAGCTACCTTCATCAATAACTTGCTGCTTCACCTTGCACTTTTAAATTATGGAGATTGCTTCTTTCCTTACCCTCATAAACCAACCTCTGTTAGCTTCAAACTTTTCTTCTGAAGCTTCCTCACTTCTCTCAGCCTTTGGAGAATTGAAGAGGGTTAGAACCTTGCTTTGGTATAGGCTTTTGCTTAAGGGAATGTGTTGTAGCTAGTTTGATCTTCTATCCAGACCATTTAAAGTTTCTCTATATTAGCAAAAAGGCTGTTTTTCTTTCTTCTCATTTGTGTTCAATGAATAGTACTTTTAAATGTCCTTCCTGAACTTTTTCTTTGCATTCACAACTTGGCTGTTTAGCACAAGAGGCCCAGGTTTTGGCCTGTCTCAGCTTTTGATGTGCCTTCCTCCCAAGCTTAATCATTTCTAACTTTTTTTGTAAAATGAGAGACTTGACTCTTCATTTCACTTGAACACTTAGAGGCCACTGTAGGGTTATTAGTTGGAAAGATTTCAATATATTTGTTTCTCAGGGAATAGGGACACCTGAGGAGAGGGAGAGAGTCTAGAGAACAGCCAGTAGGTGGAGCAGTAAGAACACCCACAGCATTTATTGACTAAGTTCACCACCTTGCATTGGTGTGGTTCCTAGTGACTCAAAACAATTATAATAGTAACATCAAAGATCATCATAACAGATATAGTAATGAAAAAGGTGTAAATATTGCAATTATTACCAAAATGCCACTGAGATAGGGAGTACATGCTGTTAGAAAAATGACACCAATAGACTTACAGAGTTGCCACAAACTTTCAATTTGTAAAAAAAAAAAAAAATAGCACTTTGTAGAGAATAAAGTGAAGCACCAATAAAAGGAGGTATGCCCGTACATACACACCAATGCTTTTCAAATAAGTGAATTACTTTAATTGTAATTATTTTAACTCTCATGCCAAAATGATTTGCTTCAGTTCACTGCTACCTTCTTAGAAACAAATTTTTGGAGTTGAAAGGGATACCTTAATTTTATATGAGTAAAAACAAAGGCCTTCATAGGTTTTTACCAATTCCATATTATCCAATTTAAAATATGAACCCAGAAAATTCAAAATTTAAGAGAAAAATAGGGGAACAATGCAGATGTGAAGCAGCAAGTTAACATGTCTTCAATAACACTTAGCCTACCTGTCTGAACCAGCGGTTGCATTTTTTGTAAGCCTTCTTTTTTCTCTTTTACCAGTTTCCGGAGCAAATTCAGTTTGCCTTCCTGGATTTGTAAATTGTAGTGACCTCAAAGCTTTAGCAGTTCTTCCCTGAAGAAAGGTAAACAAATTATCAACTGAAATCTAGACATCAGACAATAACATTTCATTTAATGTTAAACCAGATGACTTCCTAACCTGGAAGGCAGTCTGGAACATACAAAAAAGAAAACAAGGTTTTGTTGCACTTAGGTTTTAGAGCCTAAGTGCAAGAAAGTTTACACGGCCCTAGATCATATTCAAAGTGTATTGGTTAATGTATTAGTAACATTTTCATTATTTGATTTTAGTCTCTGGTATATTAGGAGCAGAGGAGGAAGGCATTGTGAAAACCGCTAATGGCTGCTGCCAACACAGGTGAGAAGGCACAAAAACTGCTGTACAATCCAGTGGCACATAACTGATTTCCTAACAATCCTGGGTCCTTAAGGATTTCTTGTTGTTTAAGGGTTTATGTTTGTTATTTGGGGAGGAAAGAGCTGCAGCTGATATATTCTACAAGAACATTGGATAGATAAGGTGAAGACATCCACAGTGACATCATCAGCAAGTATCTAGTATGAACTGCAGATAAATTGGGCCCTCAAGATGTTCCTCTCAGAAGAGAACAACAGGAAAATAGTATAATTTCAAATTTCAACTATCTTTTAACTTGGTTTAATAAAAAGGAGAAAAATATTCCAGAGGTAAGAATTATGAAATAATTACAAGTAAAAATTATGAGAAGTGCTTCCTTGGCATGCTTGTCCTACACAAAAGATAGCTTTACGAAATCTTAAGTTGTTCTGATACGGTTAAATATGCATGTAGGCATGTCAATAAGGAATAGAGGAAAAATATTTAATACTTTACAATGTAAAAATTTATTATTATTATTTTTTTACCACAACGAGTCCTAAAATTAGCCTTGACCATACCAAGTAGGAATTCAGAGCTAGAAGCAAAGAAAACTCACAAGCATTTAAAAAACTCAAGAATGGGATAGTGTCAAAGGAGAAAGAAAGAGTGAAATAAAAAACAATTACTATAAGTCATCTCTCTAATGTTCCTTTTAAAGCGGTGATTTCCAAGTCCTTCATATAAAGGCAAATTCATCCTGCTTCAAAGACACTTGCTGTTTGCTATGTCCCATGTAGTCACTTTGGTATCAGAAAAGAAACAAAATTTTGGCTTGGCCGGAATGTTCTGAAACCCACTCCTAAAGTCTTCGTACTAAAAGTTGTAGCTTAGAGTCTCAGGCATATTTTATTATTCCTTTCCCAAGCCTACTTTCTTTATCCCCCAATCTTGACCTTCAGTGTATGTGAATAATATTTAGACACATCATCCACTTTCACCCCCTCCTTTTAATTCACTGTAGCCTAACAAATATAGTAATACTGTAAATATGATTTTCTTATAGTTAAGCAAAATCCTACATGGTAGAATTCACATAGAAAAAAAATGAATATTATACATACATCTGACTCAGGTTTCCTTTTCTGGCGGTCTTCAGTATCAACATCCACACTTCCATTGATTATCTGTGTGCATTTTGGACAAAGCTTCCAACCAGGTACAAGCTGTCTTCCGAATTTTGCACTCAGAAAAGTGGCATCATCTAAGTCAATTACATGCAAATTTTTTTTGGCTAATTTTTTGTGTATGTTAAATGGGTCACAACACGACTTCTGTAAATCCTCAAATCTGTCAATGTAAATTTTCACATGATGAAAGCAAATTGTATTGTTCCCAGAAAGTGTCATTCCAGTTCTAAGTTGAAGTAAAAGCATATCATTTGATGACAATTCTTGCAAAGTCTTAAAACCTGTGTGACGAGTATAGTAGGTTTTATGGCACTCATTTGTAGTACGAAGCTGGACTCCAACTGAACATGGATCCATCATTCTTGATTCTAGCAAATTTTCCCTGTTTTATTTTGTCTAGAGGTCTAGGTCATGGGCTGATCACCCTAGAGAAAATATTAAAGAGAATCAAATTTGTGCTGCAAGTTTATCTAGGAAACTGAAAATGTATTTGATAAAATTCAACACCTGTCTAAAAGAAAAAAAGGAATAAAAAAGGTATTTACCAAAGTCCTATAATAGACATTTAATAATCAAACAGAAGCATTCCCTGAAAAGTCAGAACTTGACGAGAACACCTGCAATTACAGATTATATTTAAGACTATATAAGAATTAAAAAGGAGGAAATAAGAAATATTATCCAAAGATACATGAGAAATACAAGAGGTTTAACAAACCATTAGAACTAATAAGAGAATTCACCAGGGATGCTAGAAACCGAAAAACACTGTATCTTACAAAATATGTGACTCTTACAAAAAATATATAACAAGTCCTTCACGGAGAAAATTATCAAACTGAAAGACAAAAAAGGTACCCTAAATAAATGCAGCTATATATCATGGAGTGCCTCATTATAAAAAATCTGTCAATTATCCAGGAATACATCTGTAAATTCAGTTTTATTCCAATCAAAGTTCCATCAGATATTCTACTCCCACCCCGTTGGAATTTAGCAAGCTGGTCTATATCAAAGAGTAAAGGTCTAAGAAAGCCAAGGTAATCATGAAGGAAAATACAGTAACATATTGATTTACTATAAACCTATTCTAATTAAAACTATGGTATTGGTATAGTATAAACAAACAGATCCATGAGTAGAAGAGGGCTTGGTATATGACATGTGGTACTATTAATCAATGGGTATCACACACTAATGAAGAAGGGACTTTAACCAGTTAACCATATGGAAAAAGGATTAGATCTCTTCTGCACAAACAAAAATCAATTACAGGTGGATTAAAGAATTAAACATGAAAAGAAAAACTAAACATTTTATGAGAAAATAAAGAAGATTTTCTGACATGGGAGTAGGGAAGAATTATTCAAACAAGCAAGCAGGTACCAAAAAAAATAAAAAGATGGATACATTTGATTATATGTAAAATTTACACATTTCTGTATAACTAAAGGAGAAAAAATGACACTTGAAAGGTGTTGTTAGGATTATTATTGTAAATATTCGAGTAACCCCTCACTTTTAAAAATCAATTAGAAAATGGCAGAGTCCATTGGAAAACTAAACAAATATAGTTAGAAAATGACAGAGTCCATTGGAAAACTAAACAAATATAGTTAGGCAATTCACAGAGAAAGAGAACAGCATACAAACTGTTTCCCTCATAGTTCCTAGGAAAATGCAAATTAAGTATCATTTCTTAAACATTTCCTTGAAATCAATTTAAAAATCGGTATCTGGTTAAGATGTGTCCAACTCTTACATGCTCCTTATAATAACTTTGGTAGGAATGTAAATTGCTGCAACTGCTTTAGAACCTTTTCTGCAATTTCTTGTAAAACTGAGGAAGCATATACCTTGGGACTGACCTCTTTTCAGTTCTGGGCGTCAGCTGGAGAAAAATATCTCCAATACGAGCACAAGTTATATATGAAAACTTTCAGCATTCACTGCCTTTGGTAGTGAAAGATGACAAATAACCTAATTGTAAAGGATGTGAAATTGTTACTCACACAAGGGACTCCCACATAACAGTTAAAATGAATAAACTACATGAATTACATGTATCAACATGAATAAATCTTAAAGACAATCTTAAGTGAAAAACGTTGTAAAGGTTATATAGTACCATCAGTAAGGGTAAAATTTAAAAAAATAAGATAGTATATAAGATTCACAGATGAAACATGAATATATACTAAAATATACATGAGAGTAACATATATCACATTTGTGGATACTTCTGAGGGAAAAAAAACATTTTTTTCCCCAAAAAGATTTACAGAAAATAAGGTTTGGTGACATGTACATAAGTGCTTCACTACTGTCCATACTTTCTATTTGAAATTTTTCATAAATATTTTCAAAGCAAATTAACAAAACTAAGTTGAATTCTCAAGAAAAGATGCAACTCATTAGGAAAAAAACTGCTGTTGAGAAAAGATGTGAACCACTGAAATCTGAGTGGTAGTGAGGTCCCGTGAAATCTAGGATTCGGCAATTTTACAAGTGTTTTTAAGCTTTGCCAAATTAAAAAAAAAAAAAAAAAAGGTCCCGTGAAATCTAGGATTCGGCAATTTTACAAGTGTTTTTAAGCTTTGCCAAATTAAAAAAAAAAAAAAAAAACCGGAGAGAAATCTTAAACACTTTTTGATGTGGTTTCTGCAGAGAAAATAATCAGCAAAATCATATAACAATAAAAGACCCTGGCCTCAGGTAACAAAAAATGGTGAATAAATGTCTGTGCTTTAGGTCAAAATACTATATTTAGAAAGTTAAAAAATAAAATACACTTTAAAGTGTTAAAAAATGTTACTGAACATTTTAACTGAAAAAAAGTTTTAAAGCTGGTAAAAACAGAGTATATTTATATTCATTTATTCTGTTTTAGTTAGCTTTTAAAATGAACTAATATAAGTCCTAATCAAATCAGATAAAATGGCTTCTATCACAGTAATAATTAGAACATTTTTTTCTAGCCAGGCATTGTGGCTCATGCTTGTAATCCCAACACTTTGGGAGGCTGACGTGGGTGGATCACTTGAGGCCAGGAGTTCTCGACTAGACTGGCTAACACAGTGAAACCCCGCCTCTACTAAAAATACAAAAATATTAGGTGTGGTAGTGCAGCTACACGGGAGGCTGAGGCATGAGCATTGCTTGAACCCAGGAGGTGGAGGTTGCGGTGAGCCAAGATCGTGTCACTGGACTCCAGCCTGGGCGACAAAGCGAGACTCTTGTCTCAAAAAAAAAAAAATAATAATAATTTTTTTTCTTCAAACAGATAATTGGGTTAAGATAAGTTGAGGAGAAAATGGAAACCAGAGGTAAAGTTACAAAACAACGAACTATGTGGCAATGTATCTTAGCAAATAAGGGACACAATCTGGCTCTGACGTTTATTAATACAAGGGAAACTAGAACAATTATCCCTCAGCACTGTATAGAAAATAATGCTTAATATTTTGTTAATGCCACAGGTTTTTATTTGTAGGTAACCATTACCAGTTTTTAGCCACAGACCTATAATGGAATTTTTTGCCATAAGGCTATTTCCTAGTATTCAAAACTTGGGCTACCCTGGCCATATTTGATAGGAAAAGCATCTTGGATTTAGGAAACTAAAACTTATCTGTCCATAGTAATAATACATTTTTACCCTTTAGGTTAATTTCATTTACTCTATTTATTAATTTAAATTTTAGGTAAAAAAATTCTTTTCCTTACTTATTGGGGAGTCTGTTTCATTAGTTTCCTTTATTCGTGGCTAAATTACTACAAAATTCACCAGAGTTCATCATGATTAAAGGAAACTAATGGAACAGACTGTAACTTGTGCCAGTGAAGTTGAATACCTATTTCTGAAATTCCTGGCCTCAAGTGATTCTCTCACCTATCAGCCTTCTGAGTAGGTGGTCCTGTAATTTGTCTATAGGAAGTTAAGTTTTTTCTTAGTAACAGGCACGACATTGAGCTGGCACCAAAGAAAGATCTCTACTTACTGGATGCAGAAAATGGGGTCACCAGATTTGGCAAATAAAAAACGCAGGATGCCCTGTTAGATTTGAATTTCAGACAATGAATTACTTCTTTACAGGAACAGCTCATTTCAAAATTAAAATATCCTATCTGATAAAAGACATTGTCAACTGTGATAAAAACTAAATTTTACACAGATTAAAACTCAGCAGCAAACTAATCCCACTCACTTGAGTACACACACCTGGTCACGGCAGTTTTAAAGTCTTCCATAGGTTAGCTTTCTGATCTACAATTAGGCAGTCTGTTCACATACTGTCAAAGAGTCCAAGTCCAGCTAGCTCAAGGAACACTAAATTTCAGACACTGATCATAAGTGGTCACTGTCTGCATTCTAAAAATTACAACCTCTGGTTGTTCCTCCTCTGTTATATTCCTCAGTGTTCCCATTTCCAGCTCTTTCTGTCTTCCTCCTATAAGCTAAAGTTCTGCATTCGAGTCTGTTTCCTAGCAACTGTTTTTGCTCATTTTGGTCTGTGTTGTGGCAATGTGGCCTACAATTTATATTTTATTTTCTTCAGATGACAGTCCAGCAACTTCATATTGTTCCTTTCACCTACAGTACACTGCTACGTTCTTCCATAACAATGATTTATCTGGCCCCTTCCTTAATATAGTTGGAAATGCTTTACTATTTACTGCCCCTGAATCAGCACTGGCATCAACTGAGACCTCGGTAGAAATACAGAATCTCAGTATCAGCTCCAGACCCAATGAATCAGGATCTGCATTTCAAAAAGATGCCCAGGTGATGTGTAAGCACATTACAGTTTGCTATGTACTGCTCTAGATAATTCAATTAAAAAAACTTAAAATGTTTTGCTATCTTCTATATTTTATATTTTATAGAAGATAGCAAATATATAGAAGAAGATATATTTTATAGAAGATAGCAAAAAAGAATAAGAAAACACAGATATGTATTTGCCTTACAGGAAGTCTAACTCTAGGGAAGATTATTGGGAGAGAGGAGATTTAAACTTGATAAACTAAGGACAGAGAAAAACATCTGCTTCAATAGAAAACTGCACTGTTGAGAGCACAGCCTTTCAGGTTTTCAGATTCTGATTATATGGGAAGTCTGATTCTTTCAGCATCTTGGAGTTATTTTACAACTGTCAACTGTAGATAACCAACAGCAAGGCAAAATAATTGTATTCTTGTAAATTCTATCTGGTGAAGGTTCAGTGATAGAATTTGTCTCACTGTGGAAGCAGCCAATTTTGCCTTCACTTGTGTATTTATTTCAATATTTCTGCTCTATAAACATGTCTACTTTTAACTGTCACTTAAACTGGTTGTAGCATCTTACCAGTTCCTATTTTAATAATCTTTTAATGCAAGAAAATATTAATTTGCTCCATTCAATCACTCTGGTCAGTATAAAACCTAGTACTCCTCATGGAAGAAGAAAAAAATCCAACTTCTTATAGGATAACAAGCAAACCAGTAACAAAAACCCCAGTCTTAGAAAGATTCACCACGGTATAAATAAAATTCAGGTTTTCAATACTTTTCAATGTCAAATAATAAAACCACTTTTTGACAAGGTGAATTTTGCTTGAGCCCTGCGCTGGTTCTTTATTAGCTATAATTTAAAAAATCCACCCTTGAGTTAGGTAAGACTCAAGGATCCCCCCTTGTTTACCTATGACCAGGCCAGAGAAAGACCCTCCAAATTCCCATTTTTTGCTTCAATTATGAATTTATGAATAATTTGCTGAGCTGCATGGCCCTACAGATCAAGTGGAACAAAATACTTGTTAAACTTTAGTTTCTCTCCTTCCCCCAGGTTGCTGAACTTTAGCCAGCTCTCAGCCAGAGCCAGGGAATAACATTCTCAGATCTACTATTAGATCAAGCCACCCTTATATCCTACTTCCTCACACCAAAACTTTCCAGCACGGTTCACTCCTTGGAGACTCTTGCAGATCTTTTGGTTCCACCCATTGCAAAAGTCCCTTTTCTCCTCCTGCAATAACCCTTTTGAATAAAGTCTCTCCTAAGTCCAGATTTCTTATTTGACATTGTCTTAAAAATTCTGCATAGCAGAAAATTAAGACTTTCTCCTGCCTTAGGATTGGTATCATTTTACTTTAGTGCCTAAATACAGCATGTTTTGTGATTCTAAGATTAACATTTAATATTTTTGTAGCACTACCTAAGAATCAAAAGAGAATGAAATAAATGTAGAATACATTGATTAGACCTCTCCTACTACCTTAGGTAGTAAACAAAAGTATTTGTTCTTCATACAATTTGAACGCTGCCGGCTCAGGGAATTAACCAGCTTTACTTTAAAACATCAGTAGTTTTAAAGAGTTCTTAAGCATTATCTCTTGCTACCCATTGAAAAACGGTAAGGAAGGTAGACTAGGTTGAGGAAGCTGAGAAAAATCATACGTGGCCATGATGCTTGCAAGACTTCCTAATAAAGCAAGGTCTAGGACATTATCACAGGGGTTTCGAGGTGTTAATGCAGAACACCCCACCACCACTACCAAAACAGCAGAACAGACACTAACAAAACAACAGCAGAGGGAACTGAGGATTAATCACGGAACTCACTTTTTCTTCCTAAATTTGTGGAGGAGATGCAGAAATACCCGTTCCAATATGTTAATTCACGTTAACATAGTTTTTTAGTTTGTTACCAGTCTCCTTATTAGTGGGAAAGTAAGATTTAGAGGAAATTCAACAAAACAAAAAATGTACTTCGTTTTGTAACTGATGTCTCTTTTACGAAAAATAGAAAACAAACTTTCATGAAATGTTTTATGAAAAAAATTAAAGGGTTTTTTTTTGGCATAGGGTCTTGCAACTTATAAAGCATCTTCCCAGATTATCTCTTATATAACAAAAATACAGTTTAATCTACCCCTACGCCCCACATCAGTAGCTTTAGTTAAGGGCACATACACCTACAAAAGTTACGCATCTTGCAACTGTGAACTTTTTGTGCCTGTCATCTTCAAATACTGATTACCTATAACATGACAATTGGCATTAATCAAAGGGCCCAAAGGCCAAGAGGAGAGTCTCAATCCTCAAGAAGATCTAGGCACAGTAAGAAAGGTAAAGTTAATTTAAAACAAAAATATAGTCTATAACATCATTGAAAAGATTTGGTTCAAGTGTGGTAGTCAGGACATGCCAGGTACAGTGCTTAGGGCAAATATCATCTCAGGAACCTTCATAGCCACCCTGAGGAAAGTACTATCATTCTCATTTACAGATGAAGAAACTCAAGCCTACAGCTTTTGTCATCATGCCTAACAGAGTGCCCTCAAACCCTGCAATGATTCGCACCCCAACCCTGTAAGAGGCCACATACATTTCGTCCTTAGTTCACGGCTATTTACAAATGACTAAAACCACCAGATCCGTCCAATGGGCACCTACTAAGTTCATGGTACCGGGATGGAAAAATAAACATTAGCCTTTGACTTCAAAGGGCCAGGGTTGAGAAGATTCTGATTTGAAAAATTAAAAACAAAAATAGCAGAGATACAGGCTGTCTACGGGGTTCAAGGCCACAATATAATTCTAAGTAGTTCAAGTCAAAATCGTAGCTTTGAAGGCCCTGGGCCTACTGGACACGCGACGACCCTCGGAGAGGTCAGAGGCGGCAGAACCTGTTCTGGGCTTTGGCCCAAGGCGTTGCGTCGCAGATGAACTATGGGGTAGGGGTTGAGCTGGGGGTGAGAGGCCCCGGCCAGCTGCTGGAAATCCCCCTCACGTGTGCGGGCCTCCTCTTCCCCCCCTCCCCGGGTTCCCCCGTGACGCTGCCGGGCTCCTTCGCCACTCAGGGGCCCGTCTCCACTCTCCCGCTCCTCCCCAGGGCCTCCCCCGCTTCCCTTCCACCTTAGCTTCAGCTCTCCTCCGCCCGGCTTCGGGCAGGATCCGCGTCCACGCAGGACACACTCGACTGCCCGCTTCCCAGCCAGTCCCCGCGCTACCACTGAGAGGACGGCAAGCGCGGGCTAGAGGAGCTCAACGCCACCACAAAGAGACGTCCGGGAGAAGCCTAGAGCGGACACGAATCTGGCGGCCTCCGGGGACGGAAGGGGCGGGGCGGAGTGAAGTGGCAAATGATTCAAGGCGAGGCAAGAGTTGCTTCAGGTGCTGTGTTTTGCAGTCCTCCGAGAGGTTAGGGATATGGGAGGTCCCTGGGGGCCATCTCTTACAAGACACAGTTCCCACTAAATTGGATTGTATTTGTAAATCTCCACACCTGTGCGTGATAGTAAACTTTTGCACGCAAATACCCCGACCTCTGAAGGAGGGTGTGTTAAAAGGATCTGAAGAATGGACCCGTTGTTTAAGGTCTCACGTTCTATTTCTTTCATTCAAGCGAAATATATTCCAAAATGCATCTTTTATTGTAAGCTATAAAAATAGCTATTACTTCGAGTAAAATGTAGGCTCCAGGAAAATCCTTGTAAATTTTCTCAGAACAGAAATGGCATTTTTCTTGTATCCTATTGTCTGTCACAGTATAGGTGCTCATTAATTTTTACAGTGGGTTTTATTATCTAGAATCCTGGAGAACAGAACATCTCTTAAAGATTCTTGGCTTAATTATTTTAAGTTCGGGATAGCAGGGAAACAAAAACTATTGTTTGAAACCCCCCAGTGAACAGGCAAATAAGACAAGCTCCACCAAGGCCCAAACTTGCTAGTAATTCACTGCATTACTGTAATCTGTTTTCTGCAGTGAGTCTATAGTCCTCCCACCACTTTCATACTGCTCCCCGACTAGGCAGGCGATTGATGCCTGGAACTAGGGAACGACAGAAAGGAAAAAAACAATGGATAATTTCTTCAACTGTGTCTGCAGGAGGTTGCATTCTATAATTCTTTTACTGTTTACTTTGTGGTTGGCACTTTGTTAAGTAATGATTAGACAAAAAGAATAAAATGTATTTCTGCTTCCAAGGAACTCACAAACTAGTGAGAGAGGAATAAACAGTTAATCACAGTCATAACAGAAACACATGGATATAAACAGAATAAAATGACGGGGCTAAAGCAGGAGTGTTCTGGGAGCAGATTAATGCCTGCATGGAACTGTCATGTGGGAAACTAATTTGATGCAATGGTGGCTTCCCAGTAAACGAGGCAAGCTCTCCTAAAGGTAATGAAACAGAAGGCTCACAGCTTGAATTAAGATTATTAAATAATAGAGCCTATTTAATTTCAGTATCCAGTGAAAAGGTGGAAGAGTTGTGGTAAGTGGACACAGTTAGGATAAGGTGCAAGCAAGTGGAAGGACACCATCACCTGAATCATGGGTTAAGTAATGTGCATATATTCTATCTGCCACAACAGCCTTCTCTGCTGATGGTATACCTATGAGGACCAGAGATGAGGTGTCAGCAAGGAGACCCACAGGTGGAAAGTGCTTTGGGCCAATGGTACACACCTGCTTTATTGGATAGAAGCAGGGAAGTATGCCTGGTCACAGCCAGAGCTTACTGGTTAAGTTGTTGAACAGATACAGGTTTTTTTTTTGCATTTCCTGGGCAGAGCACATATGAGACTATTCTAGGTGTGACGAATGGGTGGCTGATTTAGGAGTGACATAGTTAATAGCCCAGAGATGTCATGATTGCTCATAGCTTAGTTTTTCCATCCCTTTTTGGCTATCAGTGACTCTCTATTCCATCATATTTGTATTTAACTTTGCCATGTCTTATAGTTTACTAACTTACTATATATATTTTACATAATCTTGCCTATGTTTCACAAAGTATGTGCTTACTCATATTCTATATTTAAAATATGCTAGGAGTTTTGCATTTATCTCACAAGCTACTAGCTTACTTACTCTCTGTAGTTAACACTTCTTATGACGTTCATCCATCTCTAAGGAAACTGCAAAGCCTTTCAGTATGGGTAGAGTGGAAAGCTGGAAAGGCACGTAAGTAAAAAATAATGCCCTTTTTATGCCCTCTTAGAGATACTGAATTTTAACATGTGAAAACTGTAAAACTATCAGGAGTGTAGAGAATAGAAAAGAGGTGCAGTCCTGGGCTAGAGGGCCAGGTGGAAACTCTTGCCCTAATGCAGATGATTAAGAAGCGGCCCTCCACCAGCTGAGGCAGAGGCTCTATGGGATGACATGTGATTCCTTCCCACTCACCTCCTCCCACAGGGTTTGGTAATGTCTAGAGGCATTGTGGTTGTAACAGCAAGGGGTGCTACTAGTATCTAGTGGGGTAAAGGACAGGGTAACTGCTAAATATTTAATAATGCACAGGACAATCCCCCTCCTCCAACAACAAAGAACTAACTGGCTCAAGATTTCAGTAGAGCCAAGATTGAGAAACCCTAAATGAAGGACATTTAAAAGGCACAGAGATGATAGAAGTTAAGTAAGCAGAATTGGTCAGTTTTTTATATGATTAGATATAGAGGTTAGAAAGAAGTAAAGAATTATTTCAGGTTTCTAGTTTGGATAACTGAGAGGTCAAAGGGAGGAATGGGCTAGGGAGAATAGAGGTAAGAATTTGAATGCTGAATATGCTAAGTTTTCTCAAACTTATCAAGTGTACCTCCAAGTGAAGATATACAGCTGGCAGTTGGAAGAAGAGGGCAGGATATGAGAGAGATCTCAGCTGAAGATAAGAGATTTGGGAGATGTTGGTCTGTGAGTGATAGTTCTATCTTTGGAGGTGGATGGGATAGGGAAGATGATACCTACGCAATGAATAGGGTAAAATGAGAAAGAATAGGGCTAAGGATTAATCTAAATTTCTGAGCTCTCCTTCCATTTTACTGAATCAGAATCTCGGTCCTCCAAGCCAGTCTACCAGATCAGATAAGATCCAAGAATCTGCATTTTTGGCAAGCAACCCAGGTGATTTTGCAGCACACTACCATTTTAGAACAACAGATTTAGGTCTCAGAAGAGAAGTCTCAAAAGGAGCAGAGAGCGATGTAGCAAGAAAACTAGGGAAGAACAGAGACCCACAAGCCAAGAAAGGAAAGTTTAAAGCAGGGCTCTGTCGGTGCAAGAGGTTGTTGTAGAGCCGTACTGGCCATTAGAAATACAATGTGAGTCACATAAGCTATTGTAAGTTTTCTGGTAGTGATACAAAAAGCTAAACAGAAGCAGATGAAATTGATTTTAGAGATATAGCTTGTTTAACCCAGTAATTAAGAATTATCATTATAACATGTAATTAACATAAAAACTAATGAGGTATGTCACATTCTTTTATTCATATTATGTCTTGGAAACCTGGTGTGTGTTTTACACCTCCAGTGCCTCCCAATTTGGTCTAGCTACACTTCAAATTTTCGGTAGCCACATGTGCCTAGTGGCTACCAGAGTGGATAGCACAGGTGTAGAAAGTCAAGTAAGGAAAACGCTCTTATCTTCCAGCTCAGACTAAAATGAACTAGAATGAAAATAAAAAACTAAATATGTTCCATAGCTGTACTAATAAAATAGTTATAGATGGTGTGATAAGACCTGTTTCAGTGATGTGGGTGATGGTAGAAACCAGAATATACCCAGTTAAAGAGTGGGAAGTTAGAGATGCTGACAGCTACTTGAGAGAACATCTTCAACAAACTTTGCTGTTAAGTATAAAGAGGCCCCCCTTTTTTGTGTCTTTGAATATGAATTTTAAGATTAAAGAACACAATTCAGTTTTTAATTTAGGTTTTAACAATTACATTTGGATTTCTGCTTCTGCAAAATTATGCTATCACTAGAAACACCTGGAAAATTGAGCATAATATGTGAAATGAATTGGGCATGGTAACTCACAAATGTAGTCCTAGCTAACTGGAGAAGCTGAGATGGGAGTATCACTTGAGGAAAGATATATATATTTTATATATTATATATATGCATGTAT
>NW_012107919.1:6083740-6088711 GCF_000951045.1 Mandrillus leucophaeus
TTTAGAAAATAATTTTTTATATTATAGTAATCTGTGAAAATGCATTATTAGCATTTTTAGAAAAATTATTTTCTAAAAACTTGCACTTTTAGAAAAATTATTTTCTAAAAACTTGCACTTTTAGAAATAATATTTTATATTACAATAATCTATAAAAATGCATATTATAAATATATAATATTTATAAGATATATACACACATATATACAGTCATATAAATCATAAGTATGTATACTTATACATATTTAGGGAAGGGTTGTATATATAAATATAGACATATATGTATGTATATATGAAATAATTGTTTTCAGACATTAGCCCAACAGGCAGTGCAGGATTGTGATCCCTGAGAGAACAGAAACAATGAATTAAGTTCCATAATGACCCCAGCTTACTATCTGGAGGCAGTGTCCAGAGCCTAGAACAGGGAGGGGAACCTGAACAAAAACCCGTGGTTTCACTAAATGGAGGCGACAGACATGGGAATTTGGAGAGGCTGATGGGCAGAGTATCTGAGAGGAGGACATGGCACACAGGAGAGTCTTGGACATCTATAAGAGTGTTCCTTTGTATTGAGCACTTCCCTTTGGGGCTGAGTACTTATCTGTGCAATGGAAGGGTGAAACTCCACGAGGCTGGGGAAAAGCAATGGGCCAAACAGTTTCTAGTACTTACACAGGGCTGGGAATAGTTTGTCTTCCCGTAAGCCAGAGCAGATTGACAGACCTTGTAAGAAGCTCTTATTTGTTTCTACCAATCAAAGTAACAGTAGGAGCTGGGCCAGGTCGGTCTTTCTCTCTCTCTTCCTGTCTCCACATGGGCTCTTTGCTTAAGCTAGTTTGGTCTTCTTCACAGCATGGCAGCCAGAGGGTAGTTGGATTTATCACATGGTGTCTCAGCTCCCCGGGTTTGTGCTCCAGGAAGCAAGGTGAAAGCCTCTTTGCCTTTTATGACTTAGCCCCTGGAAACATGTAGCGTCACTTCCACTGAATTCTCTTGGTTATGTGGGAGTCATTAAGTTGCCCCAGATTCACAGGAAAGGAACATAATCTCTACCTCTTGATGGGAGGAGTGTCAAAAAACATATTTTAAAAAAATTCTACAGTACTTATGCTAATGCATACAATAGCATGGCCTGGTGTCAAATCTAATAACTACCATAATTGCAAAGTAGTAATGAATATGAATGTATCCTGAGATATCTGTAACAACTATAATATGATACAAAAAAGTTATGTGATTGCTATTGGTGACAAAGTTATAGATACTGTAAACAAAGTTATTAGTACTGCAGCAGTGCTAATAGGCGCTGCTAATACTATAAATGAAACGCTAAATTTCAATTAGAGGTTAGGAAAAATAAAGAGAAATCTCACTAGGGACATACAACAGCATTTAGGACCCAGATGAAGTTACAAACCATGAATACACGGAGACGTAAAATAATGATGTGAAAATTTCAGTTTTTCTTCTAGTGTATAGGTGTCCTTGTGTAGGACCAGTGAAGGCAGACAACAGAATTAAGGGAGAGCGATTGATGGTTAGATGTATAAGAAGGACAAGAGAGTTTAGGGTTTTGTCATGGAAGTCATTAGATGGTGAGAATCATGAGACAAGACATAATGTCAGTTTAATTTACTATAGTATTCCAAGAGCCTACCACTATTAGTTGAGTAAGTGGAATGGTTGAAGTGACAAATCTCTTCAAATAAACAAATGAACAAAAGAGGGAAAGCTGGTTGAGAATGAAGAGAAATGGAGCTTTCAAAATCAAAGTTGAAGGCAAGGAGGTGAAATCTGTGATCAAATTGAAACAATGAACAGTTGTGGTCAGAGAGTGGAACTAGAGTTTAGGATATCAGCTAGTGAGGTAGTTTCCTGTGAGAAATTCACAGCTTCTCAGTAAAGGTACTTGGGAATGTGCAAAGGAACCAAGAATTAGGCAAAAAGGAAACATTTGTGTGCAAGAATCCCACGTTTGGGATGAGATGGCATGTCCTCTGAAAGGGAATGAAGGGGAATGAATTCTTAGCAATAGTTTCATTTCCTTTGTGTAAGCTTTTTATTGAATTTTGACATACCGCAAAGAAGTACACAAGTTCTAAGTCTATAGCTTGATACATTTTTATATCTGTGTAACCACTACCCACGTCAAGAAATTATGAGCTCCCAGAAGTCTCTCATACGCTGTCTCCCAGTTGTGAGCACCTTTTACCAAAGGTAACCACCATTCTAACTTCTTTGACCATAGATTGGTTTTGGTTGTTTCTGGACTTTGAGCTTTGGAATTGTACCACATATATTCTTTTGTGTCTGGCCTCTTGTGGTCAATATTATGTCCATGAAATTCATCGATGTTGTATGTAGCAATTAATTATTTGCCGTTGTTGAGTGGTGTTTCTATTACATGAAACTGACATTTTCTTTTATCTGTTTCACTGTTGATGGACATTGGGTTCATTCAGTTTGGGGCTTCTACAAATAATGCTGCAAGAAACATTAGAACATTCTGTCTTTTGGTTCACATACATTTACACTTTCATTTGGATATGTAGTAGGGAGTGGAATTGTTGGATTATAGGCAATGTGTGTGTTCAGTTTGAGTAGATACTGCTGAAGAGGTTTTCAAAGTGGTTGCATCTATTTACATTCCTTCCAGCACCAATTTACACTCGTAAACCACTTGGAGTTCTCAGTTGTTATTGTTGGCTTTCATTTTAGTTATTCTGGAGCATGCATAACTAATTGCTTTCTAAAGCTTCAATATCCTCCTTGGGGCATGAAACAAAACTCTAAGTGGGCTCTGGAATCAGACTGCCTGGTTCAAATCCTGGCTCAGCCACTAGTAGGATAACGTGTGTGGAATTTACATTAATTCTCTAAGCTTCAAATTCTTATCTGTAAAACAGAGAAAGTAGCATCTGCCTTATAGGGTTTTTGTGGGGAATAAATGAATATGTGTTTGTGTATGTGTGTGTGTTTGTGTATAACTTTTTAAATATACAGTTTGGTATAGTGCCTGGCACATAGTGAGTTCTCAATAACTGGTGGCTGTAATTATTCTTGCTACTATTTATGGACCTCCAATTATATCTGAAAACACTGGAATGATAAGCTCACATATCTCATTTATGATATGGTGTATTTCAATCTTGAAAAATGGATATTAAACTTCAAAGAAGTGGAGTCATCATTTGAATTAGTATCCTCTAACCTCACACCTACCTTGTCCTTTCCTTCCTTATAACAATATTTAAGAGTCAGTCGATTTAAAGAAATGTGATATAGGGGATTTAACTAATGACTGGACAGAAGGACAGATTGAAACTGCACTTTTCAGTGGTTCTTCTGATTTGTCTCATTTGAAGTAAAGATTTCAGACTGTTGTGGGGTGGCATAGGGGAAGGAAATACAGATTTGTTCACAGCTGCTACTCAAAATACTAGCCATGTAACTAGGAAAGAATTTGGCTCAAATAAAAATCCCAGGGCTCTTTATTGCCATCATGATCATTATTTTATCAATTAGGATTTATCTGGGTGTCCACAGTGTGTTTGGTGCAACATCAAGGAAGGAAGCTGATGATTACAGGAACCATTTTGGTTACATCTTCGAATTACCCAAATGGTGTGAATTAAATGCAGAAATTAATTTTAAAAATTAGTAATTCAACAGCACTGGGAGTAAAAAAAAAAAAAGAGAACTAGAAAAGGAATTAAGAGGTTGATGAAATTTAGTTCCATAAATGGTAATGTTATACAACTAACATATAAATGATAATTTTTAAAGGTTACATAACCAGTACATAATAGGGACAGTCAAAACTCACACCCAGGTTGTCTGTCTAAAAATACAGTGTTTTTCCTACCCAATCAGGCTGCATCTCAATCTGCAAGAATCATATTCTTAGAAAACTAGAAAATATTATATATTTATAATATTAATATCAATTACTTCTTTTGAATTGCTCCTTTGGAAAATTGGTCAAGCCATTAGATTCTACTTGTTCTATCTTTTCTGTATTAGTCATTATCTGTGATAAGAAGAGAAGGTAATGATAGCTTTGGTCAGGATGCCCTAGCTTTGGTGGAGCTTATTTAGATGAACATCATGAGTATTCTAAATATTTTTGGAAAAAATTACTAAAACATTATAGATATTTTTGAGATTCCTTGAAAAAATTTCGTTTGGGCCTTTGGACAGATCTTTGCAGAGCAATACTGCCTAAAAGCCAGCAGAGGGAGAACAGAGCATTGTTTTGCTAATTTTCACCAAGTTTCCCCTCATTCTCTTTTACGTTTTATTTTTCCACATATTTAATACATTTCTTGACCATGAGATACTATTATCCTGTCCTGCACTTTTGGAAAGGGCAGAGGATGCTGCTATCATTGAATTAGAGTTTTGTTTAACTCACTGATCAATAGGCTGTCAAATGAGCTGGGTTAGACAGTTCTTTTTCTTTTCTTTTTTTTCTTATACTTTATGTTCTAGGGTACATGTGCACAAAGTGCAGGTTTGTTACATATGTATACATGTGCCATGTTGGTGTGCTGCAACCATTAACTCATCATTTGCATTAGGTATATCTCCTAATACTATCCCTCCTTGTTCCCCGCACCCCACAACAGGCCCAAGTGTGTGATGTTCCCCTTCCTGTATCCAAGTGATCTCATTGTTCAGTTCCCACCTATGAGTGAGAATATGCGGTGTTTGGTTTTCTGTTCTTGCGATATTTTGCTAAGAATGATGGTTTCCAGCTGCTTCCATGTCCCTACAAAGGACACGAACTCATCCTTTTTTAAGGCTGCATGGTATTCCATGGTGTATATGTGCCACATTTTCTTAATCCAGTCTGTCATTGATGGACATTTGGGATGGTTCCAAGTCTTTGCTATTGTGAATAGTGCTGCAATAAACATACGTGTGCATGTGTCTTTATAGCAGCATGATTTATAATCCTTTGGGTAT
>NW_012107919.1:6091896-6092399 GCF_000951045.1 Mandrillus leucophaeus
ATGTGGTGCTGAGAAGAATGTATATTCTGTTGATTTGGGGTGGAGAGTTCTGTAGATGTCTATTAGGTCTGTTTGTTGCAGAGCTGAGTTCAGGTTGTGGATATGCTTGTTAACCTTCTGTCTCATTGATCTGTCTGATTTTGACAGTGGAGTGTTAAAGTCTCCCATTATTATTGTATGGGAGTCTAAGTCTCTTTGTAAGACTCTAAGGTCTTGGTTTATGAATCTGGGTGCTCCTGTATTAGGTGCATATGTATTCAGGATAATGAGCTCTTCTTGTTGAATTGATCCCTTTACCATTATGTAATGGCCTTCTTTGTCTCTTTTGATGTTTGTTTGTTTAGAGTCTGTTTTATCAGAGACTATAATTGCAACCCCTGCCTTTGTTTTCCATTTTCTTGGTAGATGTTCTTCCATCCCTTTATTTTGAGCCTATGTGTGTCTCTGCATGTGAGATGGGTCTCCTGAATACAGCAAACTGATGGGTCTTGACTCTTTATCCA
>NW_012107919.1:6096909-6098435 GCF_000951045.1 Mandrillus leucophaeus
CGGATCTCAGCTCACTGCAAGCTCCGCCTCCCAGGTTTACGTCATTCTCCTGCCTCAGCCTCCCGAGTAGCTGGGACTACAGGCGCCCGCCACCTTGCCCGGCTAGTTTTTTGTATTTTTTTTTTTTTTTAGTAGAGACAGGGTTTCACCGGGTTAGCCAGGATGTTCTCGAACTCCTGACCTTGTGATCCGCCCATCTCGGCCTCCCAAAGTGCTGAGATTACAGGCTTGAGCCACCGTGCCCGGCTTGATTTTTTATTATTTGCATTTTAATTGCTATTTAACAGTCTGTCTTCTCTTGCATTCTGAAAGTCCCACTGGGGCACAGGCCATGTCTAGTTTGTTTATCATTGAATTCCCAATGCCTATCTTAGTACCTGGAACACATGGTGATTCAATAAAAAGTTGTTAAGTGAATAAATGATTGAATGAGTAAATAAATAGTGATAAAGTGGGGGAGATAAATTCAAGATAAATTTTGCAATAGTCAGGACTTGATGAGTTTTATAAAATATCCTACTTTACTGAGCACTTATGTGCTCTGCAGAGGACGGAGTACTTTGCATGCATTATCTTATTTAAATTTCACAACAATCACCTGCGTAACATGTACCACAGCTCTTCCTGTTTTTCATATGGGGGAAAAAGAAGATTAAAGAGACTAAATGCTAGTTTGAACCATATGAAATTGCCACCTAATAATGTGCCCAATATAGTTAATGAGTCAGTAAATACTCTACAAACTGAATGTGTGTTTTCTCACCAAATTTATATGTTGAAACCTAATCCCCAATGTGATAGTATTAGGAAATGGGGCCTTTGGGAGGTAATTAGGTCACAGATATGGAGCCCTGATGAATGGAACTAATGCGCTTATAAGGGACTGAAGAGGTCAGAGTTCTTCCTTCCACCATGTGAGAATACACACCAAATCTGCCAGCTCCTTGATCTTAAACTTTCTAGTCTCAAGAACTGTGAGATATAAATATCTTTTGTTTATAAGCCACCAGTTTATGGTGCTTTATTATAGCAGTCTAAATGGACCAAGACAAAGTGGTACTGAAACAGTTGAATATCCAGATGCAAAAAAGTAAACAGTGATTTTTGTGTCATACCATATATAAAAATTAATGCAAAATAGATCACATGTCCAAATATATCTACACTATTAAAAAAGGTCTAGAAGCAAGTATATGAGATATTCTTTGTATTTTGATTTAGACAAAATTTTTTTTTTAGATACAACCTAAACAACAGGAACCATAAAATAAAAAAATGATAATTGGATTTCATGAAAATGAAAAACTCTCAATCTTCAAAAGACACCGATGGAAACAAAAAGAAAAGCAACACACTCTGATAAAACACTTGTAGACATATATCTGATTAAGGACCTTTTTCTAGAATATATCAAGAACTCTTTTTTTTTTTCTTTTATTTATTTTTTATTATAATTATACTTTAAGTTCTAGGGTACATGTGCATAACGTGCAGGTTTGTTACATATGTATACTTGTGCCATGTTG
>NW_012107919.1:6100382-6103160 GCF_000951045.1 Mandrillus leucophaeus
ACTGATGGGTCTTGACTCTTTATCCAATTTGCCAGTCTGTTTCTTTTAATTGGACCATTTAGTCCATTTACATTTAAGGTTAATATTGTTATGTGTGAACTTGACCCTGTCATTGTGATATTAGCTAATTATTTTACTCATTAGTTGATGTAGTTTTTTTCCTAGCATCGATGGTCTTTACATTTTGGCATATTTTTGCAGTGGCTGGTACTCGTTGTTCCTTTCCATGTTTAGTGCTTCCTTCAGGAGCTCTTGTAGGGCAGGCCTGGTGGTGACAAAATCTCTCAGTATTTGCTTGTCTGTAAAGGATTTTATTTCTCCTTCACTTATGAAACTTAGTTTGGCTGGATATGAAATTCTGGGTTTAAAATTCTTTTCTTTAAGAATGTTGAATATTGGCCCACACTCTCTTCTGGCTTGTAGAGTTTCTGCTGAGAGTTCTACTGTTAGTCTGATGGGCTTCCCTTTGTGGGTAACCCAACCTTTCTCTCTGGCTGTCCTTAACAATTTTTCCTTCATTTCAACTTTGGTGACTCTGACAATTATGTGTCTTGGATTTGCTCTTCTCGAGGAGTATCCTTGTGGCGTTCTCTGTATTTCCTGAATTTGAATGTTGGCCTGCCTTGCTAGGTTGGGGAAGTTCTCCTGGATAATATCCTGCAGAGTGTTTTCCAGCTTGGTTCCATTCTCCCTGTCACTTTCAGGTACACCAATCAGATGTAGATTTGATCTTTTCACATACTCGCATATTTCTTGGAAACTTTGTTCATTTCTTTTTACTCTTTTTTCTCTAAACTTCTCTTCTTGCTTCATTTCATTCATTTGATCTTCAATCATTCATACCCTTTCTTGCAGTTGATCAAGTCGGTTACTGAAGCTTGTGCATTTCTCACATAGTTCTCTTGTCATGGTTTTCATCTCTATCAGGTCGTTTATGCTTTCTCTGCATTGGTGATTCTAGTTATCCATTCGTCAAATCTTTTTTCAAGGTTTTTAGTTTCTTTGCACTGGGTTTGTAGTTAGTTCCTCCTTTAGCTCAGAGAAGTTTGATTGTTTGAAGCCTTCTTCTCTCAACTCGTCAAAGTCATTCTCCGTCCAGGTTTGTTCTGTTGCTGGCGAGGAGCTGCATTCCTTTGGATGGGGAGAGGTGCTCTGATTTTTAGAATTTTCAGCTTTTCTGCACTGCTTTTTCCCCATCTTTGTGGTTTTATCTACCTTTGGTCTTTGACGATGGTGACATACAGATGGGATTTTGGTGTGGATGTCCTTTCTGTTTGTTAGTTTTCCTTCTAACAGTCAGGACCCTCAGCTGCAGGGGTTAGACAATTCTTAAGCATAGTCAGAGTTTATTTACATGGCTTTCACATGTTCTTCTCTCTAATATTGTGTCAATTAGGTGATTTTAAATATTATATATAATCAAGTCAATTAATATAGGTTCTCTCACCTCCAATAATTACTACTTAAAGAAAGTTACGATGTAATACCAAGGTTTGGAATTATCTCATTAGTGACTTGATGTTGGTATGTAAGAGGACAAATGTATATTGACTCAAAACAAAGTTGAAAATGATGACTTTTTATAATGAGAGTTTTAGAAATAAAATTCAAGTGCCAGTTAGTTGAAGTAATCACCTACTCATTTTTCCAAAAATCTTCAATGTTTCCACATTTACTATTTCTTTATTTTCTGTATCTTCAAAGTTTGAGGTAGAAAACTGAATATATTGCATACTTGTCCTCAAAGAATTCATAAGAGGCAGATACAGAAACAGATGATCAAAAATGTTAACAGTAGTGTTAGACATGTTCATGAGGCAGTAAGTGTGCATAGAACACAGGCACCCAAACCAATAAAGGGTATCTGGATTGCTTCCTGGAGGAGGGTCATCTGAACTGAGATTCCTTATTTATGCTTCATTTATGCTTTTGTGGGTGATTCCCTCCCCTATCCACATGGTTATGGTGAGAGCAGCTATTCTGTACATCATCATGCTGCATCCCTGGGCCACAAATGTTTGGGCCATGAGTGGGCACATGGAACATGCTGAGCCAATCAATGTCCCTCCCTAGGATTTTTCCACATGGGACTCACCGAAGCTTGAGAACTGTCAATTGCTATGTTTTCTGCCATTTGATAGAGGAAAACCAATAATAACAACAATGTGAGTTACATTGACATGCACAGGGAGAAGCAGAGACAAACTGTGAAGAGAACGCATCTCTCAGAGAATGCATTCTATTGTTACCTACAATAGATAATGCAATCACTTCCTTGCTCTCTGTTTCAGGAAACTTCCCAGTATCCTTACAGTAAATTTCTCTTTTTTTTTCAAGTTAATTTGAACTGGCTTCCTTTCTTCTGCAGCCATGAGAATCCCAGCTGGTATGAAGAGTTACCAAGGCAGAGGAAGGGTGAAGGACACTTCACGGACTGCATGATCAAAGCCACAGAGACGTAAAAAAGCATGGCATGTATAGAGTAATATAAATAGTTCAGTTTTGTTGAAACAAAATGAGAGAGAAAGAGTGCTAAGAGATTTGGTGAGAGATATGTCATTTTAAAGAGTTTAACTCTACCCTAAAGGCAGTTAAGAGCCTTACACTGGTTTAGACAGTGAGTGACATAGTCAGATATGTGGTTTAGAGAGATCACTGTGGCAGGAGTTTCTTCAATAGTTGTCTTATCTCTGGGCTTATCCTATGTTCCCTCACCCAGGAACCTGGGGGAAAAAGATGGGACATAGAAAATGTTTTCTTTCACTAGCCAGAGCAAAG
>NW_012107919.1:6104700-6116773 GCF_000951045.1 Mandrillus leucophaeus
CCATCAACTCGTCAGCACCCATCAACTCGTCATTTACATCAGGTATAACTCCCAATGCAATCCCTCCCCCTTGCCCCCTCCCCATGATAGGCCCCGGTGTGTGATGTCCCCCTTCCCCAGTCCAAGTGATCTCATTGTTCAGTTCCCACCTATGAGCTTATAATTCAATAATGGTAAGACAAATGACACAATTTAAAACAAAATTGGTTGAAGATGTGAAGACAAACTTTGTCGAAAATATATCAGTGGCAATGATATGTGAAAAGATGTTCAATATCATTAATCATTTATAAAATGCAAATTAAAGCCACAATGAGATAGCACTACACATCTACTATATGGCTAAAATTTTTTTAAAAAATTGATAAAATCAAGTGCTTGAGAGGAGGTATGGAGCAAATGACATTCTCATACATTTCAGGTGGAAATGCAAAAGAGTACAGCCACTTTGGAAATGCCGTTTGACAATCCTTACAAGTTAAACAGATCACTTAGAAATCCCACTCTCAGGCATTTATCAGGGACAATTTTAAGCACCTACCTAATCAATAATATGGATCTGAATGCTCATAGCAGCTTTATTCATAATAGTTGAAAAAAAGAAAGAACCAAGGTGTCCATTCAATGATGAATGGACAAATAAATAATGGTATACCCATACAATGGAATAACACTCAGCAATGAAAAAAGCTAATCTACTGATAAGCATAACATGTATGAATATCAGAAGCATTATGCTACAAAAAGAAGCCAGATACAGTATGTAGTCTTTTGCATGATTCCATTTATATGAAATTTTAGAAAAGAGGCACAAGTATAGAGATAGAAAGGAGATCAGTCGTTGCCAGAAGCCAAAGAGGATTGACAGCAATGGTAAATGAGGAAACTTTTGAGATGATACAAATGTTCTGTATTATCATTGTAGTGATATTCAAATAACTGAATTTATTTGTCAAAACTCATCAATTGTATACTTACAAATTGGTGAATATTACTGTCTATAGGTTGCACTTAAATCCCAATGGCTAATGAGAGAGAGAGAAAAGGAGAAGTGAGAAAGAGAGTAGAAGCTCATCTAACCCATTCCACAAGTGCAAGTGGCCTGCCTACTCACCTGCCTTAAGCAGAGGAAGGGAGAGGAAACTACTTTTGCATGAAAGCTGAAGAGATGTTTCATATTGTGGACTTGGCAGTTCCACTTTCTGAACTGAGACAATGGTTTGTAACTTGAGTTACCATAGAGCCATCGGTTACCTAAACTGAGAAAGTTATAAGGCCCATGAAGTCTCCTTTTCAGTCACAGAGAAAGATTCTCCTCTGAATAACTTTAAAGGGCCATTAAGAGGCAAAAAACAAAGTTGGATCCCCTAAATCATGCTTGTCCAATGTGCTAAGTACATTGACAAGAGAGTATTTCAGAAAGGTAGCTGTGAGCGTCAGGATAGGCAGGCAAGGAAACAAAGCCAGGGGAGGAGAAAATGACTGGGAGAAAGCGAAGGAAACTAATGAGCAGAGATTATTAGGATCTTGCTAATAGGAAAAGTTGCCGACATGAGTGAACTAAAAGGATAGAGCTTAGTGTCTTTTTAAGTATATATCTGCAGGTTTAAGGAACAATTTCATATCATTTTCCCTTTAGGTTTTCATCTTTGCAGCAAAACTCATTGATGTATTAATATAATCAGTCATTTATTTATTCAACAGATATTGTTAAGTGCCAACACACTGCTAAGCACTTGGATCTTGAGGTAAATAAGTGAAACACAGCCCTGCCCTCCTAGGATTTACAGTTTAGCAGGAAAGGGAAGCAATTAAATACAGCCATGTGCTGTGTAACAATGTTTTGGTCAATGACACAGTATATATACAGCAGTGGTCCAAAAAGATTATTCCTGTATTTTTGCTCTACCTTTTCTATGTTAAATATGTTTAGATGCACAAATAGTTACCATTGTGTTATAATTGCCTATAGTGCTCAGTACAGTAACATGCTGTACAGGTTTATAGCTTAGGAGCAATAGGCTACAGCATATAGCTTAGGTGTGTAGTAAGCTATACCATTTAGGTTTGTATAAGTACACTCTGTGATGTTCACACTGATAAAATTACCTAACAATACATTTCTCAGAATGTATCCCCATCATTAAGTGATGGATGACTGTAGTTTTGTTTTTAATTATATCCATGAAACCTAGCACATTGCTTATTACGTGCTTAATCAATATTTGTTGAATTAGTAGACATTTTATAATGTGTGTATGTATGTGAATATCAAAACAATCCTTAAAGCTGCTGAAACTTATTTTCTCTGTTGTGTATAGATTAACTTGCGGTTTTCTTAATTAAGGAAGTCTCTAGCAATGTTTGGTCTTGTCTCTGTTCTCTGCATGACCTTTGTGAGTCTAAAGATATAAAGAAAATCCTATTCACCAAAATGTTCATGACATTGGAGAACACAGGTATGCTTTTGTGAAGTGAGGTCTACTTTTCATTAGGAGAATTAAGCTTCCTATGCATGATAAGGAAGAAGACATGTAGGAACATGAGCTTTTGGAAAAGTCAGAGCCTATGGAGTCTGGCTGAGAAGAAGAAAGAAGGAAGGTTGGAGCAACAAGACGGCAGACGGCAATGCACACCACAATGAGATTCTCTTACCTCTACAACTCCACAGAACCTTACAAAATCTATAAAGAATATAAATGTGATTGGAAATTTTGTGTAACATAGTGAAACTTCTAGATATGAGGGACCACAGGAGCAGGGTAACCGAATACATTCAGAAGTGGAGGCAGAAAAAGGAGAAATCATGGTCTAAAAATCATGGGGTAATTTTGGGAGCTTGATGGGCTAAGTCTAAGCAGAGCTACTCATCGCCTTTAACCACATAAAAGTTATCAATTAAAAAAATAACAAAAGACTGACTTGTCATAAGATAGATGTCAATAGGTGCAAGAAAAGCAAAATTAAAGCCAGAGTAATAAACTTATGAGCTGATGCTGTGGAGGCTGGGGGAGCTGGTGACTGCATCTAGCCACTAGGAACTAGGGGCTGTAGCTTTGAAGGTCTCCTGGAGGCAGGAGATAAGGGTTTGACTTGTGTGAGGCAGAAAGTTGGAACTGAGACCCCAGCATAAAGGCAGAATCGTAGAATTCCTGTCTCTCAGTGAAAGAGGAATTAGAAAAACTAAACACTAAAACTAGAAAAAAAAAATTCCCTGAGAAATCAAAGCTCCAAGGTTTTTCCACATTCAAACATGAAGTCTCAATTGACATTCTTCCTAGGGTTTTATAATAAACAATAATCCTTCACACCAATGAAGTTCTGGGGTGTCCAGCAGAAGCAAAACTCTGTATAGCTGCACTTCCAACAGTCCAGGGCGATAAAGAACTACCAACAAGAGCTTGGGATTAAAATTTATAAATCATAGAAGAAAATAATTCGCCATGACAGAGAGTAATTAGACATAGTGGACTGTTAGAACTTCAAGGACTTGAGAAACTAGAACAATATGAAATATAGAATAACTATGCTTAACATAATTAAAGTGATAAAAGGAGTAAAAGCCACAAGGAGAGAGGAAGATACTATTATATAAGAATAAGTGAACTTGAAAAATAGGAAAGAACTCCAAAAAATTATTTTTTAATTTTTGAAATAAAAAATTCAATGAAAGAGTTAAACAATAGGTATATCATAGCTAAAATGAGAATCACTGAACTAGAAGACAGAGATGGAAAAGCTAACCAAAATCCAGCAAAGATAAAGAAATGGAAAATAGGAGGAAAAAGGTTGAGACACAGTGGCAGACTGAATGGGTTGAACATGCATCCAATAAGAGTTGTAGAGGATGAGAAATGAGATTGGAGAAGAGGCAATATCTTAATAAATTCCCATAATCAAATGTGTCATGGTTATAAGCAGCATATAGTTAAGCTTTGTTTATTTTTTTCAGTCTGACAATCTTTGTTTTTCTATTGGAGTATATATTCTTTTCTTGTGATTAACATAATTACTGATATATTGGGGTAGATGCTGACCATAATACTGCAATATCTGTTTTTTTTTTTTTTTTTTTTGGTCTCATTTGATGTATGTTGCCTTTTTCTTCCTTTGATGAATTAATCAAATCTTTCTATTAATTATCTTTTACCTTTATCATCATGAGAATCATGAGAATCATGCATTCCATTAGTGGCTACTGCTGTGCTGTCCCATACAGTGGCCGTTAGGTACATGTGACTCTTTAAATGTAAATCAATTAAAATAGAATAGAAAATTCAGTTCCTCGTGTCAAGTACTCAGTAGCCACATGTGTGTGCAGTCACTCATGTATTGGATTGCACATACATAGAACATTTCTATCATTGCAGAAAGTTCTGATAAATAACATTGATTTTGATAATCTGTGGGTCTATTTATATCATCTGGGCTTTATTTTTGTCTTGTTTCTTGGTCTGCCTTTGTAGGGAATAAAAGATTTCTCATCCATCACAAATTTCACGGCTGAGGCACTTATATAATAAAAGACAGGTTAACATGAGAAAAGCCTACAAATTTATTTAATGTAGGTTTTCTATGATACAGGAGCCCTCAGAAATGATGACCCAAAGAAATAGGGGAGCTGTATTTTTATGCTTGGGTTTGCTGAAGAATGAACAGTCACACAGAAGTGTGGACAAAGGGGGTGTGATCTAACACTTACAAGCTGGGGCGGAGGGCAGAGTTAGGAAGTGTTGTTCAGATTCTTCTTGGCATCTCTGTGTCTTTGAGGATAAGAGCGTTTTTTTCTTCCAGGTGTAGGGAGGGGGTCTATGGAATAAAGGTCTTATGATCTGCTTCAGGGGAAGATCAGCTAGGTTTTTATGGCCTGCTTCAGGGGAGAAGGGGCAAGGGGAAGGTGAGAGTGACCTTATTGCTTTTGTCATTTTCTCAATTCCAAGGTGCCATATTTTGGTGTCCTGTGTCCTGAACCCCATCTCCTTGGCATCTTTTTATTAAATGATGAATAATTTATATGAAAAAATTACATGTGTTCAGATGATTTTGTCTGTCCCCACAAAGAGTGCACCTTGTTCTCTGTCAGGAAACTACAGTGAGGAAACTACACTTTAATTTAATCAACAACTGAATTAACCTAAGTTGTCTGCATTACAATTGTTATGAACTCAGATATACATCTTGTTTCACCTCATTCTTGGGAGCATAGCCTCAGACAGTCTTAACTGAGAGGCTGGGCTATTTATCTTTTTTTTTTAGGGCCCCTTCTTTTTACCTCGTTCATAGGCTCTAAATTGTCTCTTTGTCCCTGTCAGACTGTTGAAAATGACTTTTCCTTTAAGTGGCATTTTGCTTAGATTCTTAGCTGGCTGCTTTGTGTACCTTAAAAATGTAACCATGGGCCAGGCGTGGTGGCTCACGCCTGTAATCCCAGCACTTTGGGAGGCCGAGAGGGGCGGATCACGAGGTCAGGAGATCGAGACCATCCTGGCTAACACGGTGAAACCCTGTCTCTACTAAAAATACAAAAATAAAATAAAATAAAATAAAATAAAAAAAAAAAAAATTAGCCGGGTGTGGTGGCGGGCGCCTGTAGTCCCAGCTTCTAGGGAGGCTGAGGCAGGAGAAGAGCGTGAACCAGGGGGGCGGAGCTTGTAGTGAGCAGAGATCGCGCCACTGCACTCCAGCCTGGGCGACAGGGTGAGACTCCGTCTCAGAAAAAAAAAAAAAAAAATGTAACTGTGTGTCAGTCTCGTTTCTCCCTCTATCTTTGCTGCCTTGGCAGCTCTGGAGTCCACTTTTTGTCTTTTCTGCCCTGCAAAATTACCAGAAACTCTTTCAGCTACTCTGCTTCTCAGCAACTATGCTCTTCCTTAGATACATAGCCTTTCACACAGCACCAAAAATTAGGAAATTCTCCAAGGGGACACTTACTGGCTCACATCTTTCTGCTTCACTTCTCTTTAGGCTGCTGGGCCTTTAAGTCCTAACTGCCTAATTAGCTCTCAATGCTTTTAGATAGAGATCTTTTCAAATCTCTTTTTTTTTTTTAATTTGTGGGAGCTGCTATTGTTTGAATATATGTGTCCCTCCAAAATTCACATGTTGGAACTTAACCCACAAGGTGATGTTCTTAAGAGGTGGGGTGCTTGACAAGTGATTATGTCATGAGGACTCCAACCTGGTGAATGGGATTAATGTCCTTATAAAACTGCTGGAGGGAAGTAGCCAGGCTCTTTTTTGCCCAATGCCTTTCACCATGTGAGGATGAAGCAACAAGTTGCCATCTTGAATGTGGAGAGCAAGCCTTCACCAGACATGGAATCTGTCTGCACCTTGATTTTGAACTTTCCAGCCTCTAAAACATGAGAAATAAAATTCTGTTATTTATACATTTCCCATTCTGTGGTATTTTGTTATAGTAGCACAAATGAACTAAGACAGAAGCATCATTGGTTTGCTCCAAGTTATGCTGTTATATAACAGCTGGGAATAGAAGCCCTTCTACTTCATTTCCAGTCATGGTTAATTCTGGTTCAAGCTACCAATATTGACAGGAGAGTCATTTTATTATTACCAATGTTTCTGTGTAGTGATATCTTATTTCTGTGGCATCAATGTGACTACTATGCTTGTATCTGTAAATCCTCAATGAAATATTGGGAATGTGTTGGATGAATTCATATGATTTAATGAACCTTATTTTGGGCAAACTTCTGAGAGCTGTAAATACAGGTAACATTTATCAACCACCTATTATATGCCTTGTGTGTTGGATATAAGTCGCTTCTAATTATTAACAGTAATTCTGCACCATATATATTATTGCCCTAACTTTACTGATAAGACAGCCAAGGCTAAGAATGGTTAGATAACTTCCCTTTGGAGAGGATCCAGAGTTGACTAACTTTAAAGTATTCATAACCATTTTCCACCTATTCTTGAGAAGGTAGCAAAACCTTAGGAATACTCTGTTCTTCACATCCCCTCAAGCTTAGCTGCAGACTCATTTGCTGTAATTCAATTCAGCCTTTCTAGGTGATATCCCAAAGGAATAAAAATAGAAATAGTGACAACAGGCCCTGCTTATTGCACTGAGAGGCTCTAAAATCATTTTAATGAGCTAAACCTACTAGTATTAGTAATAGTCTAGTGACCACCAGCATGTTGTCTGCTTCAGGCGAAGTTTAGTTGGCTGGGCAAAAATAGGAAAATCACAGATGAGGACTTTTTCATTTAAATAAGTTAGCAGTGCCATAGCATTCATTATCTAGAGTAACTATTTTTAGCTCAGAGTACCCTGCAGAGAAGATGCCAGACGGAATCTTCTGTCTTACTTGCTGGTTTGGAAAAAAGTTCTGTGACCCCAACAATGAAAGGAAGACAGGACCTGAAAACCACTCATCTCCCTCCCTAGCTCCTTGCTGGAATGCAGATTCTGAACTACCCATCACTGCTTGTGCCTTCGTACTCCCTAGTCTCCTTCTACAGCACCCTACATATTTATCCCATTCTTGGTGATGTTTTATTCTAATCTGAAATAGAGTGGTGAGAACCTGAATTATGATGGTGGATACCCTGCAGTGCCTAAGTCAGATCTTAGCAAAATGATTGTTGAGTAATAATTCTAATTCAATGAGAACCACAAGGTTTGTTTGAGACTGTAACTTTATCTAGAAACATCTAGAAAGTGAGAGTCCAGACATTACAAGAAAGAAATAAATTGAATCATACAAGTGGCTTGTTTCAATGTATTCACAGTTCAGAGAATGATGCAAAACATTTTTTTCCTGTTGCCATGGGGTCATCTTTCACTCCAAAGTGAGTAATCATCAGATAGGCACCAATAAATACTTTCTTTTTAGTCTGTTACTGTCTGTTCTTTTATTGCCTCTGTTTTATTGCCTCTGTTTCCTCACAATTCTATCCTCCGTTAGGTTGTGGTACATTTTGCTACCCCAGGAAACCTATTTCAGATTTCATCTTTGGATGGTAATGGTGAATTCCTATTTTCTTAAATGGACCATCTATAAAGCAAACAAATTTTCCTTTTGCATCATAAGGCAGCCTTAGAGCATTAATATAGTTGCATTTTTATGAGAGAAGGACTCTGCATCAGAGATGAGAATGGAAAGTGACAGAGTAAAGGAGACAGAGACCCCTATGCTCCAGAATTATTAATGAAGAGAGCAAGATGGCATGACTAATGGGAGGAGATTTTAAGAAGTGTTTTCTTTTTATGTTACAAATGTGAATTGCTCTACAACTCTAGGGCTTTAACTCATTTATTCATTCATTCATTCCAAAATGTTTATTAATTATATACTCTGTATTAGGAACTACATCAGATACAAGTAGGTAAATATTTGGTAAATAAACAAGATGGGACTCCTGCATTGGCTAATATACAACCTAATTGGGAAGGCAGACAGCCAACATGTTAAAAACAAACAGTGACAAGTACAAAGAAGAGAAGGTTAGGGATATGGTCATAGGAATAATGTGCAGTGTGGTGTGTGCCTGAATTAATTATATATAAAAATAAAAGTCATAAGCATATAGATAGCATTTAAAGTTGTAGAAATTTATGAGCTCAACAAGGGAAATAAGATACAGAGATTAAAAAAAGAGATTCCTAAACTAAGCCCTGAAGAAGCAAACTTTTTATTTTGTCTAAATAAGGCTAAATCTGGTTTTATCCACTAAGATTGCTTGAAAGTTTGTTATCAGGCATTTTACTTCACAGCCTCCTTCCCCTTGCTTGGGTTTTACAAGGACTCTGGGGACTTAGAAGGTCCTTAAAGGCAGACCCTACAGTTCGTTTGAGGTTAATCATTCCAGTGTGTGATTTGTTTCCACTGTACCAAATTTAACCAGATGGACCCTCACTTAGACTTCAAGGAGTGTAGTGCTTCTTCCCTAATTATAGCCTTCTACAGTTCTTTCACTACACAGGCAGTTTAGGTGGGATCAGTCCTCACACCCATGGCAAGCAGGTTGATTAAAGAATCAACAACCATCAACCTGTCAGATAATACTATAAAGCCTCCAATTCTCTTCTTGCCAAATCTTTGGTTCTCGAAATGGACCTAGGCCTTTGAAGCACAAAGACCTATTCAGGGCTGTCTTCAACAGTAGTGGTTCTCTGCCTAGCAACTCCTCCTTCTGGCTCCAGAACACGATATCATTGTTTATTTTTTCTAAACTTAAAAACAGCCCATGCCTTAGAAATCAAGACGAAACTACCTCCCTGGGTGGTGGAATTAATGATGTCTTTTCTTTCTTTCTTATGATTATAGGGTAGCCAGAAACAAGCCAAAATTATTATTTCTTCCTTATTGATGTGCAGTAGCCAGAAACAAAATGAAATCTATTATCTTGTAATCTGCCACTTTACATGACAGAATATATTTTAAATGAGCTTAACTTTAAAATACACAATGCATTACTGGTGGGAATAGAAACTAGTACAATATTTCTGGAAATTAAGCTAATAGTATAAATGTGACTATACCTTGTGTACCAGCAATACCATTTCTGAGTGTGTATTACATGGGGAACTTCCCACATGTGGATCTATAAGGATATTCATCACTGTTATTATTCAAAGGTAACCTAGGTGGTCATCACTAGGGAAATTTATATGTAAAATATGAGGGAAATATACTGTAGAAATAGATGCTGCAGAGAATGTAGCATTAGAAGCAACTGAGTAGATCTATATATAGCCACATGGATAGATCTGAAAATATAGTGATAAATGGGAAAAATACATAAATTAAAAATACAAACACAAAACATTTTATAGACTGTATAATTATAATCAGTAACTCAATTAAAATGCTAAACTGGCTATCTAGTAGGTTGGGTAGTGGGAAATGTGTTCATCTAGGATGAAGGGAGAAAATAAGTAAAATAAAAGAAGGAACCTGCAAAGACAGAACATGATAATCTTCCATGAGTTAAGTAGTATATAATACTTATTTTCTTTGTGCCTGAGGGAACAAACCGACTTGAAACATCAAAAATGATAACCAAAATTCTTAGAAGAAAAGAAGTTCCATTTTCTTTCATTTTTAAAACTTTTAGGTTCAAGGGAACATGTGCAGGTTTGTTATATAGGAAAATTGTATGCCACAGGGGCTTGGTGCACAGATTATTTCATCACCCAGGTAATAAGCACAGTACTTGGTAGGTGGTTTTTCAATCTTCACCCTCCTCCCACTCTCCACCCTTAAGTAGGCCTGGATTATCTGTTGTTCTCTTCTTTGTGTCCCTATGTACTCAATGATTAGCTCTGACTTGTAAGTGAGAACATGTATATGGTTTTCTGTTCCTGTGTTTGCTTGGGACAATGTTCTCCAGCACCATCTGTATTGCTGCAAAGGATATAATCTCATTAATTTTTAAGGCTGCATAGTATTCCATGGTGTATATGTATCACATTTTCTTTATCTAGTCCATCATTGATGGGCATTTAGGTTGATTCCATGTCTTTGCTATTGAGAATAGTGCTGTGATGAACATACATGTATGTGTGTCTTTATGGTAGAGTGATTTATATTCCTTTGGGTATAGACCCAGTAACGGGATTCCTGGATCAAATGGAAATTTTGTCTTAAGTTATTTGAGAAATTGCCAAACTGCTTTCCACAATGGGTAAACTAACTTACATTCCCATCAACAGTGTTTAAGTGTTCCCTTTTCTCTATAACATCACCAGCATCTGTTAGTTTTTAACTTTTTAATAATAGATATTCTGACTGATGTTAGATGGTATCTCCTTGTGGTTTTGATTTGCACTTCTCTAATGATTAGCGATGTTGAGCATTTTTTCATATGCTTCTTGGCTGCCTGTATGTCTTCTTTTGAAAAATGTTTGCTCATGTCCTTTGCTCACTTTTTAATGGGGTTATGTTTGTTTTTTCTTTGTTAATTTGTTGAAGTTTATTATATAGATTCTGGATATTAGTTCTTTGTTGGAAGCACAGATTGCAAATATTTTCTCCCATTCTGTAGGCTATCTGTTTAGCTTGTTGATAGTTTCTTTTGCTGTACAGAGCTCTTCAGTTTAGGTCCCACTTGTAAACTTTTGCTTTTGTCACAATTGCTTTTGGCATCTTCATCATGAAACCTTTGCCAGGTCCTATGTCCAGAATGATAATTCTTAAGTTATCTCCCATGGTTTTAATACTTTTAGGTTTTACATTTAAGTCTTTAATACACTTTGAGTTGATTTTTTATATGGTTCAAAGAAGGGGTCCAATTTAAATCTTCTGCATATGGCCAGCAAGTAATCTCAGCACCATTTATTGAATAGGCAGTCCTTTCCCTATTGCCATTGCTTGTTTTGGTTGACTTTGTCAATGATCAGATGGTTGTAGATATGTGGCATTATTTTTAGGCTCTCTATTCTGTTCCATTGGTCTGTGTGTCTATTTTGTACCAGTTCCATGCGTTTTTGGTTACCGTAGCCTTATACTATAGTTTGAAGACAAGTATTGTGATAACTCCAGCTTTGTTCTTTTTGCTTAGATTTGCCATAGCTATTTGGGCTCTTTTTTGATTTTATATGAATTTTAAAATAGTTTAAAATTCTGAGAAGAATTCCGTTGGTAGTTTGATAGGAATAGCATTGAATCTGTAAATTGCTTTGGGCAGTCTGACCATTTTACCAATATTAATTCTTCCTATCCATGAGTATGAAATGTTTTTCATTTGTTTGTGTAATCTCTAATTTCTTTCACTAGTGTTTTGTAATTCTCCTTGTAGTGATCTTTCACCTCCCTAATTAGCTGTATTCCTAGGTATTCTTTTTTCTTTTTGTGGATATTGTGAACAGGATTAAGTTTCTGATTTGGCTCATAGCTTGGATGTTGTTGGTGTATAGGAATGCTACTAATTTTTTTACATTGATTTTGTGTCCTGAAACTTTGCTGAAGTTGTTTATCTGCTTAAGGAACTTTTGGACAAAGACTGGGTTTTTTTTTTTTTTTTTTTTTTTTTAGGTATAAAATTTTATCTGCAAGCAGAAATAGTTTGCCATCCTTTCTTACTGTTTGGGTGCCTTTTATTT
>NW_012107919.1:6117035-6117335 GCF_000951045.1 Mandrillus leucophaeus
TTTTAACAATATACCTATTTTTGTTCCACTGATCTGTAAGTAGCATACTGTCCTTATTAATGCAGGTTTGGAATAAGTCTTCATATTAACTATGCAAGCCTTCCAACGTTGTTTCTTATTTTTAAAATTGTTTTTGCTACTCTGGCTCTTTTGTGTTTCTGTATCGATTTTAGGATTCCCTTGTCAATTTCTCCAAAAATCTTCCTGGAACTTTGCTTGGTATTGTTTTGAATCTATGTGTCTATAAAGAATTGATATCTTAAAAATATTAAATCCCCTAACCACAAACATGGTATATTT
>NW_012107919.1:6117453-6119642 GCF_000951045.1 Mandrillus leucophaeus
TTTAAAGTTATTTTGTTTTTAGCATATAGAACTATATTTGTATGTTGGCTTTGCATCCTGCACTCTTGCTAAATTCACTCATTAGTTCTAGTAGTAGTTTTCTGTGCATTCTGTAGAATTTTCTTTTTATGTAGTAATATCTATAAGGACAGTTTACTTGTTTGCAATTGTTTTCTTGCCAATTGTACTAGCTAGGACACTTATTAATTATGATGTTACATAGAAGGTGACTTAGTTTCTTCCTGATTTTATAGGCAGTATGCTTATTTATTCTGCATTAAGAATCATGTAGCATGATTTATAATCCTTTGGGTATATACCCAGTAATGGGATGGCTGGGTCATATGGTACATCTAGTTCTAGATCTTTGAGGAATCCCCATACTGTTTTCCATAATGGTTGAACTAGTTTACAATCCCATCAACAGTGTAAAAGTGTTCCTATTTCTCCACATCCTCTCCAGCACCTGTTGTTTCCTGACTTTTTAATGATCGCCATTCTAACTGGTGTGAGATGGTATCTCATTGTGGTTTTGATTTGCATTTCTCTGATGGCCAGTGATGATGAGCATTTTTTCATGTGTCTGTTGGCTGTATGAATGTCTTCTTTTGAGAAATGTCTGTTCATATCCTTTGCCCACTTTTTGATGGGGTTGTTTGTTTTTTTCTTGTAAATTATAAATCATGCTGCTATAAAGACACATGCACACGTATGTTTATTGCGACACTATTCACAATAGCAAAGACTTGGAATCAACCCAAATGTCCATCAGTGACAGACTGGATGAAGAAAATGTGGCACATGTACACCATGGAATACTATGCAGCCATAAAGAAGGATGGGTTTGTGTCCTTTGTAGGGACATGGATGCAGCTGGAAACCATCATTCTTAGCAAACTATCACAAGAACAGAAAACCCAACACCGCATGTTCTCACTCATAGGTGGGAACTGAACAATGAGATCACTTGGACTCGTGAAGGGGAACATCACACACCGGGGCCTATCATGGGGAGGGGGGAGGGGGGAGGGATTGCATTGGGAGTTATACCTGATGTAAATGACGAATTGATGGGTGCTGACGAGTTGATGGGTGCAGCACAGCAACATGGGACAAGAATACATATGTAACAAACCTGCACGTTATGCACATGTACCCTAGAACTTAAAGTATAAAAAAAAAAAAAAAGAATCATGTAGCAGTAGGATTTGTAGTAAATGTTGACAAAGGTTATTATTACTATTATTTTGCATATGGATATTGAATTTTTCCAGCATTATTTGTTGAAAAGACTATCCTTTCCCCATTTCATTATGTTGAGATATTTAAAACAATCGTGTTTTCTGCTTAGTTCTCTTGCCTTCTCTCTGGTGGTCTGCCTCACAAATTTCAGCTGCTTAGCCTCCCAAACTCTGATCTCCACTTCAACAGTTCTGTAGATGAGTCTTCCCTGCTTGGCTTACACTTCTCCACTTTGTGATCCAGACAGTTCCTTAGGGTAGAATCTGGGAGTAAACAAAGGAAACACAGTCCTACACTACCTGTTGTCTAAACTCTGAAAATAGTTCTTTCACAAGTTTTGTTCAGTTTTTTTTTATGATTAAATACCTAGTCTAGCATCAGTTACTCTGTCAGGACCAGAAGAGGATGATTTTTCTTTCCTAGAAGTCCATAGTCATCTTCTCTTAAGCCAGAATTACTTAGATTTTCATATTAATTCCTGAACCAATGACCAGCAAGTGGCATGAGATTACCATTTTTGGTGCAATCTAACAGTAACCAGAGTCCACTCATGCAGTTGAGGATGGCAGAGGCCACTTATATTTATTATTTATTTATTTGTTTGTTTATTTTTGAGGCAGGGTCTCACTCTGTCACCCAGACTGGAGTGCAGTGGTGCAATCTCAGCTAACTGCAACCTCCACCTCCTGGGTTCAAGTGATTCCCGTGCCTCAGTCTCCTGGGTAGCTGGGACTACAGGAGCGCATCACCACTCTGAGCTAATTTTCCTTTTTTTTTTTTGAAGAGATGGAATTTTGCCATGTTGGCCAGGCTGGGCTCGAACTCCTGACCTCAAGTGATCCACCCACCATGGCCTTTCAAACTGCTGGGATTACTGGCATGAACCACCATGCCCAGCCAAAGGCCAAACTTTAAAAAGAGTGCTTAGCAAAGGGATGCAAGGGAAC
>NW_012107919.1:6119692-6125687 GCF_000951045.1 Mandrillus leucophaeus
ATTGATTTTGTGTCCTGAAACTTTGCTGAAGTTGTTTATCTGCTTAAGGAACTTTTGGACAAAGACTGGGTTTTTTTTTTTTTTTTTTTTTTTTTAGGTATAAAATTTTATCTGCAAGCAGAAATAGTTTGCCATCCTTTCTTACTGTTTGGGTGCCTTTTATTTCTTTCTCTTGCCTAATTGCTCTGGCTAGGACTTCCAGTACTATGTTGAACAGGAGTGGTAATAGAGGGTACCCTTGTCTTGTTTCAGTTTTCAAGGGGAATGCTTCCAGCTTTTGCCCATTCAGTATGATGTTGGCTGTGGGCTTGGCATAGATGGCTCTTATTATTTTGAAGTATGCTCCTTCCTTCAATGCCTAGTTTGTTGAGGGCTTTTTTCTTTTTTAACATGAAGGGATGTTGAATTTTATTAAAAGCCTTTTCTGCATCATTGAGATGATCATGTGTTTTTTGTTTTTAGCTCAGTTTAGGTGATGAACCACATGTATTGATTTGTACATATTGAATCAACCTTACATCCCAGGAATAAAGCCTACCTGATTGTGGTGGATTAGCTTTTTGATATGCTGTTGAATTCAGTTTGCTAGTATTTTGTTGAGTATTTTTATATCTAAATGTGGTCAAGAATCCAGGTCAATAATAATGGCCTGGAGTTTTCCATTTTGGCCATATTTCTGCCAGGTTTTGGTATCAGGATGATGCTGGCCTCATAGAATGAGTTAGGAGTCCCTTCTTCTCAATTTTTTGAAATAGCTTCAGTAGAAATGGTACCAGCTCTTCTTTATACATCTGGTAGAATTCAACTGTGAATTTGTCTGGTCCTGAGCCTTTTCTGGTTGATAGGATTTTTATTACTGATTCAATTTTGAAACTTGTTATTGATCTGTTCAGGGATTCAGTTTCTTCCTGGTTCAGTCTCGGGAGATTATATGTTTCCAGGAATTTATTCATTTCATGTAGATTTTCTAGCTTGTTTGCATAATGATGTTCGTAGTAGTCTCTGAGGGTTTTTTTTTTTTTTTTTTTTTTTTCTTTCTGTGGGTTTGGTGGTCACAACCCCTTTGTCATTTCTGATTGTGTTTATTTGGATCTTTTCTTTTTTATTAGCCTAGCTAGTGATCTATGTATCTTATTTATTCTTTCAAAAAATTAACTTAAGGATTCATTGATTTTTTTTGTATTTTTGGGGAGAGGGTCTCAATTTTCTTCAGTTTTACTCTAATTTTGGTGTCTTTTTTGTCTTCTGCTAGCTTTGTGTTTGGTTTGCTCTTGTTTCTCTAGTTCCTCTAGGTGTGACAGTAGATTGTTAATTTGAGATTTTTGTAACTTTTTGATGTGGACATTTAGTGCTATAAAGTTTCCTCTTAACATTGGTTTAGCTGTGTCCCAGAGAATCTTTGTTCTCATTAATCTCAAAGAATTTCTTGATTTCTACCTTAATTTCATTGTTTAACCGAAGTCATTCAGGAGTAGGTTGTTAAATTTTTATGTAATTGAGTTTGAGTGATCTTCTTAGCATTTATTTCTATTTTAATTGCTCTGTGGTCCCAGAGTGTGGTTGGTATAATTTCCTTTTTTTTAGTTTGCTAAGGATTGTTTAATGGCCAACTGAGTGGTTGATTTTAGAGTATTGCCATGTGCAGATGAGAAGAATGTATATTCTGTTGTTTTAGGGTAGAGAGTTCTGTAGATGTGTATTAGGTCTATTTAATCAAGTGTCAAGTTCAGGTCTTGAATATCCTAGTTACTTTTCTGCCTTGATGATCTGTCTAATACTGTCAGAAATCTTCCACTATTATTGTGTGGTTATCTAAGTCTCTCTGTAGGTCTCTAATAACTTGTTTTTTTTTATCTGGGTGCTCCTGTGTTGGGTGTATATATATATATTTAGAATAGGTAAGTCTTCTTGTTAAATTGAACTCTTTACCATTATGTAACGCTCTCCTGTGTCATTTTTGATCTTTGTTGGTTTGCAGTCTGTTTTGTCTGAAATTAGAATAATAACTCCTGCTCTTTTTTGTTTTCTATTTGCTTGGTAGATTTTACCCCATCCCTTTACTTTGAGCTTATGGTTGTCATTGCATGTGAGATGGGCCTCTTGAAGGCAGCATGCCATTGGACCTTGCTTCTTTATCCAACTTGCCACTCTGTGCCTTTCAATTGGGACATTTAGCCCATTTATATTCAAGGTCAATATTGATATGTGCAGATTTGATCCTGTTATGTTGTTAGCTGGTTATTATGCAGACTTGTTTGTGTGGTTACTTTATAGTATCAAAGGTCTATGTACTTTAGTGAGTTTCTGTAGTGGCCAGTAACAGTCTTTCCTTTTCATATTTAGTGCTTCCTTCAGGACCTCTTGTAAGACAGGTGTGGTGATAACAATTCCCTTAGCATTTGCTTGTCTGAAGAGAATGTTATTTCTCTGCTTATGAAGCTTAGTTTGGCTGGGTATGAAATTCTTCTTTGGGTTTTTTGTTTGTTTGTTTTGTTTTTTTTGAGATGGAGTTCCACTCTTTGTTGTCCAGGCTGGAGTACAGTGACACAATCTTGGCTCACTGCAACCTCCACTTCCCAGGTTCAAGCAATTCTCCTATCTCAGCCTCCTGAATAACTGGAATTACAGGCACCTGCCACCACGCCTGGCTAATTTTTGTATTTTGGTAGAGATAGGGTTTTACCATGTTGGCCAGGCTGATCTCAAACTCCTGACCTCAGGTAATCTGCCCACCTCGGCTTCCCAAAGTGCTGGAATTTACAGGTGTGAGCCACTACACCTGGCCTGGAATTTTTTTTTTTTTTTTCAAGGATGCTGAAGGCCAGGTGGGGTGGTTCATACCTGTAATCCCAGCACTTTGGGAGGCTGAGGCAGGCGGATCATCTGAGGTCAGGAGTTCAAAACCAGTCTGTCCAACATAGTGAAACCTTGATTCTAATGAAAATAGAAAAATTAGCTGAGTGTAATGGCTTGTGCCTGTAATCCCACCTACTCGGGAGGCTGAGGCAGGAGAATTGCTTGAAACCAGGAGGCAGAGGTTGCAGTGAGCTGAGATCATGCTGCTGCACTCCAACCTGGGTGATAGAGCAAGACTCCATCTCAAAAAAGAAGAATGCTGAATATAGGCTCCCATTCTCTTCTGGCTTGTAGAGTTTCTGCTGAAATATCCACTCTTAGCCTGACGGGGTTGCCTTTGTAGGTGACCTGCCCCTTCTCTCTAGCTGCCTTTAATATCTTCTCTTTCATTTTGGCCTTGAAGAAACTGATGACTGTGTGTCCTGAGGATAGTCATCTGTGTACTATCTCATAAGGGTTTTCTGCATTTCTTGAGTTTGAATGTTAGCCTCTCTAGCAAGTTTGGGGAAATTTTCATGGATGAAATCCTGAAATACATTTTCCAAGACAGTTGCTTTCTCTCTCTGTCTTTCAGGGATGCTAATGAATAGTAGATTTGGCCTCTTTACATAATCTCACATTTCTTGGATATATTGTTCATTCTTCTTTGTCTTTATTTTTGTCCTACTGAATTATCTCAGATAACTGGTCTTTGAGTTCTGAGATTCCTTCCTCAGCTTCGTCAATTCTGCTGTTAATACTTGAGAATTTATTCCGAAATTCTTGGAATTTTTCAGCACTGTCAGATCAATTTGGTTCTTTCTTAAAATGGCCATTTTGTCTTTCATCTCCTGTATTGTTTTATTGTATTCCTTAGAATCCTTGGATTAGGTTTCAACTTCTTCCTGAATCTCTTGATGATCTTCATTTCTAACTATATTCTGAATTATATTTTGGTCGTTTCTTCCATTTCAGACTGGTTAAGAACCATTACTGGAGAACTAGTGTAGTTGTTTGGAGGTAAGAAGAAACTCTGGCTTTTGGAATGGCCAAAGTTCTTGTTCTCATTCTTTCTCATCTGTGTGGACTGATGTTCCTTTAATGTTTGAAGTTGCTGTTCTGTGGATTTTTTTTTTCCTGCTATCTCCTTTGATGCCCTTAGGGGTTTCATTGTGATATAAGGTTTGTACAGTATCCTGGCTTCATTTCTAAAAGATTTTAGGGGGTCAAGGCTCAGCTTAGCACTCCTGGGCTACATGTTCTAATTCTGTGTAGCTGGTATAGGGCCCCTAGCTTTGTTCTCTGGTCCCCTGGGGTTAGGAACTTGCTGTGCTGAAGGAACTGAGGTATTCCCGGACCACTGACACAAAACTCTGATGGATGATACCAGCCAAAGTGCTTTGTCAGGGCAGTTACAGCAGGATCTGTGCTGTGCCAGCAGTGGCAGTGCAGTGGGGTGAATGCTTATCAGCTGTGATAGGGTGCTGGTGGGCACCCAGCTGCTTGTCCCCAGGTGTACATTCACAGTGCAACAGTGGCAACCTGGAGCAGGGGATCAAGACCACTGGCATCAGTGTGGATGTTTGCACTGGTGGTGGTTGGTGTGGGGGTGGGGTGCTGGTAGATGCAGAACTGCTGGCCTCCGTGCAGGGCAATTTTGCCAGTGGTGGTGGTGATGCAGTTCAGGGGAGGGGGTGGGGTGTGGGACCACTGGCCTTTGTTTGCAAGTTGGTGCTGGCAATGGTGATGTGGGGGTGAGGCATGCTTATGCCAGCAGCAGTGGTGCAGTGGGGTGCACTGCATGCCAGCTGGGAAAGGGAGGCAAGGTCTACCCACATGTAAACAAAGAAGGGGGATGTGGCTGTGGGTAAATGTGTATTGGCAAAGCAGCTCAGGAGAGACTGTGGTGGTAGGAAAGTGAGGGTGGGCTGGTACATGTCTATCTGCAGGGGCCACTCTTCTGGAGCTCTCCCCACTGGTCAGTTGCAGTCAGCCATTGATGGACCTAGGAGGCAGGACCCTAGGAGGCACCATGGTTGGGCATCTGAGGCTGCAAATGGGTGTGGTCAGGCTGGGGCCCAGGAAGAGGCCAGCAGACAGGCCCATGCTTAGATCTGACTGGCCCCATCTCATGGGCAAGACCACTCTGCTCTGTTTGGATTGGACAACTCCTGTAACCTAAAATCTCCTAGAGGAGCATGGCAAGCACTGGGAGATGGGCATCCCTCACCATGCTCCACTGCAGACGGTCTTGCACCAAACCCTCTGGGCTCTGCACATACAGGAACTGTGTCCCTACCACCTCTCTAAGCAGCTCTTTCTGCCAGCTCAGGTGTCTATAGGTATCGTGGGGCCTCCTGCTGCCAGGATTCCAGAGGTCCATGGCAAATATGAGTTGTTCCTCACCTTTTTAACTTACTCCTTCCCCAGTAGTCATTGGGGGCCAGCAATGAATCCTGGTGCATGGTAGCCCATGCTATGTCCAACTTAATTCCCTTCTGTAGAAGTTATATTTTCTAATCTTAATACACAGAAGAAATTCTGTGGCCATGTTCCTTAGATGAGAGCTATATTACTTATTTGGGTTTAATTATGTTTACATTTATTGGCAAGCCTTGAATTCTGAGAAAGTATACTAGAATGGTTTGTTCAGAGATATGCATTAGCAGGTATTTTATAAAAATCAACTTTGTTGATATATAATTTACATGCAATAAATTTTATCTACTTTTAAGTTCAAGGGATCTCGACAAATGTATTAATCTTTGTAATAGCCTCCCCTACTGGGACGTAGAACATCTCTATTATCCCCAGACAATTTCCTTAGGGATTTTGCCAGGCAGTCTCCCATTCCAATTTGCAGCCCAGACAACAATCACTGTACATCAGTTTTACCTATCTTCGAATTTTATATACATTGAAATATGCAGTATGATTTTTGTTTGCCTTCCTTGGCTTAGTATAATGTTTTTGAAGAGTCACAGATGTTGACTCTCGAATTATATGTATCAGTAGTTTATAGCTTTTTACTGTTTACTAGTATGTCATTTTATGGAAATGCTATAATTTGTTAATCCTGATGTAACATGTTGATTTATATTTAAGTTGTTTGTAGCTTTTGGCTACTATAAATAAATCTTTAAAAATATTTTTATGCGAT
>NW_012107919.1:6129717-6132987 GCF_000951045.1 Mandrillus leucophaeus
CAGAGTCCACTCATGCAGTTGAGGATGGCAGAGGCCACTTATATTTATTATTTATTTATTTGTTTGTTTATTTTTGAGGCAGGGTCTCACTCTGTCACCCAGACTGGAGTGCAGTGGTGCAATCTCAGCTAACTGCAACCTCCACCTCCTGGGTTCAAGTGATTCCCGTGCCTCAGTCTCCTGGGTAGCTGGGACTACAGGAGCGCATCACCACTCTGAGCTAATTTTCCTTTTTTTTTTTTGAAGAGATGGAATTTTGCCATGTTGGCCAGGCTGGGCTCGAACTCCTGACCTCAAGTGATCCACCCACCATGGCCTTTCAAACTGCTGGGATTACTGGCATGAACCACCATGCCCAGCCAAAGGCCAAACTTTAAAAAGAGTGCTTAGCAAAGGGATGCAAGGGAACCTTTTTGGGCGAGTTAAAAATTTTGTATCTTGGTGGTAGTACTTAATACACGACTTTATATTTTCAAAACTCGTCAAATTGTAAACTTAAAATTGATAAATTTTATTGTATTTAAATTATACCTTAATAAAGCCATTTGAAAAAACAACAATAAATTATCACCTGCTTTGGTTGTATATGCAGAAAATTATATTTTAAAAGGTACAGATATCAATAGAAAAAAGAGCCTGAGTCCCAGTCTCTCAGCTTCACTGTGAGCCTTATACAAGGTAATGTTTTAACTATAGAATGCCTAGCAGCCAACAATACTCGAGAGAGAGTAGCTTCCTAGGCCAGAAGCCTTGAGGGCTTTTTTCTTGCATTCTGTCTCTTTTTTTATTTTGTTTTTTTCATTACTGTCATCTCTCAGGTAGGCAAGTTCTTTCTCTCTCATACCCCACTTGAAGAGAAAGTGCTTTCCTCTCTCTTTAATCGAATGGCCTCTTTTTTTCTTATAGGAGTCCATCCTCCTTAGCCTCCCTTAATACCCTGCGGACTTGAACAACACAATGCAGTGTCTTAGTTTATCTTCCTAGAGAAATAGTCTTTTCTGTAGTGTCAGTAGTGTCTTATCTTGTTTTACTCGGGATCATTGGTGAAAGAAGTCCATTATAACTTTGAAGTTACTGCCCTGTAGTGGACTGATTGCCTGCAGTGCATCAGCTTCTCTTTTTCCTGCTTAGTAGAACTCTGAATGTGTTCCAGTATCCACTATACTTTCATGCAGCCTATGTAACTCAAGAGAAATTGACCTCTTTCCATGTAATATGAGCTCAATAAATCTTTGCTGAATAAATTGCATTTATTAAACTTTATTTTAACTTTTCATTTGATCTCCTGTTTCCCTAAGTGTGACATGGTTTGGATATTTGTCACTTCCAAATCTCATGTTGAAATGTGATTCCCGTTGTTGGAGGTGGGGCCTGGTAAGAGGTGATTAGATCACGGCAGTGGATCTTTCATGCACAGTTTATTACTATCGTCTTGGTGATAATGGAGATCTCATTCAGCTCATGTGAGATCTGGTTGTTTAGAAGCCTAGGATCCCTCCACGCGCCCCTGTTCCCTTGCTCCCACTCTTGCCATGACACGCCTGCTCTCCCTTTGCCCTCTGCCATGATCGGAAGCCTTCTGAGGCCCTCACCAGGAGCTGATGCTGGATCCATGCTTGTACAGCCTGCAGAACTCTAAGCCAATTAAACTTTTTTTCTTTATAAATTGCCCAGTTTCAGATATTCCTTTATAGCAATGCAAGAATGGCCTAACTTACTTAAGATTGTCTTATTTATTAGGTACTGTTAACATACTATATAAGGCCAAGAGGCAGAGGCTCTGAAGATGTAAGAGAACCCCCCCTGCACAATAACAACAACAAAAAAAACCCAAAACCAGAAATGAGGCTTTGTGTTCATAGCATTGTTTAGGTTGTTCTGCAATCACAATTATTTCCCAGGTGTTGGCGGCTTTTAAAAGGCTTTATTTCTAGCTTATGTTACATGTTCCTTGCAGGTTAATGATGAGGGCTTGGGGGTTCTGGGCTTCCCTAAGCCGCTTAAGAACCCAGGCTGATAGAACCTCTGCCAGGTCTTATTTGCACCATTTGCACCATCTAGAAAACACAGCCTTCATGGTTGCCAAGGCAATCATGGAAGAGAGAGCCTGAAGATTGGGCACAAACTTTTTGCTGCCTCACTATTTACCTTTCACTGGGCAGGACTAATCATGTAGCTTTCCAGCCGGAACATGTGGCTTTCTATTTGCCCAGAGGAGGGGAGGGCTAGTGATTGGTGGATATTATTTTGTCTACCAAAAATTCTAAAATATAAAAATCTGAAAATTCAAGTTAATAAATTCAAATTAATAAAAATCCAAAATACAAAATAAAGAAAATCCACATTAATAGTTAATTAAATGTTACTATTAATTAAATGTTAATTAATAGTTAATTAAATGTGCCTTCATTAAATGGAGGCATTCATAAATATTTCACTGCATTCGAAAAGTTCGTTTCTTTATTTCAAAAACCTCAGTATATGTAATGCTATAAAATCATAATCATAAATTACATGTTACTTATATCCAATGATGTCAAACACAAAATTGAAAAACTTTTATAAGTTTTTTCTGCTACATTTAAAAATGTTTAATATGATGTGTGGTATGGCCTCCAAAATTAAAACAACCAAATACAGTATTTTAATGCTGTTAGTAGGCAGTAAATGCCGTGAAGACATGATCTTTTTCTTTTGTTACTTATTCCTGGGGTCTGGCACAATTTCTGACATGGTGGAGAAACTCGTCAATATTTGTTAATACAGAAGGAGCAGGATTGAAAAAACATACTTGTCAAACTACTGAACAAAACCATAAAATAATTTAGTCTTCACTTTCGAAGAAAGTATAATCCTAGTGAAGAAACTGATGACTTCAATACGTTTCTGTAAATGTTAGCAGTCAAAGTCCCAGTAGAAAAAAGCTGGCAAACACACAAATTGAACAGTTTGAAGAGAATTTAATGAAGATGTGGATGGGTCTGAGGTGGGGAGGAAAGGAAGTAGTTCCTGGAAAGAGGGTCACTTACAGCAAAAGTGACTTTGGGTTGAGGAACTCAGCCAGCCTGCAGACATTTTCCAAGTCAGATAGAAAAGGTGAGGTGGAAAAGTCCATGCAGGCAGAGGGGATAAGATTTTACATATCGTGGGGGTGGGGGACGTGAAAAACACCAAATATACTGAATTATTGATGGTGAAGCACAGCATCAGAAGTAGGCAGAGGTGGTCAGGTGCAGTGGCTCACACCTGTAATCCCAGCACTTTGGAAAG
>NW_012107919.1:6133037-6133907 GCF_000951045.1 Mandrillus leucophaeus
ATTTGTTAATCCTGATGTAACATGTTGATTTATATTTAAGTTGTTTGTAGCTTTTGGCTACTATAAATAAATCTTTAAAAATATTTTTATGCGATACCGGAGCAAGATGGCCGAATAGGAGCAGCTCCAGCCTCCAGCTCCCAGCGCAAGTGACACAGAGGACGGGTGATTTCTGCATTTTCAACTGAGGTACCGGGTTCATCTAACTGGGGAGTGCCAGACAATCGGTGCTGGTCAGCTGGTGCAGCCCGACCAGCAAGAGCTGAAGCAGGGTGAGCCATTGCCTCACCTGGGAAGCGCAAGGGGAAAGGGAATCCCTTTTCCTAGCCAAGCAAAGGGAAACTGAGACACACAACACTTGGAAAATCAGGTAACTCCCACCCTAATACTGCACTTTACCAAGGCTCTTAGCAAACGGCACACCAGGAGATTATATCCCACACCAGGAGATTATATCCCACACCAGGAGATTATATCCCACACCTGGATGGGAGGGTCCCACACCCATGGAGCCTCCCTCGTTGCTAGCACAGCAGTCTGAGATCTAACTGCAAGGCTGCAGCGAGGCTGGAGGAGGGGCGCCCACCATTGCTGAGGTTTAAGTAGGTAAACAAAGCCACCTGGAAGCTGGAACTGGGTGGAGCCCACCGCAGCTCAAGGGGACCTGCCTGTCTCTGTAGACTCCATCTCTGGGGACAGGGCATGGCTAAACAAAAAGCAGTGGAAACCTCAGCAGAGGCAAATGACCCTGTCTGACAGCTTTGAAGACAGCAGTGGATCTCCCAGCACGGAGGTTGAGATCTGAGAAGGGACAGACTGCCTGCTCAAGTGGGTCCCTGACCCCTGAGTAACCTAACTAGGAGACATCCC
>NW_012107919.1:6133957-6134385 GCF_000951045.1 Mandrillus leucophaeus
GAGAATGACTTTGACAAGTTGAGAGAAGAAGGCTTCAGTCGATCAACCTTCTCAGAGCTAAAGGAGGAACTACGTAACCAGCACAAAGAAACTAAAAACCTTGAAAAAAAATTTGATTAATGGATAACTAGAATAACCAAAGCAGAGAAGTCCATAAATGACCTGATAGAGATGAAAACCATGACATGAGAACTACATGACAAATGCACAGGCTTCAGTAATCATCTCGATCAACTGGGAGAAAGAGTATCAGTGATTGAAGATCAAATGAATGAAATGAAGCAAAAAGAGAAGTCTAGAAAAAAAAGAGGAAAAAGAAATGAACAAAGCCTCCAAGAAATATGGGATTATGTGAAAAGACCAAATCTACATCTGATTGTTGTGCCTGAAAGTGAGGGGGAAAAAGGAACCAAGTTGGAAAACACTCT
>NW_012107919.1:6135319-6135764 GCF_000951045.1 Mandrillus leucophaeus
AAAGGAACAACCAGTACCAGCCATTGCAAAAACATGCCAAAATGTAAAGACCATCGATGCTAGGAAAAAACTGCATCAACTAATGAGTAAAATAATTGGCTAACATCACAATGACAGAATGAAGTTCACACATAACATTATTAACCTTAAATATAAATGGACTAAATGGTCCAATTCAAAGAAACAGACTGGTAAATTGAATAAAGAGTCAAGAACCATCAGTGTGCTGTATTCAGGAGACCCATCTCACATGCAGAGACACACATAGGCTCAAAATGAAGGGATGGAGGAAGATCTACCAAGCAAATGGAGAACAAAAAAAAGCAGGGGTTGCAATCCTAGTCTCCGATAAAACAGATTTTAAACCATCAAAGATCAAAAGAGACAAAGAAGGCCATTACATAATGGCAAAGGGGTCAATTCAACAGGAAGAGCTAACTATCCT
>NW_012107919.1:6135814-6136282 GCF_000951045.1 Mandrillus leucophaeus
CAAAATGTAAAGACCATCGATGCTAGGAAAAAACTACATCAACTAATGAGTAAAATAATTAGCTAACATCACAATGAGAGAATGAAGTTCACACATAACAATATTAACCTTAAATATAAATGGACTAAATGGTCCAATTCAAAGAAACAGACTGGTAAATTGAATAAAGAGTCAAGACCCATCAGTTTGCTGTATTCAGGAGACCCTTCTCACATGCAAGACACACATAGGCTCAAAATAAAGGGATGGAGGAAGATCTACCAAGCAAATGGAGAACAAAAAAAAGCAGGGGTTGCAATCCTAGTCTCTGACAAAACAGATTTTAAACCATCAAAGTTCAAAAGAGACAAAGAAGGCCATTACATAATGGCAAAGGGGTCAATTCAGCAGTAAGAGCTAACTATCCTAAATATATATGCACCCAATACAGGAGCACCCAGATTCATAAAGCAAGTCCTTAGAGACTTA
>NW_012107919.1:6136520-6136875 GCF_000951045.1 Mandrillus leucophaeus
AGATCAAAAGAGACAAAGAAGGCCATTACATAATGGCAAAGGGGTCAATTCAACAGGAAGAGCTAACTATCCTAAATATATATGCACCCAATACAGGAACACCCAGATTCATAAAGCAAGTCCTTAGAGACTTAAAAAGAGACTTAGACTCCCACACAATAATAATGGGAAAAAGAGGGAATCCTCCCTAACTCATTTTATGAAGCCAACATCATCCTGATACCAAAACCTGGCAGAGACAGAACAAAAAAAGAGAATTTTAGACCAATATCCCTGATGAACATTGATGCACAAATCCTCAATAAAATACTGGCAAACCGAATCCAGCAGCACATCAAAAAGCTTATCCACCATG
>NW_012107919.1:6136925-6142187 GCF_000951045.1 Mandrillus leucophaeus
AAAGTCCCAGTAGAAAAAAGCTGGCAAACACACAAATTGAACAGTTTGAAGAGAATTTAATGAAGATGTGGATGGGTCTGAGGTGGGGAGGAAAGGAAGTAGTTCCTGGAAAGAGGGTCACTTACAGCAAAAGTGACTTTGGGTTGAGGAACTCAGCCAGCCTGCAGACATTTTCCAAGTCAGATAGAAAAGGTGAGGTGGAAAAGTCCATGCTGGCAGAGGGGATAAGATTTTACATATCGTGGGGGTGGGGGATGTGAAAAACACCAAATATACTGAATTATTGATGGTGAAGCACAGCATCAGAAGTAGGCAGAGGTGGTCAGGTGCAGTGGCTCACACCTGTAATCCCAGCACTTTGGAAAGTTGAGGCAGACAGATCACTTGATGTCAGGAGTTCGAGACCAGCCTGGGCAACATGTTGAAACCCTGTCTCTACTGAACATACACAAATTAGCTGGGCGTGGTGGTGCGCACCTGTAATTCCAGGTACTTGAGAGGCTGAGGTAGGGGAATTGCTTAAACCTGGGAGGTGGAGGTTGCAGTGAGCTGGGATCATGCTACTGCACTCCGGCCTGGGCAACAGAGTGAGACTCCATCCCAAAACAAAACAAAACAAAGAAGGAGGCAGAGCCAGAAGGTCCTAGAGTAGAGTGGAGAAGCAGATAGAAGCTGCAGTGTGAAGCGTCTTTGGAAACATATGTCCCCCTGTAGGTATGGCCTATTGACTGATTAGGAGACCAAACCCTTCAAAACATTCTGAACAATGTAAACTTCTCCCTAGTGAAAACAGAAATATAACCACAGGGGCTGGTGCCAGGGAGATTTTACAGTTACCTTTTACCTTTTTCTTCAAAGTATGGTTCAAAAGTATTTTTTCCTCAGTCCAGTTTCAAAAATTCCCTCCTCATAAATTGAGAGTCTGAGCTAGGAATATGTCTGAACATAGCCCTCGCTTTGTGATGTCAGGAGAATATCTGAGTTGTGGGTAGCTGATAAGGGATCTATTTGGAGAAGAAAGTAGAGGAAGAACAGAAGGAGTCTGAGAGATGAGTCTTGAGTCTCTAGATCCAATATCCTGGAACTAGAGCTGCAATTTATCGTGGTCCCACCCATTTTCCAGAGTTGCCTTGGCTCGCGGCAGCCTGCCTTAGTTTAAGGCTCTGATTCAGTCACTGTGGTTTGTTAGGTGGGGCTTCCCAAGAGGTGATGCTGCTTGTCTGTGGCTTCTGCTCCAGCCAGGTTCAGACAATTGCCAGTCCCATCAGTAGGTGCAAGGGCAGTAGTAGGAAGTTTATGAGTTTGCTCCCTAGTATCCATCCTAAGGCCAGGAAGTTGAATGCAAGCATCCCAGACGTAAGTGGGTCATAGGAGGGTAGATGTGTAGACAAGCTTACTTGCAGTTGCTCTTTTTAGTGCCTGCAAACTTCAGCTCCCTACTGGTCTTGCATTGTTGGGCTCTCCATATCAGTCCCACTTCTCTCTTCCAGAGCCTTTCTAGTTCTCCCGTGTTCCTGCTTGTCTGCTACATGGCAGATTCCCATCTTATTTACTGTTCGGCCCTATCATGGTTACTACTTGGAAAGTCTTCTTTGGTTCAACAAAACTGCCATAGGCCAGACTTGAAATAAGCTTCACCTAGAAGAGGATAGCCAGGAAAAATAGCATGCCAAGAGGGCAGTCAAATGTTTCTCTTTGGTGGGAGAAATCTTCACAGCAATCCATACAGTCTTCCAGGAGCCAGCTGTTTCTGTTCCCTACCTGCATCCCAAATTTTAGTTCAGTTGTGAAGAGAGGAGATCCAACTGGGTAAGTACTGTATTCAACCTAGCTTCAAGGCCTTGTGTCACCAATATGACTTGGTATCATACATTACTGTCTTAGGCACAGTTTCCAGGATTCTTGCAAGGAACATGTTTGATTACAAGACTATCACTTTCAGAGAAGTCTGAAGATGTTCCAATAAAGTATTTATAGTTCATACACATAACTTCCACTCCAGATGTTATTGGGTATGAATCAGGGTTTTTTTTTCTTTTCTTTTCTTTTTTTTTTTTTTAACTAAAAGCACGTTGCTTGGTAACAGAGTAGCTCTTCTGCCTTTATTAGGTTTCCAGGGGAACAGTGCTAAAATGTTAACCCAAGGTCATTCTGGAAAAAGAGAAAGAGTATTATTAACCATGTATCCATAGAAGGTTTCATTGATAGAATATCATTTGAGAAACGACTTGAAGGAGGAGAGGGAATTAGCCATTGGGCTATCTGAGAAAACTCTCTAGGCAGAAGGAACACTCAGTTTAAATACCCGAGGTGGAGGCATATCTGCAAAGGGTGAGGAATACCAGAGATGTCAGTGCCTCTGGAGTAGAGTCAATGAGAAGAGTGGTAGGAGCTGGTGAGAGGTAAGTGGTGAGGATACAGGCTAAGTAGTGCTTCTTAGGACATTGTGAAAGACTGGATATTTCTTTGAGTAAAATAGAAAGATATTAGAGAATTTTGAAAAGAAGAGTGATGAAATCTGCCTGATATTTAAAAGGACCATTCTAGCTGTTGTTTTGAAAATAAATTGTACCAAAAGGTGGAAGCATGATGACTTGTAGAAGGCTGTTGTAATAATTTCATATGAGCAATGACTTGGATTCCTGTAGTGTCAGTTGAAGTGAAGGGAAACTAGTCAATTTTTAAATATATTATAGACAAAGCATGTAGTTCAGCTATGCATTCTCTATCAAATACAACTTTTAAAGCTGATTCAGTTATCTGTATACATGAATGTAGTGCATAAAGAACGACAGCAGTGCATCCTGAGAAATTGGAAAGATGGCCAGTAAACGATCAGGATTTGAGAGTGAAGCAAAAATAGTAAACCCATACTGCCCAAACTGAGATATGAAAATCACTGAGAGCTTCATTATCATATGAAAGGTCAATGCTAGTGTCTCCAAGTGTATGGAAAGTTTATTATGTTTCTCTGATGAAAATTACAGCCAAACCCAGGTGTTTATTTTCCTCTCGAGCATGGGAGTTAGAGTCCAAGCTGGGCAACATAGTGAGGCTCCGTCTTAAAAATAATAATAATTATCATGATAATAATATCAAACAAACTGCAAACTACCTTCTCCTAACTCCCAGTATTCTCAACCCCACTTCCCTATTTTTCTCCATAGCTCTGATCACTATCTGATATATTCTGTATTTTCCTTCTTAATTTTTTGTATGTAAATAGAAATTTAAGTTACTTGATGACAAGTACTTTTGTCTGTTTGTTCACTCCTGTATCACCAATGCTTGACAAGTGTTAGGCACAACCACATTTCTTGAAAGACTAAATAGTATTTTTCATATAAACTCGTTGTTTCTTAATTAACCTATTTTTTCCTATTTCTGTATGTTGTTTTTATTGTCTTCTTTTGATGCAAGCCTCTGGTATTTTTTTCCACACAAGTACAATCTGTTATTAAAAATTTCAACCTTATAGAAGTAGATAAAATAGTATTAAGGCCCATGTGACCATCATTTCTTTTTAATGATTATCAACTCATTGTCCACTTTATCTATTTCGCTATCCTTATCACGACACCCTCCATGAGTTATTTTGAAGCAAATCTAAGTCATATAATTCCAATATGTATCTCTAAAGACAAGGACTTTTAAAAAATATATAGTTGGAATACTACTAACACACTGCAAAAAATTGAGTGCAACTCTATAATCTCAGCACAGAAAAAGGAATATTTCCATAACATCAGCAAATATACAGTCACTGTTTAACATTTCCCAAGTGACTCACATTTTAAAAAACAATTTGTTTAAATCAAAATACAATTAAGGCCTTTATACTGCAATTCAGTGGATGTATCATTTATCTATTGTTACAGTAATATAATGCTTCATCACAAAACCTATAATACTTCTGAGGTTAAACAATAAAATATTTAATGCTAATGTATATGGGATCAGTGTGCAGCTCTCTTGATCTTGTCTGGGATCATTCACATTGGAATTGGCTGGCTGTTAGCTACATATGTTAGCCCCACCTAGGATGACCGGTATGACTTGTCCTTGATCTGCGTGTCTCTCATCATCTACAGGCCAGCTCTGGCATGTTCTCATAGTGATGGCAAAGGAACCAGAGTATGATATGTCGCTTTGAAGTGATTCCAAATACTTACATAGTTTGCCACGTGAGTGACATATTTTGCTTTGATAAGAACATGGAGTCTAATCCCTCTCCATTCAAAAATGTTACACCACACCCTATTAGACTACATGTGTTGAGTTATTGGACTCGCTGGATTCCAACACACATATAAGCCCAGGATTATGACAAACACATTGACAGCTCAGACTGCAGCAGGGCTACTCTCTGTCAGTCCAAGCGATTCTCCAAAGCCAAAGCCTCGCCCACCAACACTGGCACCGCTTGGTAGCATCGAGCGACCTTGTGTGTCCTTGTGAATCTCTGCTGTATAGGTCAACCAGTCTCTTGTGAGAATCTCTTGTAGAAAGGTATGCCTCAAACTTTGATTAGACTTTATATCTACAGAGGCCTGTTTTCAGACTAGTTGAGCAACTAGATTTTAATTGCTGGACTCTAAATAAAATTGGAACTCACTCACTGTGTGGTTATAGTACCTCGTCTATCAAGTATATTCCCCATGAGGTCTGTTCTGGTTATTCTCTCGCTTTTAAAACATCACAAAAAAGAAAAAAAATTGTATGGTAATCAACCATATGATTTCTGAAATTGCATTTTGATCGTATCTTTATTTTAGCCATACAAAACAGAAAGCAAGAAGTAGAATGCAAGTCTCTTGAGGTTTGGGCTTAGAAGTGGCCACTCATCACTTCTGGTCTGTTCTTTTGGTCAAAGCAGGTCTCATTGCCAAATCAGAGTCAGACTGAGAAACACTAAAAGGTAACATGGCATAGGGAGGGATGAAGAATTTGTGACTTTTGTAATCAACCACAGTAAATGCACCAGTCATGTTTTTTTTTAATCTATAGGCTTTCCTCTGTCTCTTTCTTCCTCTCTATTTTCCTTCCTGCAATTTATTTGTTGAAAAAAATGCAGTTGTATTTTATTTTGTCCTAAAGAGTTTGATTTTTCTAATTTTATTTTTATCATGTTATTTAACATATACCTATACCTCTATATTTCCTAGAGATTCTACCTAAAACCTAATCAGGTTTAGAACTCATTTGGTTTATTTGTTTGTTTTCCCAAAAACATGTTATAGAGTGTGCCATGTACTTCTTCTT
>NW_012107919.1:6142440-6148074 GCF_000951045.1 Mandrillus leucophaeus
TGACCTCGTGATCCGCCCGTCTCGGCCTCCCAAAGTGCTGGGATTACAGGCTTGAGCCACCCCGCCCGGCCGCCATGTACTTCTAATAGAAGGCACATAGTAAGTGGTTGTCTCTCTTTTTGTGAGGTTAGAGGCCATCAATTATCTTTGCCTAAGTCCATTATTTTATTAAGAGTAGCGAAATGGTGATTCTCTAATTCTGTACCATTGCTCCTGCAGTTTTAGCTAGAATACCTCTATGAAGAAAAGGTTTTTCCCTCATCAATTATTACATTTCTCTGAGACACAGATATAATAGGAAAGGCAGAGCAAATGATTTCCCTTTCTCTTTATTCATCAGTTTTCAAAATGGTAAATTGGTTTGTTAGCATCATCCAAAGATGGTAAAAAGGATGATTGTTTGTTTTGCAGCATCATTATAAATGAAGGATTTAATCATATTTGATTCATTTTAACCCTTGTACTTATTGTCTTTATTACTGCTTATATTTTTCCATAGTTGACACTGAAAACTTTTTTTCATGTTGATCCTTGAATTCTTTTGACATCATTATTCTTGAATAGCTTTTTGCTTTTTGACATGACAAAATATACCAGGCTTATCTTGTATTTTTCCTGCCCAGGCTGAGACACGTTATTTCTCCAAAAAGCCTGGGTTCTATTTAGTGGAAAATACGTATTTTAAGACCATACTTTGGGTACTAAGTATGCTCATTATTGCTGGTTTTCTGGCAGAAATCAGAAAAAAATTAGGATTTAATTTAATTTAATTGATTTTATTATATCTGTGTCTTCCTTCTCCCATATTGCCCCATCTCTAAATCTCAATCTTGAATGGAACCTGCATAAAAACTAATTTGTTTTACTCTACAATATATATACACCAGGCTCAGAGTAACAATGTCAACATTACCACCAAATGTATGATTACTGAAACAAGTTTGGGTTTTTTTGGTAATTCATTTTATCCGTTAGTTACATCCGATTCAGAGTGATCCGACAAATCTCAGTGTTTTAAAGTCATTTGAAAGAGTTCATTTCTATGCAGTTAAGGTCATCAACTCAGTATATAGCTAAGTTCACTTGTTTCTGTCATTTTGGTTTCAGTATCACTTTTTAAATTAAATTAAATTTTATTGAAAATCAGATAAATAAAACTCCATATTTTCAGAGAAGCTGAGTTTTTATTCTATCCTTTCTACCCTGTGTTCCCTTTCCTCCTATAGATAATACTTTTTGTTGTTGTCTTTGGTTACATGTCATTTGTTTTTCCTTTTTTTCCATTTTAAACATTGTTTTAGATATTAGCAAATGAGCATATATTTTTATATGCCCTCTTTCTTGGATAAATGGTGACATACTCTATATACTTTTCAATAACTTATATTTTCAGTCCCCCATAGAAATATATCTAAGATATAATATTAAATTAAAAAGAAAGGTACAGAATAATATGTAAATACAAAAGTACAATAGTTTTGTGAAAATTGAGAATAGAGAAATATTTATATATGCTAGTATGTACATGAGTTTGAGTAGAAGGTAGCACCAGAATATTAATGTGAGTATTTAGAGGGAGAGGAACTTGGGGTGGGGCTAGGCAGAGTGGGAGACTCTCACTATTCATTTTGAACCTTGTATACTGTTTTTAGATTTATAGTGTTTATGGATTCAGACTCTGCTGGGTTCAGGGGCTCAAGCAACATGAATAGAGTACAGTGTCACCTCTCCATCCCTTACCTTTTGTGTGTGCTTGCATTCTCAGCAGTCTGAAGTCAATTCCTTATTTGCTCAGCAACTTTAGAGATGTTAAGACAAGCCTTTCACCAACTCCTGGATTTCCATGATTTGTCTGAATAATGCCACATCCATTCCTGAACCATTCACTGTGAGATGTTGATAGAGAGATGGTACGCTTTCAGTTGTCACATCTATACTCTTCGAGTCAAGGGTGTAGACAGAGGGGAAGGAGTTGTGCAATGAAATTCAGTACACCATTATCAGAAGTGAAAGAGGTACAAGAAAGGTTAAAATTAGCAGTTGTCCTCTCTGCCAGAAGAGGGAATTATTTGGTCCAAAGTCAATTTGTCTGGCTATTCTGGCAGGGCTGCCTATTAAATATGTCATTGAACGTAAAAATCATGTAACCAGTACATTTTCTGAAAATTCCATTTTCACCAAACAACTATGTGACTGTGATTTGATTTCTGATATTATCTGCCTGCTTAATTTTTAGTTATGCTTGTCTTGCAACTGAACAACTTCCTTCTAGTGCATTTAGGTATACTTTGAATGTGATTAGTGACAGCCTTCTCAAGTCAAATCTACTGTAAGAGTTTTAGATTATATTGGTGCAAAAGTAATTGCGGTTTTTGCCATTACTTTTAATGCAGAACTGCAATTACTTTTGCACCTACCTAATATTAGGAAAGGTAAGGACTAAAATCTGCACTACGGTAAATTACTCAAAGTAATATGATCCTGGGAGGGTTCTTTTCACTAGTGGTAAGCAGATTCTGCCTTTCCATTTAGCTCCTTCCTCCTTCAATGGTCTTAAAATGGTGTATTTCCTAATATAAATTGATAAACTGATTTTTAAATGACAAGTCAGACTCCATTTAAACTGGCAACTCTTTAAGGGCAAGTTAGTTCTCTAGAGCCTAAGCATTTCTAAGGAAACTGATAAAATATAATTCAGAGGACAACAAAACCAAGGATCTTCTTCATCTACCAATATATTATTTTTCTTTTCCAACTTTTATTTTAGAATCAGAGGGTACATGTTTAGGTGTGTTGCATGGATGTTTTACATGGTGCTGAGGTTTGGGGTATGATTGATCCTGTCACCCAGGTACTGAGCATAATACTAATACGCAGTTTTTCAGCCTTTACCTCCCTCCCTCTCTCCACCCTTTAGCAGTCCCCATTGTCTATTGTTCCCATCTTTATTTCCCTGTGTAGCCAATGTTTAGCTCCCACTTATAAGTGAGAACATGTGGTATTTGGTTTTCTATTTCTGTGTTAGTTTGCTTAGGATAATGGCCTCCAAATGCAGCCATGTTGCTGCAAAGGACATGACTTCATTCTTTTTTTGTGGCTGCATAGTATTCCATGGTGTATGTGTGCCACGTTTTCTTTATCTAATCCACTGTTGATGGGCCCCTAGGTTGATTACATGTTTTTGCTATTGTGAGCAGCACTGTGATGTATATACGAGTACATGCGTCCTTTTGGTAAGATAATTTATTTTCCTTTGGGTATATATGCAGTAATGGGATTGCTGGGCCAAATGGTAGTTCAATTCTTAGTTTTTTGAGAAACTCCAAACTTTTCTCAACAGTGGTTGGACTAATTTGTATTTCCACCAACAGTGTATAAGTGCCCCTTCCACTGCCTCACCAAAATCTGTTATGTTTTTGAGTTTTTAACGAAGACCATTCTGACTGGTGTGAGATGGTATCTAATTGGGGTATTGATTTGTATTTCTCAGATGATTAGTGATGATGAGTATTTTTTTTTTCATATGTTTGTTGGCCACTTGTATGTCTTCTTTTGTGAAGTATTTGTTCATGTCCTTTGCTCACTTTTTAGTGGTTTGCATGTTTAAGTTCCTTATAGATTCTGGATATTACACCTTTGTTGGATGCATGGTTGGTTAACATTTATCGTTCCATTCTGTAGGCTGTCTCTATACTTTGTTGATAGTTTCTATTGCTGTGCAGAAGCTCTTTAGTTTAGTTAGGTCCCACTTAATCATTTTTGTTGTTGTTATAATTGCTTTTGAGGACTTAGCCATAAATTCTTTTCCAAGACTGATGTCAGCAAAGGTATTTCCTAGGTTTTCTTCTAGGATTTTTATAGTTCGAGGTCTTACATATAAGTTTTTAATTTATGTTGAGTTAATTTTTGTATATGGTGATAGGTAGGAGTCCAGTTTCATTCTTCTGTATTTGCATAGCCGGTTATTCCAGCACCACTTATTGAATATGGAACGTTGTTTTTTTCTGTGTTTTGGTTGTAATGTCACCTTTGTTGTTTCTGATCATGCCATTTGGATCTTCTCTCTTTTTTTCTTTGTTTAGTTAACAGTCTATCAATCTTGTTTATTCTTTTACAGTGCCAACTTTTGGTTTAATTTTTTTTATATGGACATTTGCATCCTAGTTTCATTCAGTTATTCCTTGATTTTAGTTATTTCTTTTCTTCTGCTAGCTTTGGGTTTTTTTTTTTTTTCTTTTCAGTTCCTCTAGGTGTGATGTTAGAGCCTCAATCTGAGGTCTTTTTAGCTTCCTGATATGGGTGTTTAGTACTGTTAACTTTTCTCCTAACACTGCTTTAGCCACATCCCAGGGATTTTGGTATGTTGCGTTTTTATTTTCATTAATTTCAGAGAATTTGAATTCGAATCTATCTTCTTCTCTCTCAGGAATGCCAATGAGTCATAGGTTTGGTTTCTTTATACAATCCTGTATTTCTCCAAGGTTTTGTTCATTTATAAAAAATTCATTTTTCTTTATTTTTCTCTGAGTTGATTTGAAGAACTGGTCTTAGAGCTCTGAGATTTTTTCCTCCCCATGGTCTCTTATGTTGTTAATGCTTCCAACTGTATCATAAAATTCTTTTAGTAAGTTTTTCAATTCCAGAAGCTCAGTTTGGTTCTTTCTTAAAATGGCAATTTTGTCTTTCAATTCTTGGATCATTTTACTGAATTCCTTGGATGAAGTTTTGGATTTCCTCTGGATCTCAATGAGTTTCCTTGCCATACAGATTCTGAATTCTATGTCTGTCATTTCAGTCATTTCAATCTGGTTAAGAACCACTGCTAGAGAGAGAGGGAGATGACCCCCCTCACCATGTCCTTTCCTGTGCCTTAGGGGAGCCCCCTTCGATCACTGGTGCGGCACCTGCATTTCCTTTGTTAGGTGTTCTAGGATGCAGGGCTCCCTCAGGCAGAGGCTGTGGCCAGCAGACTGACTACATCCTTCCTGGACCAGCCTTGTGGAGGGAGGCATGCCCTGCTGCCATGCTAGTCCACAAACCCATGTCTCATTCTTCTCAGTGTTCTGAGAGTGGGGGCTCTTCCCCTGCTTAATTGCTGGTAATAGGTCTCAGCTTGGTACCCCTGAGCTATATGCTCTAAGCCTGGGGCACTGGAACTAGACCTATGGCTTTGTCCCCTGGCTCCTTGGGGTCAGGTACTGGCTGTGCTGAGGGAGCTAACGTGCTCCCAGGCTGTGGGGAAAGCACTCAGACAGGGCCGCTGGCAAAGCATTCATTCTGGCAGCGGAGGCTATGATGCATGCACACTCTTGCATGAGCACACTCATGCAGGGGCCTTGGGAGGGGCAGGGAGAGATGTGCTGCAGAGGCATGATCCAGTCCCGTGGGAGAGATGACCCTGCTCTCTCCTGGCCTGGTGATCAGACGGGGTTAGAGGTACTTGGATGAAGATGGAGAACCTTGGGGAATGGATGCCTGTTACTGCATTTTGCTGCAGCTGCTTATCACACAAACTCTCCTAGGTTCTGCACAGGTTGGAGCTCTGTCTCCACTCTCTGAGCAGATACCCCTGCCAATTCTAATGTGTATGAGGGTTGTGGAATCTCTGGTAGTTAAGACCATAGAGGTCTGCAG
>NW_012107919.1:6148554-6207690 GCF_000951045.1 Mandrillus leucophaeus
GATTCTCATGCCTCAGCCTTTGGAGTAGCTGGGATCACAAGTGTATGCCACCATGTCCAGCAAATTTGGTAGAGATGAGGTTTCATTATGTTGGCCAGGGTGGTCTTGAACTTCTGGACTCAAGCAATCCACCCATCTTGGCCTCCCAAAGTGCTGGAAGTATCAGCATGAGCCACTGCACCTGTCCTTTTTATAAACGAGTTCTTATGTAGTCATGTGACTTCTCAATTGTTTTACCTTTCCCGTTCTCAGATTTTTGAATGCATTCACTGTTTTTTTTCTTTGAGAACACTGATGATTTCATATTTTGAGTGTTTAAATCTTAGATCTCTCTGGAAATGATTTAATTGCTACAAACCGAGTAGGGATCTTAATATATTTTCTTCCTAATTGGTTACCTAATTGCCACAACATCATTTATTGAACAATCTATTCCTTTGACTACATACTTGAAATACTCATTTATCAAATGGATTTGCATCAATTTTTGAATTCTCTCTTCCATTCTGTAGATCCATATGTTTCTTCTTTAGTCCCTAAAACTAATTAATATAGCTTCTTACCGTATCTATTTATCAGGGTGAGCTTATCCTTTCTCATTTTCTTTTTCATAATATTCCTGGCTTTTGGTATATGTTCTTTTTTTCCAGTTGAACTTATTTGTTGTACAGAGAGGACACTAAAAAACCTTTGCTTGTTCTAATCTGTGTTTCTTCACACATTAACATAACAACTACATGGGTTCATCTCAACTGGGTACTAAACCTTCTAGAATATAACTAACTGGCATATATACTCAAAATGACAGGTGGTGGAAATCTGGGAAATTCAGTTTCCATATATATGGCCTCAAAAAGGAAATAGCAAAATCATGCAGATAAAATTCTAGAGGCATGGATGTTTTCATGTAGGCTGTCAAAAATCTTATTCTTGTTTCTACATGGATAAAACCAGTCAATATCTGGTAATGATGAAGGATCCCATAAAAATATTTAAGATTGATCTCTGATTTATTAACTAGGACTTTTCCTATCTTCTTCCTCACCTCTCAAAACTCATTTGGCATAATCAAGTATTTTTAAATTTTGCATATTTTTCACTTGACATGTTACCAACCTCTTTTGGACTCTTCTACTGTGTTGGCACTAAACTTAGAACAGTTTCCTTGGGAATCTGATGCCCTTTCATTTCACTTCCTAAATATTGACAATCACCAGTGAAATCCTAAAATCTTATTTTTCCCCTTGGATTTTGTACTAGGTTTGATTTTGTTTCTTATTTACATTTTCCGTTATAGAGAAAGTGACAGCAAGCATGTTGCTGTGAATGCTTAAGCTCCACACCCGCCTTTTATAAAGTTGATATTTTAGCGGGTAGCTGTTCAGCCCAGAGATATTTCAGAGTCAATAAACATTTTTAAATAGCTTATTAGAATTCTTAATCTTGGTAATCTTCTAAGGTATATATCATTAATCTTGTTTAACAGAAGAGTAAACAATCTAAAGAAGCTGAGGGGAGAGAAAACAAAAGGTATATTTATTGTGCACCTATTATATGCTAAGAATTGCTGAGTGCTTTACTCCATGGGGGTGGTGACCATGGTCACTGGTCATGGTTTGTTTTGGTCACCAGTCTATCCTTAGTATCTGGCATGTTGCCTGGGACATAATGCTTGCTGAATATTATTTGCTGAAAGCTTGAGTGAACATCCATGCTTCCAGGCTAGATAGCAATGGCTGGTGAATAGTGGGGCTGTTCTCCCTGTTTTGGCATGTGTGTATGTGGTGCAGCCACATGTGTATACTTGTGAAAGAAAAGCATTAATGAAACTGGATTACTTTAAGCTCTTGTGGCAGATCCATCTATTTTCGGTGATTTTGGGATACCCTAGAAGAATTTTTATTTTCCAACCATTAAGTTTTCACCTTTGCAGTTTTTAGTTCCTCTATGTTAAGGATGAGGAAGAGGCATCAGCAACAGCCCATGGAGAAATATTTCTTATTCTAGAAGGGAGTACCTGGAATGTATGTTTCCCCTTGTGAAATGTTGTTACGCTAACTTCTTTAACACTCTAAAGCATTATTCTTTTCTGCATTGTTTGGGTTCAGTCATAGACCTACTGCCGCAGATAACATAGTTCCATCAGGGGAAACTGTGTTTCATATCTTCAAGTTTCAATTTATATTTTTGTGGCAAACCAAGGCCTGAGTTTCTGTTGGCATTAATGATGTGTTATCCACAACACTTCTTTCCATTAGCAGAATTAATAAAGGGTTGATTACACCTCCTCCACAAAGCCACTCAGTTTTTCAGTTTTTCCATCTTCACTGCTGCATATGCCTGCGACACAGCTCATGATTAATCACTCACTTTCAGAATATAGGGCTGCTGTCTTTCTCAACCCTGGAAAACCCGGGAAAGGTTACTATCATTTACCACACACACGGAAAGGAACATCAGAATAGCTTGAGGGGTTCCTCCAAATCGGAGATGATTTTTCACAGAAATGTATTTTAAAATTTGAGAGCAGTTGTGTGCCTTTCCTTCTAAACTGCAGAACGATTTAATGTCTTTTTAATGTGAGAAGCAATTTGCATTGTCCTGAAGTGTTATAGCCTTTAAACCAATCATGAGATTGCACTAGGCTCCATTTGCTTGCAGATCTCATGTGCTATAGTAATAGTGAAGGAAAAACAATATTCATTTCTCAAACACTGTTGGCTGTTCCTGTCACAACTAATACAAAGGTTTGGCTTTTAATTTGTTGTTGGTTTCTGCAAAGCACAAATTATATTATTGGTTTTAAATGATGAGGTATGCTATTATTTTAGATATGTGAAGAAACAAGACTGTGGTGTGCAAATTTAATTTTAAATTGCTTGATTAATTCATTTTAGTGGCATGTAACAGAGACTATTCTTTATTACACTGAAATAAGCCAATTTACTGTAAATCACTTTAACAAATGAAATGCCCGAAGGTACCTTATAAACTGCAGTACTATTTTCGTTGTAGTGAATATAAATGAATCAAAATGCAAATTTCTAAGGCGGTTTAAAAATGTTTCTAGTAGCATTTGTATATAAATCATTGAACTGACTTTCATAGTTGATTATATTCAGCCAGGATTTTGTTTGTTTACATTTTTCTTCCCTCAAAGGCTGACAGAGATCTGAAGTTGCCAACCATTTTGAATGATAGATTGCCTTTCATTTGGTTGGTAAGGAAGGTTTCAACATGCTTCATTCTCACTGGCCAGAAGGTAACTTTAGTTAGAGGGTGGTGAAACTTTCAGGAAAATCTGAGTTGGCATATGCAGCCAATGCAACATGAATTTTTATACCAGATGTGAGAATTTTTGATATATTCCTTTGAGTAAGAAAAGCAAAACAGACAAGCATGTAAAGAGATTTGTTGTATATACCCAGAGCCATATCATATGGGTATGTACCTATATCTCTCAATATTTAGAGATAAAATTATGTAGAGTTATAGCAATGCAAAGCAATGCAAACATGCTCATTGTTAACATGAGTTTCCTGGGGAGTGGGGTGGGTGCAAAGAAAGCCAAGAAAAGAATGAAAAGATAGAAAATTCTGCCCTGAAAAGCAGATTTCATGTTTGTAAAAATAGGCATGTTTCATTTACCATTTGGATTATTTTTAGGGAAGATAGAAATAAGGTACAGTGGAAGCTCTTCTCCATTTATAGAGCAGTAAGTAAATTAGATTTCTTTACATTTACCACATCTTAAACACTAAATATTAAATAAGGCAACTTGCAAATTTGATTACATCGTTTGAAAAAGGAATATGATTTTTTGTAAAGTGAATGAATAATCAACCACCTTAATTATTGTGTATGAAGTGGCAGGCAGAAACCACAAAATAGATAGGAGTGATTATTCATTATAGGACTTTATCTTTCCTTTAGTCAACAAGCAATTATTTAGCACCTATTATGGGCAAGGGCCTGCCTTAGGTGCTGGGTGGGCTCTGTAGAAATAACACAGTGCAAACTTCAAGGAATTTATAGTATAATTGGGGAGACCAACAATCAACTAATGTATAGCATGTTTGCCAAGTGAAAAGGGGAAGAAAGAAAAGCATTCCAGGCAGAGACAATAGCACGTGCAAAGCCTCAAAAGTGAAAAAGAGAATGGCATGGGCACGGACTTATAGAATGGAATACTATTGGGCAATATGGAGGAGGAAAGCTAGCTGGACAGAAGAAAGCTTGAGAATATTAGGAGACAAAATTAAGGTAGATTTGGATGAGGTTGTATAGAGGCTTGGTGGATGTACTATGAAGAGTTTGGGCTACCTACTACAAGTAAAGAGGTGCTCTAGAAAGTATTAGCGCCAACATGACATGATTACATTTATCTTTTTAGAAAGATGACTCTAACAGCAAGACAAAGATTGTATTTGAAGAGAAAATAATGTGAGGCAGTGAAACCATTTAGGAAGATTTTGCTGAAGACAAGTACGAGAAAATAAAAGTATTTGGAAGAGGAAGGAGGTATTGTCGCAGAGGATGTAAAGGAAGAATTGATAGAATATAGTGATTAATTGACTGTTGAAAGAGGTTGGTCAAGAATGTCAGGAGTCAAATATGCCTCCAAAGTTTCTAAGAATAAAGTCAGTGCAATAACTAATTTTCCCCATTAACTCTATGAGAAAAGAGAAGGGCTTAGATTTAGAACATGCTGATAAACAGGCCAGTTCTAAACATAAAACTATTTTTAATTGAATGTTTATTATATATCAGGTAAAACACATTATATGCACTGTCTCTTTACTAATATACATTTAATATATATATGAGTACCAATTATGTACCTGAAAATGTTTTAGACATTATTATATTTTTATCTTATAAATGGAAACAGCAGCTTAAAGTTGTTGAGGAACTTGCCCATGGCATCACAGTCAATTGATGGTGGGGTCAGACTAGAATATAGATTTGTTCAGCTCTGTAGGTTAGGCTTTTCAATAACCACACTGTGTTGTCTTTTTGATGTTATGTAGGGTGGGTAGGCTCCATGTTTCCCAGCAAAGCTGGAGACATACAGCCCACCTGGTTCTACATTTATTTCAGTGCCTCTTGAGTGTCTCTAAATAACATATTTTCATTGATACTTTTTCATTTTTCCAAGCTATGGATTTTTCTCTATTAAAGATAAAGATATAATTATTTCCTCTCCCTACCTTGCTACATATATGTAACCTTTTTATTTCCCATTCTGCCAATACAGTGATGATTTAACTTTGGTTTAATTTACTTATTTATATATTTTGAATGTATTCCCTAATCACAACTGCACCATGTGGAAAAGTTTGATTACTTTTATTTTACTACATAATTTTTACATTTGCCTTCTTTTGTTTATTTGCTTAATTTTCTACATACTTATAATTAATCCAACTTCAGACTATCCACCAACTATCTAGAATGCTTCTGAATGCATTATATTCAGTTTTCTATTTTGCCTTCCTAAAGATGTTTCTCCTACATTCTTTTAACTTATTCCTAAGGAACTGGATTGGTTCCTTTTCTGCCAGGTATATCTCTGACAACCTGGGACCTTCTTTCATGATCATTGTGAGATGCCCGTTACCTCTTCTCTGTGTCGTATGACCTGTTTCTGATTTTGCTTATCTTTTTAATTCTCATAAAAGACAAATTTTATAACAATTTTGCATGTTTAAAAATATTCATTTTTTCCTTCCCTTTTAAATAGTAATGTGGCTTGGTAATGAATTCTAGGTTGAAAATCATTTTTGTTTGGAATTCAGAAAGGATTCTATCGTTATTTAGCTTGCAGTGTTGAGATTGAGCCACTTGGAATCTCATTTTTTCTTTTTGGCAGCTTGACGGATCTTCTCTTTGTCTTCAGTATCCTGAAATTGCACAATGATGGGATTTTTGTTTATGTGTGGGTAAGTGGGTGGTGGTGGTGGGGTTCTTCTCTCTATGTAGTCTCTCTCATTCCTTCCTTTCTCCCTCTCCCATTCCTTCCTTTCTCCCTCTCCCTTCCCCCTGCATTTTTTGGTTTAGGAGCTTTTCTTAGATGTGTGTAATCTGTGACTTTTTGTTCAATTTTAAGAAGGGGAATTAAAAAGCTAATTAAAAATATAGGAACATGATGCAGCTTGTCAACTGAGAGCTCCCTTGCAGGTTGCTCTAACTAGGCCTTTTGAATGAGGAAATGCTGATGTTTGTATCCTCTAGGGCTGGGGAGATTCTGCAAAGAAAAATTTTCAGTCTCCTCCTTGGAAGGTGAAGTCTAGCTGATAGCCTCTGTGAGCCCAGTGGGATATAGATCTTTATTTTTAGTAAGGTGTCTTTTGAGGTTAGCTATTCTCAGTGACTTCAGTCAAGAAGGGAGGTACCTCTATTTTACCTTTCTCAAGGCTTAAAAGAAAAAATAAAAAGAAAACAAAAAAGATATTTTGCTGGAGCAGAGCATTGCTAGTTTCCTGGCTATAGAGAGTAAGTTGGGATCTAGGACTTACTATAATTCCCTTTTTGAAGCCTTTCCCCCTTTCCACTAATTTTCATGATAACAGATACTACCAATTTCTGAGTCTTTTGGGGGTCTGGAGTGTATGGCTACCAGCTAAGGATTCAGTTTTCTCATATCTGCTGTATTATTTATTTTTCTTCTGCATTATATCTCCTCCAAATTTATCTTTGTTCCCTTATGTTTTTTAGTTTTTTTTTTTGGGGGGGGGATTTGGTCCTTTAAAAACATCTCTCTACTATTTTAGTAGATTTTTGATAGATAGTGACAGTAAATATGTGTATTCACTTTTCCATCTTTACCTAGAAATCCAAAAAATGCCAAGAAACTCTTTTGTGATGCTGTTATGCTTTTGATTCCATTTATTTAGCTACTTTCTCTTGTGGCATCCTGTACTGAGATGAAGAATCACTAGCTAGAATACACTCGTCAAGGGCGGATCACCTGAGGTCAGGGGTCGAGGCCAGCCTGGCCGAAATGGTGAAACCCCGTCTCTACTAAACATACAAACAAATAGCTGGGTGTGGTGGTGGGCGCCTATAATCCCAGCCACTCAGAAGGCTGAGGCAGGAGAATTGCTTGAACCCGGGAGAGGTGGAGGTTGCAGTGAGCCTAGGTCAAGCCATTACACTCCAGCATGGGTGACAAGAGCAAGACTCTGTCTCAAAAAAAAAAAACCAAAAAAACACTCGTCTAATGAACTGGAATAGCCATGTTTTATTTTTGTCTCTGCCATCAGTTGGCTTTGTGACTGGAGTGAAATCTCTTAAACTCTTTTCCTTAGTCTATGTCTCTATAAAATAGAAATTATACATTATGCTCACAGGTTATTGTGACAATAAAATCAGATAACTTGGCAGTGTTTTGTAAAAGGGCTTTAATGTGCTCCATAAATGCAAACTAGTCAAACGTGAAGACACCTAAGTGCTCTTTATAGTATAAACCATGCCAATTTATAAACCTTTTTCCCCAGAGATTCTTTTTTTTCAGTGCCTGATTATTTTTGTTGCTCTTCCCTGAAACATCTCTTTCTTTTCCAAGAGCAGCCTACTGCTCTGCCCTACGCCAAGAGGAATGAAGTGATTATGCTCAGCTCTTTCACGTCAAACTTCTGCCAACACCTCTCATGGCATTTCTTCACTACAACATAAACAATGAAGGAATAAATTCATCTTTAGTTCATAATGTCTTCTCTGTTTTATCTGCCTTTGAGTATTCCATCTGGTTATCCTAGTTGAGGGATTTTTTCCTTGTGCCATCACCAAAATTGCAAACCAAATGATAGTGTGACAGTACCTATCAGCAGCTTGTTCCAACTGCCAAACAGTGGAATATATTTGCTTTACTAGCTGAAGAAAAAATACTGACAAAAAAGGCCTGGATTCGGTGACCTATGCCAAAAATTGTTAGGAGCAGAAAAAAAAAAATCGATCACTTGCGATTCCCAGCAGGCAGCAAAGAATTCCAAAATAGCTGTTCTTCTCCTGAACTTTCTCTGAAAGATTGTCCCTTGATTCTATAGCATCAGTTCCTGAAATATATGTGCCAGAGACATGATGCTTGTGCACCTTTGCTAAGGTGTTTCTCTTGAGGCATTTGATGGTTGGAGGCTATAGTTTTAGCAATATAGAAAGAAAATGAGATGGATTTTGACTTGTGGATTTGGCAGAATAATTGAGACTAGCATAGCCCTCCAGCTTTAAACAACTAGATGGATAAAATATATGGAACATTGTATTTTTGAACTTTGGGTAATAGACATTCCAGAACTCTTATCCCTTAGAAGGGAAACAAATAGAGTGAGTCCTAAAATCACTTTGGTTTTCTGCCAGAGAGACATCATTTTCTGCTAGGATGAACAAAATGATCCCACTGATTTGAGAACACAGAGATCACAGTGTGAAGAGATGAGGCAGCTAGGATTTGCAGGACGGACTACAGGAGAGGAAAGAGCTAGTCACAGAAAGAACTCCAGAAATCTGCATATGGGTTCCCTTGAGTCTGATGCTAAATACAAATCCATAGATTGATACAGTGGAAACCAAAGAGGCTGGGAAAGATAATTGGGTAATATGGTAAGAAAGTTCTGATTACTTACACAGAGCTGAAAGATGTTCAAATTTTGACCTGCCAGAGCAGAGAGTCCTCATTTAACATTGAGGACATTGCTGTAAGACCCTTCAGGAAGGTCATACTTTGGAAGTATGACCAAACTTGTTCTGATGTAAAGGCTACTGAAGACCTTCCACAACAAACTGAAAAAGAAGCTTTGAAAAGATCAAAATTATTGGCAAATAAATTAACTGCTTGTCAGAACCATGTCCAACACCATTTAAAGGCTGAAACAAAATCCAGTATTCCAAAATGTAAAATTAGCAATGGCCAATATCCAGTAAAGTATACTAAAACAGTAAAAAACTTTTGAACAGCTATTATTAATAATGTTTAAAGATATAATGAAAGACATGAAAATCACAAGAGAATTACATAAAAAACTCACAGCAGAAAAATGCATTATCTGTAATATTTATTATTTGAAAAATTAGGGCAAAATGAAGATTTTTTTAATAGATAAACAGAAGTTTGGTCACCAGACACTATAAAATTTAATATTGAGGGAAAATGTTATCAGATTAAAATTTGTATGTATATAAAACGAATGAAGACTGCTAGAAGTGGTAAATAAGAGAGTAGAGATCAAATCTTATTTTTAATTTAAGTTTTGTTAAAAGATAACTGTTAAAGACAAATTATAATAATTTATTGTCAGTTTTATGATATAAATAGAAATAAAATGTATGAAAACAAGGATAGCAGGCTGATATGGAAGTATAGTAAGATTCTTATAAATAAAATAATATAGTATTATTTAAGGTAGACTGTGTTAATTTCAAGATGTATATTATAAACTCTAGCACAACCTCTAAAACAATACAAAGAGGTATAGCCAGTAAATGCAACAGGGGACATAAAATGAAAACCAAAATGTAATCAATAAATTACAAATGACAAGAGAAGGGGGGGACCCAGAAAACAAACTAAAAGGGAAATTAGGAAATAATATGGACGGAATGAAATAAAAACACAGCATAGCGAAATTTGTGAAATGCAGCTAAAGTTGTGTTTACAGGGAAATTTTTAGCTTTAGTTGTTTATGTTAGAAAAGAAAGGAGATTTAATTGATAATCTAAACTTCCACCTTAATAAACTAGAAAAAGAGTGAATTAGACCCAAGGTAAGTAAAGGGAAGAAAATTGTAAAAACAAGGATAGAAAACAATAAAACATAAAATGAAGAAAAAAATTACAGAAAAATCAATGGTACTAAAAGCTAGAGTCTTTTGGAAAATAACAAAATCTGGCTAGACTGATCAGAAAAAAAAAGATAGAAGATACCAATTATCAGTTACCAGATACTAAAATATGAAAAGAACAACAAGGTAATATTAGGAACAACTTTGAGCTCATAAAATTAACAAATTGATGCATTTTATTTTATGTAAATTTTGCTTCAGTAAAGATGATTTTAAAAAGAAAATAAACAAGTAATTTTAATTGTTGTGTTTACTGAGATCCTATCTAGGTATTTGTCATAGATCATCTCATTAATTTCACAAATTATGGTATAACTTAGTGGTTTGGAGTATATACTCTATATACCAAGACTACTTGTCTTTGAATCATGGTTCTGTCACCTAGTAAGTGTATGACCAGGAAAGTTATTTAGCCACTAGAATGTAAACTACATTGGCAGCGAACTTCTGTTTTATTCATCTAGAAGAGTTCCTGTCACATGGTAGGCATCCAGTAAACATTCGTTGTTAAACTCCAGTTGACAGATGGGGAAATTGTGGCAAAGAAGAGATTTAATGACTTTCAAAGGTTGCCAGGAAGAAAGAAACTCAGCATTGAACTCCGATCTGTCAGATTCCAGAACTAGTGTTTTTTTTTTTCTTCTGTTGATATGGCAGACAAATGAGAAATAGTAAAAGGTTGCCCAATAAGTTACTATGCGTTTTCTATTTAATTTACTTATAAGAAATGAAAATTATGTATATTTCTTTTTATTATCAAATTAATTCTTGGAATGGTTACCTCTCTCATTTTAAATAAAACTTATTGCAGGAGAAAAATAAAGCAGGCATCATTTTTTTCAATACTTCTATTAGATGCTGCTGCTGAAATTGTGCAGTAAGAGCTCAGAATGTAAGCACTGACTGCACCAGAGATTTTCTAAGGCAAAAAAACAAAACCCAAGTTAAGAGTTTTGATTTCTTGAAAAGCATGCTGTTTTGACTCATATTACACTCATCTGATACAGGCCATCAGAGTAGTATGTTATTAAATCCTATTCAAATCCATTTTAAAATGTGAAACACATGCTCAGTAGCTGGCTTGGCATTTGAATAAGGGATGAAATTGAAGAAATAAGATTAACCTCGATGTGTCAGATATTTTGCTGTTATTTCTAATTTTAATCTTCACAAGTGTGAAGACTTTACAATGCACAACCACAAATCTCATTTTAACCAATTGCATAGGGTGCAATTGTATAGAGTTATAAGGCTAGTAAATAATACATCTGGGATTTTATTTTAAGATCATAAACCATAATCATGATGTACCTGGTGTGTTTTGGTTATTTTTTTTTCTTTCTAATAAGATAACTCAATTGAAGCCTGACTCACCAGGAATAAATTAAAACTCATGAATAGCCTCAACTATATTTCTTCAGCTCTTAGTTTCTTCATGTTACAAATGTTTTCTTAAACTTTATCATAGAAAATTTCAAATATGTAAAAGTGAGAGGCTAATACAGCACGTTCTCATACAGTCATCTCTCAGTTCCAGCAAGTATCAACTTGTAGTCAACATTGTTTTACCACAACTGCTATACTTGTGCCTACTTTCTCACACCTCCAGCAATCATTTCATTTTTAAGACTTTTTGTATGGATTTCTAAAAGATAGAGAAACAGTTTTTTAAAAAATCAAAATTATATCATTATCAAAACTAGATAAAAAGTAATAAATAAATTGATACATACTTAAATGTATAGAATATACCTCATAACATATATGAAAATGTGCTAAATGGATAATTTAAATATTAAAGTTAATACCATAAATTTTAGAAAAAACTATAGGAAAAATATTTATGATCTTGGGCTAGATAACAGTTTTTTTAGAGAAGGCACAAAAAACATAAACCACAAAAGACAAAATGACAATCTAGTCTTCATAAAAATTAAAAATGTATTTTTCAAAAGACAGTGTTAGCTATAGGAAAAAAGCTATAGGCAGAAGGCAATATTTTCAAAATTTATACTGATGAAGAAATTATATCAGAATATAGAAGGAAGTTTTACAACTCAAAAATAAAACAACTCAATTGAAAATGGGCTAAAAGTTTGATAGATATTTCACAAAAGATACACAAATGGCAAATAAGCATATGAAAAACAGGCTCAACATCATTAGTCATCAGCAGTAAAATGCCATTGCACAGCCAATAGACAATTATGATTAAAGAGACTGCAATAACAAGGATTGATGAGGATGAGGGGTAACTGGAACCTTGAACATTGCTGTAGGGAATATAAAATAGTACAGCAACTTGAGAAAACAGTTTACCTGTTTCTTATCAATTTAAACATACTCTAACATACTTTCCAGCAATTCTTCTCCTAGGCATTCACTCATCCATAGAAACTTATTTTCACATGATCACCTCTTTAAGGACCTATCTCCAAACACAGTCACATTCTAAGGTACTAGGAAATAGAGCTTCAATATATGCATTTGCAGGGAGCGGGCATAGTTCAGCCCATCCATACACTTTCATGCTTTTCTAGGGTCCTCTGACATGTAGTGCTGCAGAGCATTGAAAATACTACTTATTCTCTTTTTAAAATTAATTTTAATTTTAATTTTAAGTTCCAGGGTACATGTGCAGGATGTATAGGTTTGTTACATAGGTAAATGTGTGCTGTGGTGGTTTGCTGCATCTATCAACCCGTCACCTAGGTATTAAACCCAGTGTGCATTAACTATTTTTCCTAATACTCTCCCTCCCCCAACCCTGCCCCTCGACAGGCCCCAGTGTCCATTCTTTCCCTCTCTGTGTCCATGTATTCTCATGGACTCCCACTTATAAGTGAGAACATGTGGTATTTGGTTCTCTGTTCCTGCATCAGTTTGCTGAGGATAATGGCTTCCAGCTCCATCCATGTCACTGCTGCAAAGGACATGATCTCGTTCATTTTTATGACTGCATAGTATTCCATGGTGTGTGTGTGTGTGTGTGTGTGTGTGTGTGTGTGTGTATCACATTTTCTTTATCCAGTCTATCATCGATGCAATTTTTTTTTCTTAAAAAAAAAGAAAGAAAAAAAAGACACACAGTAACCCAAATGTTAATAGAAACATTATTTATAATGGCCCAGAATTAGAAATAACTCAAATGTCCATCAATTGGTGAATGGATTCAAAAATTGTGATATATCCATAAGGAAAAATATTACTCAACAATATAAAGGAAATGCAGTACTGATTCACAAAGCAGCATGAATAAATACCAAATGCTAAATGAAAAGAAGCCAAGACACAAAGGCTGTACTCTGTATGATCCTATTTATAGGAAATTATAGAAAAGGCATATTATAGTGATAGCAGATCAGTGGTTGCCAAGGACTGGGACTTAGGAAGGAGATTAACTGCAGAGAGGCATGAGGGAATCTTTTGGGGTGATAGAAATGTTCATGATTATGATGGCTTTACATGACTATGTTTTTCAAAACTCATCAAATTGTACACTTACACTGGGGATACAGCAGTCAATATAATAGGTTAAGGGCTTTGTCTTCATCCAGCTTATGTTCTTTTCTCTGCACTTGACCACATATGGTGCCAAACCAGTATAGAAGTCTACTAATTTATGCTAATCATTGGCCAAAACCTACTTGTAAGGAGTCTTCTTTTAGGCTGCAAGACCCATGAACACAGCTGCTACTCCAAATCCCATGCAAATGCCTGTGGTTGCTGCCATAACAAAATACCATAGACTGTGTGGCTTAAACAATAGATATTTATATTCTCACGGTTCTGGAGGCTAGAAGTCCAAGGTCAAGGTGTGGGTAGGTTTGGTTTCTTCTGAGGCTTTCCCTCTTAGCTTGCAGGTGGATGCCTCTTGCTGTCCTCACATGGTCTTTTTCTTCTGAGTGTGTACCTATGAGACACTTCTGTGTGTTCAATTTTCCTTCTCTTGTAGGAACACCAGTCAGATTGAATTAGAACCCACTCATATAAGTTCATTTTAACTTAATCGCCTCGTTAAAGGCCCCATCTCTAATTATAGTTACATTCTGAGGTGCTGGAGGATAGGGCTTCAACATATGAATTTACAGGGTGTGAGGGCAGCATAATTCAGCCCATACATATAATTTCATTATTTTTTTTCCAGGACCCTCTGCCATGAAGTCACTGAGTATCTAAAGTGCTACTTGTTAAGTCCCTGAGAAATAAATCACGCAAGTGATTTTGGAAAAAATTCACACATCTTACATTATTTTGAACATTGCAAGGAAAATGAACAAGAATGACAAAGAAGCACTAGTCTCTGTTCTCAACACTCAAATTGAAGAGTCCCCTTTTGTAGATTTCATGCTCTCTGTACTGTGGGATTCCACATAGCATTTTCCTTTCTGCTTCTTCAAGCAGGAGACAGGCATAGCAGGGAATGTCTGAGAGTTTAATCTTGATTTTCACCTGTTACTCCTTCTCCTATAATTAACATTGAGTAACTCAAAAGCACGAGTTCTGGATAGCACTAAAAGAAATGTGGGATCCCTACATCCTGGGTGTCTAGCCTAACACCAAATTGGTTTTGAGTTTCTTGAGGGCAGTGATCATGCCTATTATGTTTCTTAGTACTTTTCATAGTACTATTGCAGGTGAACCCCAAATTTGAGGTTCACCCCTGAAGGCCACATGGGTTCTTGGCTTCATGCAGGAAAGAATTCAAGAGTGAGCTGACAGAGTAAAGTAAAAGCAAGTTTATTACGAAACAAAGGAATAAAAGGACGGCTGCTCCATAGGCAGAGCATGGGTACCCCATAGGCAGAATAGCACTAGGTGGGGGGCTGCTAGCTGGCTATTTTACAGCCATTTCTTGATTATATTCTAAACAAAGGGTGGATTATTCACAAGTTTTCTGGGAATGGGGCAGGGAGCTCCCAGGACCAGGGATTTCTCCTCAGTCTTGACCATACAGTGTAACTTCTGGACATTGCCACGTGGCATTTATAAACTATCATGGTGCTTGTGCTAGTGTTTTTATTAGCATATGTTGTAATTAGCAGAGCAAAGATTGCTTTAGTTGCCGTGTTGGTTTTAGCCGATATAGGCTGGTTTGTTTACTTATCCTCTCTTATCAGTAGGGTCTCCTGACTTGTTGTTTATGGTGTCCTATTTTAGTGCAGGATTATGTGACCCATTGTCTTGGAAACTAGTCCTGTTGAATTCCTATTTCAGTACTGCGCTTAGTACTATGTCCATAGTAGAAACTAAGCTATCTGCATAATAAATATTTTCTAGAGGAAGTTAGGAGACTTTCAAAGGTATGAACTACATTTCCCAGAATTCCCCTTACCATAGGATCCTTAGTGAGCATGTCTGGAGGTAGAAAAGAAAGAGAAGCTCCAGGACCAGCTGCAAGCAGGTGTGTGAGCCAACTGCAGGCTTCTAGGTGATCTTGAGAATTGTCACATTGATTCTGCAGACTGAGCTGGTTGGTGGAGGTGTCCATGAGGTTCTTAAGATTCATGATAGCTTTAAGTGAATGCTTGCAATCACCACCAATTGCCTGGGTGAAGAATGGAGGAGAGTTTGAGTGAGGAGCTTTCCAGAGGTTCAACAGATTGGCAGCAGTGTTTGCTTTATCTCTTGAGAACCATCCATGTTGGTCCTTCAGGCTGGCATAGTTGGTAGTGGCTTTCCTGACTTTTGCATCTCAACTCTTCCAGCCTTGGAAAAGCTTGAATTCCCATGCTAAAACCCTTCTTATCTGGAATACAGGAGTGGCTCTGGTTTTCCCTTCTGAAGCTTGGTTAATACCTAAGGTCACACAACTGAGCACAGTCAGAAACTGTTCCAGAATTGCACCCAGAGAAGGTTAGAATTAGAAGAAAACTCAGAGATCTCTATCTAAATTTCTTATTTTACAAATGAGGAAATGAGCTTCTTGTAATATAGTGACTTAGATGAGAAAGGTAGAATTGCATTAAGAATCTGATTTCAATCCAATGCTTTGTTATTTTTATCATACTTCATTTACCTTTAAAAATACACATAAATATGAGGTTCAAATCACTGAAACGTTTAGAAAATATTCGGAAATAAAGAGGAATTGTTTTGTTTAGGTAATCATCTGTATATTTATTTGTTTTGTGAATGTGAACTGTTCATGTGCTCTCTGTCTCTCTCTCTTTGTCTCTGTCTCTCTGTCTCTGTCTCTCTCTCTCTCTCTCTCTCTTCCAGTGAGAGCACCAGAAAGTATTTGATGAATTGTGAAGTTGAAATGTACCTGTGGAGAGAAGCTTGTTCAGGGTTCTTAGGACAATTTAGAGAAGAGTCAGCTATAGGAAAGGAGCAGGTCAGCATGGAAGTGAAAGGACCATATTGAATACATTTTATAACCCAGGACAAATCAGAACAATAATGAGAAATATGGAATAAAGTTGAATAAACTCAGATATATTGTGATGATTAAAAAAAGAAGACATTACCAGGATACTCTATGTTACCAAGATATTCTATGTTGGAAGATTGCATAAATAAATAAGTGACAGTCTATCATAACAATTGAATTTTGGGTGCTTATTAAAATGATTTTAACAATGAGTTTTTAATAATATGAGAGAACACTTTTGACATCGGGTGACTGGAACACAAGAAGGATTCAGAATTATAAATGAGTTATCATCTCAGCTATATTTTAAAATGGCACAGAAAAAAGACAAAGAAAATTTGCCAAAATTATGCTGGTATTCACTTGGAGTGGTGGGACCATGGCAAAACTACCTCTTTTCCTTTCTCTCTCTGTCTCTCTTTTGTTTTCATTTTCTCTTGTCTAAGCCTTCTAGATTATCTGCAGTGAGCATATTACACTTATTATCAGAATTAAAACTGAAGAGGAAATACTCGTCGTTTCAAGAAGTAATAAATATGATAGTTAATCAAGGACATGGTGAAGTTTTTCCCTAAGAAAATCTTAGCTACATCTTTTTCGTTTCATGAACTGCTCACTGTTTCCAACAGAATATTTGCAATAAAACCCGAATGCCTGACTGACTGAGTGACTGGCAGGTTTTAAAAGGTTCTGTCATGCAGTCAGAGAAGTGCATGAATCCTTTCTCCTGTGTGACATGTAGCAAATGAGGATGGAGGGCTGTTTTCTTAAATAATTATGTAATAGGCATAGCTGTAAGTGTTGTTTTTTGTTTGTTTGTTTAAATTAGATTTGAAATTTTAACATATACCATGGGAAATCTTTCAGGTCCTTAGCATGTTCATGAAAAAACATGCTGAGTAAAACAATCCCTTTCTCAGAAAAAAAAAATGCTGCTTATTTTTGCAAGCTCTCTTTTAACTTCACAAATATTAATGACCATTATTAAGGTATCTCTTTACAGAAATGCTCAGACATCTTTTTGTAGATTAATAAACCTCTATGGTTGGTATTTGATTTTGATTCATTTTGTAGAAATGCTGAAAAGGATGGAGCCAGTGACTCTCATTTCTCATATTATGTGGCTTGTTGACATTTGAATTTTCAAAATATCAAGGATTTCTCCAGTGTGACTCATGTGAATCATGTGCCTTTCTTTTCTTTGAATGATGGGCTGCTGATTCAGAACTATATTATAAAATTAGAAATGCCAATATTTCTTTCAGCCTACTTTTAAAAATCTGTTCTTTCAACTTTTGGCTTAGTAATCTGCAAACTAATTTGATAATTAAATTTGGTATATAACTTTTATTTATATTTTAGTTTTATTCTTAATGAATGAACAAAATAACCTGAAGCACACTGATAAAATGTGTATGGGAAAAATGGCGACAGTCTGGGATTTTTGCTTTGCAGGTCATAGTAATGTCTCCATCATTAACTTCCTAGGTAGCATGAGCTATAACCCTTGGCTTTAGTGGCTGTAATATGAGAGTTTTCTGCTCTTGATTTTAGTGGCTATAAAATGAGAGTTCATTGCACTATATATTAGACAGGATAGGTTAAATTATTCTGCAGTAATGAAGAGCCTCCAAATTTCAGAGCTTGAAAGAATCAACATTTATATCTTGCTTTCAACAGGCAATTGTCAAACAAACTGAGGATATACATGCCATGAATAACATATAGCAATAAAAATAAGAGATTATCAATATATTTAACAACTTAGATAAATCTCCAGGGAATTATGCTGAATGAAAAAGGCCAGTCCCCTAAAGTTGTACACTGTATGATTACATTTAAATAGCATTTTTGCTATTTAATGAAATGACAAAACAGCACCTCCACACCTGATTGCTTGAATTTTTTTAAGTTTCATGCTATTACTATTTATATTTAATTCCATGATTTATTTATAATTAATTATTGTATAAATGTAAGGTTTAGGTGGAGATTCATTTTACTTTCGTGATTGTTTAGTTGCCCCAGTACCATTGGTTGAAAAGGCCCTGCCTTCACTAAACTGCTTTTGCACTTTTGTGAAAAAAATGGTTGAACATATTTGTGTGAGTCTAGTTCCTGGTTTTCTATTTTGTTCCATTGGTATATATGTGTATCTCTCTACCAATACCATATTTTCTTGATTACTGTAGCTACCTAGTAAGCCTTAATATCAGGTAGAGTAATTCTTTTCACTTCATTCATCTTTTTTAGGATTATTTAAACTAGTTGAGGGTCTTTATCTTTTCATAAAATTTTAGAATAAGATTGGCTCTGTCTAGAAAAATCTTGCTGAGAGTTTTGTGGAAATTGCACTAAATATATAGGTCATTGTGGTGGAGAACTGATTGCTTTACTATGTTGAGTCTTCCGATCCATAAATACAATATGTCTCTCCATTTATTTAGGTCTTATTTGATTTCTTTCATAAGCATGTTGTAATTTTCTGCCCACAGTCCTGTGCTGTTTATTTATTTATTTTTTTGAGACAGAGTCCCCAGGCTGAAATGCAGTGGCATGATCTCAGCTCGCTGCAACCTCTGCCTCCCAGGTTAAAACGATTCTCATGCCTTAGCCTCCCAAGTAGCTGAAATTACAGGTGCACACCACCATGCCTAGCTATTTTTTGTAATTTTAGTAGAGACAGGGTTTCTCCATGGTGGCCAGGCTGGTCTCAAAACTCCTGACCTCAAGTGATCTGCCCTCCTTGGCCTCCCAAAGTGCTGGGATTACAGGTCTGAGCTACCACACCCAGCCTGTCCTGTGCATGTTTTGTTAACTGTTTACTAAATATATCATTTTTTTTGGAGAAATTGAAAATTGTATTGTTTTTAAATTTTGTGTTTTATATATTCATTGTTAGTGTTTAGAGGTGCAATTAATTTTTGTGTGTTAACCTTGTATCATCTATCCTCGATTGTTCGATAAGTTTTTTTGTTGATTTCTTGAAATTTTCTATGTAGACAATCATGACATCTGCAGCAGAAAATGTTTTATTCCTTTCTTTACAATCTGTAGGCCTTTTCTTTCTTTTTCTTGTTTTATTGAACTGGATGGGACTTCTAGTGCTGTGTTGATAAAGGGTGGTGAGACTGAACATCCTTGTCGTATTTCTGATTTTGTGGGAAGAGATTCAAATTTTTTCATTAAGCAAGACATTGCTATAGGTTTTGTAGATATCCTGTATGGAATTAAGGTAATTGCCCTTTGTTCCTAACTTGCTGAATTTTTTAGCATAAATAGTTACTGGATTTTATCAAATGCTTTTCTGCCTTAATTGATAGGGCCATATAGTTTTTGTTTTTTAATCTGTTGATGTAATAGATTACACTGGTTTTCAATTTTGAGTCAGGTTTGAGTACCTGAAATAAATCTCACTTGGTCATAGTGTATAAGTCTATTTATACATTGCTTGGAATTGGTTTGTTAACATTTATTAAAGATTTTTCTTTCTAAGATGGTGAGAATTATTGATCTGTAGTTTTTTCTCTTTCTTTTCCCATTTTTGTCTGATTTGGTATACTTGCTTAATAAAATGAGTTTAGTGTGTGTTCTCTCTTATTCTATTTTTTATAATAGATTGTGTAAAATTGATGTTCATTTTTCTCTAAATGTTTGATAGTATTCTCCAGTGAAAGTATCTGGACCTAAATAATTTTTGGGAAGAGGTTTTAAATTACAGATTCAATTTCTTTAATAGTTATAAGGATCTCTGTATTACATATTTCATCTTTATTGAGTTTTGTTTGTGGCTTTCAGGGAATTGGTCAAATTTTCTTACTTTGTTGAATATCTTAGCATACAGCTCTTTGTTGAATTTCCTTATCTTTTCAATGTTTCCTGGGTCTGTAGTCACAACCTCAATTTAATTTCAATTTTTGTATTTGTGTCTTCTCTATTTATTTTTGAAATCTTATTAGAGATGATCGATTTATAGATTTTTTTTTTGAGGAACCAGCTTTTTGTTTCATTGATTTTTTTTTCTATTTTCAGTTTTAGACATTTTTGTTCTGATTTTCGTATCTTGTTTTTATTTGGGGCTTATTTTGCTCTTCTTTTTCTAGTGATTTTGAGGTAAGAACTTAGATTATTGATTTGAGACCTTTCCTCATTTCTAATGTATTTGGTGATATACTTATCCCTTTTAGCACTGCTTCAGTTGTAGCGCAAAAAGTTTGGTATGTTATTTGTGTATTTATTTATTTATTTGAGGCAGGGTCTCTCTCTATTGCCCATGCTGGAGTGCAGTGGCGTGATTATGGCTCACTGCAGCCTCAGTCTCCCAGGTTCAAGTGATCCTCCCACCTCAGCTTCCTGAGTAGCTGGAACTGCAGGCCTGCACCACCACGCTTGGCTATTTTTAAATTTTTGTATAGAGATAGGATCTCCCTGTGTTGACCAGGCTAATTTGTACTTTTCATTTTCATTCAGATCAATGTAGTTTTAAGTATTTTCTTTGAGAATTGCTCCTTGACCCATAGATTATTTAGAAGTTTTCTGTTTCATTTCCATATGTTAAGAGATTTTCCTATAGTCTTGTCTTTAAAAATTGATTTTTTGTTTGACTCCATTATAGTGAGAGAACACATTCTATATGATTCCAGTTCTTTTAAATTTGCTGAGGCTTGCTTCATGACCCAGTGTATATTCTATCTTGAGAAATATTCCATGGACACTTGAAAAATGTGTATATTTTGTTGTTGGTGGTGGTGCAGTGTTCTATATAAGTACATTAGGAATTCTTAGTTGATTGTGTTGTTCACATCTTTTAAATTCTTGCTGTTTTTATTTCTGGTAGTCCTTTCGGATGCTGAGAAGGGAATGCTGAAGTACTCAGCTTAATTGTGATTTTGTCATTATGTCCTCCCCCTATTTGTTGCTACTAATTTTCTTTGCTCTGAAGTCTACTTTATCACATATTTATGTAGCCATGGCTGCTTTTTTATTTTATAAAAAAATAGTGTTTTATGGAATACTATTTAGCAAGCTTTTAGTTTCAGCTTGCCTATGTTGTTGGGTTGAAAGTGATTTATTGCAAATAGATATAGTTGGGTCATTTTAAAATGCACTCTTGTGTGAAATAGAAAGGGGTGGTAGAGGAGTGAGGAAGAATTCTTCCCTTGACCACTTTTTCTCAGTAAACAACAAAAGGGACTCCTGATCAACTCGATGTTGTCAGTCCTGCCTGAGGTTGTCAGAAGGACCATAGTTTGATCATGGAGAGGAATGAGCCTACCTACATTGGGAATTGGTAAATATGGGTCTGGGTTGCCTTCTGCTGTTAGGTAGAGGGATGGATGTATGATGCCCCACTGCTGTATTACTTCAGTCCTAAGATCCTCAGATAAGTTCACATTCTTTTTACAACCATAAAGAGTTCTCCTTTGGTTGTCTTTTATGTTATTTTCCAGCTTTATAGTTGTGCTTAGAAGGGAGGAGTAAAGAGAAATGAATTTATGCCATCTTGTCCAGACCGGAAGAGATATTTTATATGATAAATTACTAAATTACAAATTCACTGAAGGTAAGATCTGCCGCCTTCTCCTCAGCATCTTTCACAGTCCATAGTGTAGTTTTTAGTATATTGTAGCTTTTCAATGACTGCAATGTTAAGTGAGAATGTTTGTAATTGTGAACTTTAGGCTATTTCTAGACCCAACAACTGTGAGTTCAAATGTCTATTTGTAATTGTCTTTATATTGAATAACAATCCTTCTTAGGGATTATTAAGTGTATGCTTCTGTGTCATTTTGGCAAACTTTAGAATAGCTGTCACCATCATGGCAACATTGCTTTATCCTACATTTATTTCAAGGTGTCTATATGTTGGTAATAGTACCTTCAACTTGAAGATTTTTTAGGTTACTTATAGATTCTAAGCAAAGATAATAAAAGTAAATTTTTAACATGAAAAAGGGATCTGTTGGAACTAAATTTGACATTTAAAATAGATGAAACATTTATTTAAAAGTCAGCTACAAAAGAGAAAAAGATCTAGAGATTTTGAAAGTAGAGCCTAAGAGACTGGTTCTAAAAACACCTGTTTTCAGCTAACAGTAGATTGGCCATGTGGCTTGGTTTAACATCATTGAGTTCACCTGACTTGATTCTTGCTGAAGTTGAAATATACTGGTTTGCTTTCCTGGCTTCACCTCACACACTATATCTTGTCACATGCGATTACATTTCTCACAACAATTTCAATTGTTCATTTGCATGTCATGTTTCAGATAACTCTAAACTTTTTTAAGTGTAATTTTAAAGTGGATCCAAAATGCTCAACCCCCACCTCACCCCGACAGCTATTATTTAATAAAATACTGAATTATGATGAGTGGTTACATATTTCAGTTACCATATTTCTTTCACAAATACATTTCACTTAAAAGATTTTACTTTTGGATCTGCTGAAGTCATTTTTAAGGTGGTTCTGTTCCAAATGAGTAGAATGAAAAGTCTATTCTCACAGGTTGTCATTTGGAAGAATGAAGAAAAAGGGTAAGGTTATTAGTATTTAACAAGGAGCCCAGTTACCGAGTTGGCCAGAATGCTCAGATGAATGGCTTTGAAAAGATAAAACATATAACATCACTAGGAACTTAAGTAGAAGTTAACATCAAATATTTGAAATGAATGAGTATTTCTCCCTTCTTCTATAACTTTCATCATCTATACTATAAACCTAACATTTGATTGTACTTTGTTTTCTACTCTTTATTTCCTCTGGTTAAGTATTATTTTACTCACCTTTCTATATAATCTTCATGCATCAGAAGGAAGCCTCATACTTCATTTATTGGGATTATTAAGTGTATGCTTCTGTGTCATTTTGGCAAACTTTAGAATAGCTGTCACCATCATGGCAACATTGCTTTATCCTACATTTATTTCAAGGTGTCTATATGTTGGTAATAGTACCTTCAACTTGAAGATTTTTTAGGTTACTTATAGATTCTAAGCAAAGATAATAAAAGTAAATTTTTAACATGAAAAAGGGATCTGTTGGAACTAAATTTGACATTTAAAATAGATGAAACATTTATTTAAAAGTCAGCTACAAAAGAGAAAAAGATCTAGAGATTTTGAAAGTAGAGCCTAAGAGACTGGTTCTAAAAACACCTGTTTTCAGCTAACAGTAGATTGGCCATGTGGCTTGGTTTAACATCATTGAGTTCACCTGACTTGATTCTTGCTGAAGTTGAAATATACAGGTTTGCTTTCCTGGCTTCACCTCACACACTATATCTTGTCACATGCGATTACATTTCTCACAACAATTTCAATTGTTCATTTGCCTGTCATGTTTCAGATAACTCTAAACTTTTTTAAGTGTAATTTTAAAGTGGATCCAAAATGCTCAACCCCCACCTCACCCCGACAGCTATTATTTAATAAAATACTGAATTATGATGAGTGGTTACATATTTCAGTTACCATATTTCTTTCACAAATACATTTCACTTAAAAGATTTTACTTTTGGATCTGCTGAAGTCATTTTTAAGGTGGTTCTGTTCCAAATGAGTAGAATGAAAAGTCTATTCTCACAGGTTGTCATTTGGAAGAATGAAGAAAAAGGGTAAGGTTATTAGTATTTAACAAGGAGCCCAGTTACCGAGTTGGCCAGAATGCTCAGATGAATGGCTTTGAAAAGATAAAACATATAACATCACTAGGAACTTAAGTAGAAGTTAACATCAAATATTTGAAATGAATGAGTATTTCTCCCTTCTTCTATAACTTTCATCATCTATACTATAAACCTAACATTTGATTGTACTTTGTTTTCTACTCTTTATTTCCTCTGGTTAAGTATTATTTTACTCACCTTTCTATATAATCTTCATGCATCAGAAGGAAGCCTCATACTTCATTTATTTTCTCCTTCATTTCTTCAACTCTTCTTCTTAATAAAAATGATCTTATATTCCAGGCTTTCTGGCCCGTTCTAACTTTAAGTGTTCTACCACATTGTTCCACTAACCATCAACCTGTCCCAGAATTTCAACACTGTAATATATAAGATAGACTCAGCAAACTGGATTTCATAATTGAAGTAATACTGCAATTTTTTAGTAAGATGAACTGTCTTAATAGTTGCAAAGAGATGTAATTTCTGTTCTAGATTTAAAGCAAAGAATAGACAATTACGCTGACACTGGAGGCAATGGCTAAAGTAGTGATATGGTTTGGCTGTGTCCCCATCCAAATCTCATCTTGAATTGTAGCTTCCATAATTCCCACGTGTTGTGGGAGGCACCTGGTGGGAGGTAATTGAATCATGGGGGCAGGTGTTTCCCATGCTGTTCTTGTGGTAGTGAATAAGTCTTACAAGATCCGATGGTTTTACAGAGGGAAGTTTCCCTACACAAGTTCTCTCTTGCCTACTGCCACGTAAGATGTGTCTTTCTCCTCCTTTGCCTTCCACCATGATTGTGAGACCTTCCCAGCCATGTGGAACTGTGAGTCCATTAAACCTCTTTTGCTTTATAAGTCACTCCGTCTTGGCTATGTCTTTATTAGCAGCATGAGAACTAATACAAGTGGTATATTTTCTGAACTCTTGGTTAGGAAAATACATTTGTTATACCCACAGTGACTAGTAAATTATCTTGTTACACTGTAGGATGTTAGAGGATAGAACATCTGTATTATATTTGGTATAATTTCCATTGTTGCTAAAATCTACAGGAGAGGAAAGAAGGTAGATGCTTTCACCCGTGGAATATTCAATCCAATATTATAATGATCAATCTTACAAAATAATTTTTATATCTGCTGACTTTAAGTGTGGGAAATGAATATCTTTAAGTGTGGATATGACACATTCTATTTTGTTTGTGTATCTTTGGAGAGATCTTTCAGATATGTAGGTGGAAACACATTTTAATGTTGTTTTCTCTGGGAGAGCAAGTGACATTCTCTTTAGAAACAGTAAGCCATTAGAATGAAATAGAATAATCAAGATTGCCCAGTTTATTAATATCTGTTTTAAATTTTAGTAATGAAACATTATTCAAACAAGAAAGAAGATCCTGAAGACCTAGTGCAAGAACTATTTGAACTTAGGAATTCTTAAAGCTGGCACCATGCTGTCCTTTATTAATTATGCATCCTACAAATTTCTTCCCTTGCTTGGGTTTCTAGTTCTTGTAAACTGAAAATTTTTTGACAAATGCAATAGCTTTATTTATAGTAAAACAAAGTCAAGAGTGAAAAATTATGAAGTGCCTTAAGTCGCATCCTGTCAAATTCCAGTGAGAGTCTATGATAGTTATTTTAATATTCAACTAAGCTGGACGCAGTGGCTCAAGCCTATAATCCCAGCACTTTGAGAGGCCGAGGCGGGCAGATTACGAGGTCAAGAGATCGAGACCATCCTGGCTAACATGGTGAAACCCCGTCTCTACTACAAATACAAAAATTAGCCAGGCGTGGTGGCGGGTGCCTGTAGTCCCAGCTACTCGGGAGGCTGAGGCAGGAGAATGGCGTGCCTCAGGAGGTGGAGCTTGCAGTGAGCTGAGATCATGCCACTGCACTCCAGCCTAGATGACAGAGCGAGACTCGGTCTCAAAAAAAAAAAAAAAAAAAAAAAAAAAAAAAAATTCAAGTAGTGTTTTTTGAGCATCTACTGTGTGTCAAGCATTGAACTCCTAGGTTCTGAAGATGGAATTGCAAACAAGAAGTAGTCCCTATCCTCAAGAAGTGCTTATAGTCTAGAGGACTTAGCATCAGTAACAAACATTAAATTATCTCCTGAAAGCATCCTTAGCTTTTAAAACAAATACGTTTGCATTTTCCCCAGTCTGTTTTTTTTGTAAGTGATGACTGAATTGTGTAGACAGCTCATAAACTGCTCTGATTTGGGTTCTGTGTATCATGAGTTTAGTTAGTGGTGCTGGTATGTAGCTGGAGGTACATCCCACGTAAAGCAGAGATTTGGGTCGTGGATATTGACTGGAAGAATTAGACCCACTTTTTGAGGAGGAGGAGGGTGAGAAATTTTGACATGTGTATCAGTTTTCTATTGTTGCTATCAAAAATTATTAAAAACTTGGTAGCTTATAAGAAACTCAAATTTATCATCTTGCTATTCTATAGATTAGAAGTTCAATAAAGGTCTCACTGGGCTAAAATGGAGGTACCAATCAGGTTGTGTTTCTTTCCAGTTGCTTTAGAGGAGAACCAATTTCCTTTTCCAACTTCTAGAAGCTACCCATATTCTTTGATTTGTGGGCTTTTTTCCTCCATCTTCAAAGCCATCAATGGCGGGTCAATTTCTTCTTAACATTGCATCTCTCACCTTCTTTCTTAGTCACATTTCTCTGTGATGCAACTCTTCTGCCTCTCTCTTCCACTTCTAAGGACACTTGTAAAATATTGGAGCCACTTGGATAATTCCGGATAATCTCTCCATCTCAAGGTCCTCACATCTGCCGAGTCCCTTTTGCCATATAGGGTAATATAGTCACAGATTCCAGTGTTCAGAGCATACATGTCTTTGTGGGTCATTATCCTGCCTATCACCACAGGTTACATAATCTTAAAGTTAAAGAACCCTGATATTGCTTGTGATTCACTAGAAAAAATGCAGCACGATGGAGCCTTCGCATTTAGCCATTCCTGCTATAGAGGCTGCTAGTCTTATCACAACATTGAGCAACATAATGCTAAACTAGCTGGTGATATAATCATTCCTGTTGTGAACTGAATGCTTGTGCTTCTCAAAATTCCTGTTTTGAAGTCACAACCCTTATTGTGACTGTATTTGGAGGTAGGGCCTTTATGGATGTAAGTAAGGTTAAATGAGCTCATAAGGATGGGGCTTTGATCTGACAGTATTAGTGTCCTGATAAGAAGAGACAAGAGAGAGCTTGCTCTCTTTCTCTGTCTCTGTATCTCCTTGCCATGTGAAGATACAGAGGGAAGGTGGCAAGTTAGGAAAAGATCTTTTACCAGGAAGCAAATTGGCCAGCACCCTGATTTGGGACTTCTAGCCTCCAGAGCAGTGATAAAATAAATTTCTGTTGCTTAAACCACCCATTCTATGGTATTTTGTTATGAAAACCTGAGTTGAGTCAGACAATTCCCCAAATGTCTTTGTCTCTCTCTCTCCCTTTTTCACTCACTGGCCCATGTGCCTTCTTGCAGCTTCTGCACATTTGTCTTTGTCCCAACATTTATTTATGAAAATAAGAAAAGAGAAGAAAACATGCTCAAGGATAGATGAGAATGTAACATTTTGCCTAGAGGAAAATTAAATTCCAAGACAGCATTGTGAAGGTGCATATTAAGTGAATTCGTGGGGGAAAATGTAATTCAGGAGATGGTGAAATAGCATTTGAGTGGAGAAGCAGTCATCTCGCAACAGCACTGTGTCTATCTAGAGATCATTTCCATTTGAGTTTCCTGCATGTGTCTTGTCCTAGCACTCTCCCCATACATTTCTTTTGAGACCATCAAGAATAGATAATTCAAGAATGATCTGCAGGTCAGTGTACAGATAAAGGAAGTTTCTAACAGTGGAATAAAGATAGGGCAAAAATGAAAATCATGAGCATAATGTTTCTTTTCATTTTTGATCAATTGATTTCTTATAATGTATTAGGCAGTATAATAGGATGTTAGAAATGAAAGTTTCAAGACATCAAGATGTAGTAAATTTCAGATATCAAAGTGAGTCAGACCATCCTTTAGGAATTTCAAAGTAGATGGCCAAAAAATTATCAGAGAGCCTCACTCTCAGTAAGGGATTTAAAAAAAAATGTGGGTGTTTGAAAATGAGAATCTTTTATGAAGAGGAATGCTTTGGAGGAGGTTGTATAAACTTCCCACCCTACACTCTGTTGCTAAGGAGGCAAGGTGGAGAGGTATGTGCTCCTTATTTCGAATTCAAGGGAGGGAGGATTAAGTGGGATCATTCAGAGAGCTTCATAAACAGTCCCTAGAATTGTTAGATACAGTGACTAATATCTGACTCATGCATGAGCAAGCTAAAAGTGAAGAAGTTATCTAAATCTTCCTGTGGCTTCAAAGTAGAGGAATGGAACTAGAAAGCAACTGCTCTCCTTCCACCCGCTCCATCCGCCAATATTGGGCCAATGTGGCAAAAATTCTGGGGCCTGAGTGGGAATCCCACCTTACGAATGTCTATTTAATAAAGACTCCTGCTCAATATGGTTCTTGACAGAGATTTGAGGTATATAGTGTTGAATAAAGAAGGCCTGCCTCCAGAGATGCACACCCCACGGCAATGCAATTATGGTTGGAGGGACCCAGCAGAGGTGACTCTGAAAGAGCATAGACACATGCTTAGAAAAGAGTCACTGTCAAACAGCTATCATGTCTTAAGAGGATGCATCCATTTCCTTTGACTCTTCCTCTTTTCCCACTCTGTATTCTAATCCAGAAGGGGCAGTGACCTAGGAACAGGGAATATAAATCCCAGATGGGGAGAGACAGAGAGTTTAAGAATTACACCTCCACTCCTCCAAGGATGGGAAATGTTTAATATTGACTCAGGTTTTATTGAAACTTTTGTTATTAGTAGGGACTGGCAGTTTTTGGTTACTGTTGTGTTTATGTAGTAGAGACTGAAGGTTTGTAGTTACTATTGTGCTTGTGAAGTGATAATGAAAACTTTGTTACCCAAAGTGACCATCAATACATCAAGCCATGTAGCCTGGTAGATTTCCATCCAGTGGCAGGAGAAGGACAGCTTCCTTTTAGCAAATTCAAAGGGACAATGGGAGAGCAAAATAAAGTTGCTTTTAGGATTGCACTCTGTGAGTCCTGTTTGTTCAGCATACTGATGACAGTGGCATATAATAGGTATATGTTGGGGCCAATGCCCACAAAATTGACTGAATTCAGATCAATATGCCTATCTTCAAAAGGATGACTCACTTTTCTTTCTTCAAATACAGAAAAACTACTTAGAGCTTTTCAAGGTCATTAAATTCTTAGTTCTGACTTAAGAAAAATATTTGTTTTAGATATGGAAATCAATCTGCCTGTCATAGTCAACCCCTTTTTCTAGATTAAACTGCCTTTCCATCTCTCCTTTGCTAAAAAATAATAGTGTTGGACTGTTCTTTGCTCCTGGGAAGTTGCTGAAGAGACAATGGTTGTATCCTGCTTTCAAAGACAGCCTATCATTAGGGTACCCAGAAGTGTACTGTTGGGGTATTAGTCAGGGGTATATTAGTTGGGGTATTCTATAGGGGAACAGAACTAATAGGATAGATGTGTATATGAAGCAGAGTTTATTAAGGAGTATTGACTCACACGATCACAAGGTAAGGTCCCACAATAGGCCATCTGCAAACTGGGGAGCAAGGGAGCCAGTCCGAGTCCCAAAACCTCAAAAGTAGAGAAGCTGACAGTACAGCCTTCAGTCTGTGGACTCACTGGTGTTAAGTCCAAGAGTCATTTAGACTCAGTAGTGTAAGACCAAGAGTCCAAACGCTGAAGAACTTGGAGTCTGATATTCAAGGGCAGGAAACATCCAGCGTGGGAGAAAGATGAAGGCCAGAAGATTCAGCAATCAGCCCCTTCCACCTTCTTCTGCCTGCTTTATTTTAGCCACGCTGGCAGCCAATTAGATTATGCCTACCCAAATTGAGGGTGGGTCTGCCTTTCCCAGTCCACTTACTCAAATGCTAATCTCCTTTGGCAACACCCTCACAGACACACCAGGAACAATACCTTGCATCCTTTAATCCAATCAAGTTGACACTCAATATTAACCATCGCAGATACCTAGTGGCCTTCATCGTGGTCTTGTGTAAAAGACTCTACCCAAAGACAGATGATAACATAAGAATCAATCAAATCCTTTTTTTGGAGTGGGCGGGGCGGGGGGTGGAATTTGGGCTAAGAGACTCAAAGAGAAGTTCTGATTGATTCTGGGTGCTGATGTTGAAAGACACTTGTAATGAGCAGCCACATCCATACCGTGGAGATTGGAACTACGGAGCAGGGAGAAAGAGAAATGTTAGAAAGGACACTTGGGAACCCTTAAAGCAAGAATGACTGTTTTGGTCCTTTAGCTATTTTAGTTTTAGTTCCAGTTCCATGGACATCATTACAATAGAACCTTCCTTTTCATGTAAAGAATCTTGCTTTCCTTTGCCACTGAAAGCCTCGGATTAGAGGATTGCCATAAACTTGACTCGGTGGCACTGATTTCATTGCATACCCCACACAATTATACCTTCAAAATTCACTCAGATCTCAGCTGCTGTGTGATGGGCTTTTGGTTTTCTGCTTATTTTAAGGGCAGTTGACTTTCTAAATGCTACTACTATTTAGTATCTACTATTATTTCAGTTGGTTCTCAATTGTTATTTATTACTTTAATAATTTAATCTGGATTGATTGTCTGAATACTTGCGTCTTCACATGGACAAGCAGACCACCTTCTATGTATACACTTTTAATATGATTATTGTGTACATTGCTTAAAGGTGGCTGAGATTGTTTTATTATTGTAGATGTTACTGGCTGATCTTTTCAACTGATCATTTTTATTGGAAATTGAGAAAGAAATGCTAATGGAGTAAAAAGGCCTTTTGCTTTAGATTTTGGAAAATTACGTTTAAGATGAAAATAAATATACTCCATGTAAGGGATTCCTTGAAGAATTATTGTTTAATAACTTTAATTGTTTCCTGTCTCCCCTGTACTTTTCACTACTCTCTCCCTGCTCCTAATCTCTGGCATTTGGTCTAACCAATATTATATGTCCCTCAGGGTTACCTTCTGTTTCCCCAGATGCATTAAGGCTTTGAAGTAATCTCATTTGGAAAGGCAGCATTTTATCCTGGTGTGATATGAGTGTCTGGCTTCTTTAAAACCTTATTAGTAAACTGAGGGTGAAATTTTAAGTGCCAGTCCAACATTACCAAGTATTCTACATGGACCGCTGAAATACCCTCATGATAATGCTTGTAAAGAATGTTGGAGCATAGTAGATGGTGCACAGGCTCTAAAGTCAAGAGAACTCACCGATCCTGGATTCCCCACTTAATAGCTCTGTGATACACTGTCTCAAGGATATGTACTTTACCAGCAGGGCCAGTAGGAGGCACTAGCTTGCCTTTTTGTGTGGAGTATTTCATATGAAATAATAGTTATTGATCCCCTGAGCCACTTTCGGACAGAAAGAAGGAGGAAGTTTTATTTAGGGAAATTCTATCTCTCTCTTTCTCTCTCTCCCTCTCACCCATCCCCCCGTCCTCCCCCAACACACACACACACACATATAGACACACACACACACACCCCTCCAGGTTAAAACTTAAAAGTACTAAATAACAAAGCTGTTTTGCTTATTTGAACAGAAACTTGTGATCTGGGGTATATATGTGTACATTATTAGATAACTAATTTTATACTTGGTTCACATGAGTTGATCTGAAACATTATATTTAGGCTCCTTAAGTACTGTGGATCCCTATAATAGTTAAGGTAATATTACCTGCTATAACAAATAAACCCCCAAGTCTCAGTGACTTAACACAAGAGAAATTTGTTTCTTGTTCATATAAAGTTCTTTCAGAGGGAACAGGTGTTTAGGCATGTGTGAGTCCTCCGGGCATTCTGAGATTTAGGCTGTTGGAGCCTCTGCTGCTCTCTGTGCATGGCTTCCAAGGTTGCTTTAATCATTAGTACTCAGTCACCTGAGAGTAGAAGAGAGTAGGATTTACCTGTCGGAGCATTTATGAGCCAGACCTAGAAGGAGCACACATCATTTCTGATAACCTTGGTTATTTGTAGAACTTGGTGACATAAATTAAATATACCTTTCTACAAGTGGGGCTGCAAACTATGTCCCCAGGAAAAATAGAGAAGGTTTCTGTGAACACATAACAATCTCTGTCACAGTCCAACCTTCTGAGAACAAATACCAGGTTCATCTTTCTCTCTCGTCTGGAACCACCTCCTCCCCTTCTTTAGTCCAATTCCAGGCCCTTAATACCTGGATGATACACAGTTTTCTTTATAATGTCCAAATGTAGCTTCCCATGAGCTGGCAACTCAACCTGTGGACAAAAAAGACTTGTTACTGTCCTTGTCCCTCTCCACCCAGTATTCAGGGATGAAGTAGGGACACTTTGCACAATAACTCTGTTCACAATAATACTTCTATTCATAAGAAGAAAGAATGGGAGACACAGCTCACTGGATTAAGCAATGATGAAACCCTACTGGGCAAACTTTATGAAATCCTTTTGCCAGGCCAGTGGAGGAAGTTCCTGGATTAGATGCTGATTCTTCTCCCTAGGGGCAACATTCTTCCCTTGTCCATTGTTCTCCATGGCTCCTGGCTCTATCGTCTGGAAAGTTCTTCCCTATCCATTACTTCCATGACCACATTCAAAGTGGATGTTGGAGAGTCATCCTCCTTGGTGTTGTACAGGTTTGGTAGTCTGTTTTCTCCTCATCAAGTTTAGGAGCCCAAAGATTGTTCAAAGAAAGGCATTTTTAGTCTGGTCTCCTAGTTTCTTTGACAATCAACTCCTTCAAATATTTCCATTTAGTTCCTAGTGCCTATAAACATGATAAAAGTTTTTTTTCCTTATTCATAATTATCAATCTTGATTTTTTTTTTTTTTGCTTCCTTACAACTTAGTAGTTCTACCATGATACTACCTGAGATAGAAGATCTAGATGGGAAGACCATACCCTAAATCTGTCTTTACCTCAGAACCGAGTTTTAATGAACCTTTGTTTTTCAAATCCATCTTATCTCTTACTATTTATTTGTTTTTCAAATCCATCTTATCACTTACTATTTGGAATGAGGAAGCAATAGATATTTACATAAAATTAAGGCAAAAATTTCTGGACTTTCTCCATTCCCTTTTTGTAAAAAAGCTATCTTTTTAATATCTAGAGAGGAAAAGCCAACCCCCTTAACATTCCGGTCCTTTGTAAGTCTTTCCCTTAGAGCAGATGCTGGCAAATTTTTCTGTAAAGTTTCAAATTATATTTTATTTACGTTGTGGGCCATATGGTCTTTGAATTCTGCTTTTGTAGTACAAAAGCAATCATAGACACTATGTAAAAAATTAGTGTGGCTGTGTTCCAATAAGCTTTGTTTTTTAAAAAAAGGTGATGGGCCAGATTTGGCCTTCAGGGCATAATTCGCTGACCCTGCCATAAAGCTAAGGACTGAATAGGCATGTGGCCAGCGTTCATGTTTTCCCAGGTGAAAGTTGTACTTTTTTTTTTTTTTTTAAGAGAGTTTCACTTTGTCCCTCAGGCTGAAGTGCAGATGTGTGATCTTAGCTCACTGCAACCTCTGCGTCCTGGTTTCAAGTGATTCTTATGCCTCAGCCTCCCTAGTAGCTGGATTACAGGCATGCACCACCATGCCTGGCTAATTTTTTGTAGTTTTAGCAGAGGTGGGGGTTTCCCCATGTTGGCCAGGCTTGTCTCAAACTCCTAGCCTCAGGTGATCTGCCCACCTTGGCCTCCCAAAGCGCTGGAATTATAGGCATGAGCCCCCGTGTCCAGCCGAAAGTTGTACTCTTGAGAAATAATAAAATTCTAAACCCCAATTTTAGAATGGAAGCTAAGTTCATGGCATGATGGGATGGGAGGTCCAAAAGACTTCATGATATTCCCTCCCAGCTCTTAGGCTTTCTTCCCTAAGGGCTAACTAGACACCAGATTTTGCAAAAGACTCCACACTAATAATATCTACTAGTTTATTTTACCAGGTACAGAACGAAGAGAAGAGAAGATGAGAGTATCATTCCTTCACTCTACCCTGAGATGTCTGCTTCCTCCATTCCTATTTTCTTTGTTCACCTTATCTTACATAAAATGTAGATTTATTGAGTACTAACTAAAATCTTACAAGTATGTAATCATCTGCCGCATTGCCACACCGACCCCTCTACCTTTGTAAAGGAAAATGTATAAATATTAAATCTCTGAGGACCCCTTTGGAAAAAACAGCCACAGATGTGTCTGTTACTTGAGTTTTTCCTGGACGCATCCTCAAACTGGCACAATAAACCTTGATGACTGAGACGTGCCTCTCAATCACTCATTTTGGTTGCCGCTATGGTGACTACTTTCTTTTCCCCTATGGTACAATCACCAAGCCAATGCCATATGTGCTAAGGTTTTCATTAATGCAACACTCCACTTCCAGGATCAATATATTTAAGTTAAAATAATGCATTTTTTAAAACGAATAAACTCACAGATGTCAGTGACTTAGAAGTTTACTGTGTTGATGCATAGTATCCCTACAGCCTGCTATAAGGGGTTGTTGATGTTGGGCACACTGCTCCGTGCAGACATTCAGGGATCCAGGTTGACAATGGTTCTGTTTTCATCAACACAAAGCTTTCACAGCCACCTTTAGTATTGGCATCCAGCAAATAGAGGAAGAGAATAGATGATCACTTATGAAAGGATTTTATGGACCATGTGTGAAAATATGTGCAGTACTTCTGCTCACATTCCATTAGCTGGAACATAGATACACTTGATTGCAAAGAAAGTGGGAAAATGTTGTCCAGCTTTATAGCCAGGAAGACATAGGCACATATCTTGGTAAGCAGATTTGAATTCTCTACCTCTGTCACTAAATGCATACTAATGATCGAGGCTTTGCACACTAGCTGTGTGACGTTAGACTAGGCTCAGGGCCCATTTCACTTTTTGTATATTAGGCATAAAGTCTAGATTAAATGTACAATGCATAAAAAGATGCCTTGTTGGTTGTCAATTAGTAAACACTGAACATGCCTATAGGAATATAGTAAACAGCTGTACAGCATTCTCCCAGTTTTATATATATTAGCATTATACCATATTTGTAAGAAATAAAGCATAAATACAATTTGAGGTTCTCTGGGTACTTTTCCACAGTTCCATTTCTCTTTCACCTTCCTCACTACCATGAACTCAGTGTTTATTATTCTTATGTACTAGCCTCACATTTTTATGATTCAAGTGCTACTGACTTACTGACCAGTTTTCAGTTACAGTCTACCAAATCTCTCCTGGGATGAATGGCGTGGTATTTTGGTTAAAGCATTTCAGCAATGGAAGGCCCCCAGTCCTTCAATTCTCAAAACTAATCTCTAGTTTCAGCAACCCTTGTGGGGAGAGGAAGAGGTAAGAAGTTAAACAATCAGAGGTCAGACCATGATAGTCCTCATGTTTCAGCTAAGAATTAAGATTTTTTTTTTTTTTTCCTGAAAACATTTGGAAATCTCATTAATTAATTGGCATGGTCAAAGTTGTGGTTTAGACATACAATTTTTTTTTTTTTTTTTTTTTGAGATAGAGTCTCACTCTGTCTTCCAGGCTGGAGTACAATGGCATGATCTCGGCTCACTGCAACCTCTGCCTCCCGGGTTCAAGTGATTCTCCTGCCTCAACCTCCTGAGTAGCTGGGATTACAGACGTGTGCCACCACGTCCAGCTAATTTTTGCATTTTTAGTAGAGACGGCGTTTCACCATGTTGGTCAGGCTGGTCTTGAACTCCTGACCTGGTGATCTGCCCGCCTCGGCCTCCCAAAGTGCTGGGAATATAGGCATAAGCCACCATACCCAGCCTAGACATACAATTCTTAAAGTCATGTGAGGACTGCCCAGATCCAGGAGATATCCACCTTAGTTCTGAGAAGGGATTATCGGACTTCAACTAAAATGGCAGCCCATGGAGATGGACCTTTTCTTGGCCTTGACCTGGAGGGTTCACAGGTTTTCATTCTTGCTGCTTTAGAAAGGAGTGTACTCCTATTTGGCATGGGAGTGCCATAAGAAGAAATTTCTGCTTTTTTACTAGCATTTTGACCTTGGCCTTTTGAACTAAGTGGTAAAGGGACCTCTCTCCAGCAGTATTACAGCTCTGTTGGCCTTCTAAGTGCTTTACCTGCATTATTTTTTTTAAATCTGCACAGCAACTAGGTGAGATAGTTACCATTTTTACTCTATTTTAAAAGTGAGAAAAGTGAGACCCAAAGAGGTTAACTAGTTTGCTCAGACCAGAAAGAGTATGAGCTGGGTTGTCCTTAACTTAAATCTGACTTGACCATTTCACTGCATTGTCTCTCTTAAGGGATAACCATCAACTAATATTTATTGAGGAATTACTATGTGCCAAGTACTGTTCTAAGCCCCTTATATCTATTATTTCATTAATCATGAACACAAACCTCTAAAGCAGGAAATATTATTATCCCCATTTTACAGTTGAGGAAACTGAAGTCCAGAGATTTTAAGTAACTTGTTCGAAATGACACATCTGTTTAAGATGATTGAGACAACATAAATCTGAAGCCATTGCCCTCTACTCTCTCTAATGTGACTGTTTATTATTTTGGTCTGCAAAACTACAGGAAGAAGGAAAAGGCTATAATTTAAAGCATCTTATTCAGCATTGTTAATATAGCCCTAATTTCAGTGCATTGCTATAAGCCACACCCAATACCAGATTAGAATGGACAGAGATGATTATTATAATAATATCTGTGGTTTTGCTTCAATCCTTACCAAAATGACTTCTTCTTATGGTGGAGTAGTCAAAGGAGAGCTGGGTTAAGAGCAAGGAGGCTAGGATTCTAATCCTGGCTCTGCCGCGAACAGTCTTTGCGATTGCTGTGGTCTGAATGTTTATGTTCCTCCAAGATTCATGTGGAACCCTGATCCTTATTGTGGTGGTATTAAGAAATGGGGCATTAGGAGGTGATTAGATCATGAAAATGGAGCTCTTATATATGAGATTAGTGCTCTTATAAAAGAGGCTTGAGGGAGTTTTCTGCTGTTTCCAACACATGAGGATGCAGCAAAAAGGCACCAGTGTTGAAGTAGGGAGCAGGCCCTCCCTCACCAGCCAACAAATCTGCTGGCACCTTGATATTGGACTTCCCAGCCTAGAGACTGTGAACAATAAATTTCTGTTGTTAATTACCCAGTCTAAGGTACTCTGTCATAGCAGCCCAAAAGGACTAAGACAGTGATGATCTTGGGTGGGTCACTTAGTATCACTGGGCTTTAATTTTCCTATCTCAGAAATTCAAGAAGTAAACTAGAGAAACTCTAGTGTCCCCACCCACTCTGTGATTCTCTCTATGCTTTTCTTCTCCCCCATGACATCAGAAAAAGTCTTCAAAAAATGACAGGAAATGTAAGTGACAAAACACTTCAGAAATCCAACAAAATTATTTTTAATATCTCCAAAGATAAGGAAAGGTAATATTTGTAGAAACACTGGGAATTATATTTTAATATTTCATTCCAGTAATATTATAAAATACATGATATCTAAGTCATCTGTTTGTACATGAAACAATCCAAACCTGTGACCCTGGTGGCTAGCATCTTTATTAAAAAATTAAAATTTAAATAAATTAAACACTATGAGTATGAAACCAAGTGCATAACTAAGACAGTTAACATGTTTAAAAGAAATCAACTCATGAAATAGTTTTAATATATAACCTGTTGAAAGAAAGCACAGATTTGGGAGAACATGGACAGATAAAATAGAAGATGAATGTAGACAGGATTCTAGAAAACAGCAGTTTCCCCCATCCCCCAAGGCTAATTCTTTCTAAAGGAGCTATTTGTTTATACAAATATATTTGTAGACAAGTTAAATATATTTATTAAATTGCCGAAACTGCTTTCAAACCTACTTTCAAATCCTTTGACATTCCAAAGAAGTGGATCCTAGGGAGGGCAGGGTGAGATAGTTTGGTTTTCTTCCTTTATCTCAAAAAGGAGTTTTGCAGGAGCCTAGTAGCATGTGATCAATTTGTTTAAGTAATGAATAGATGCAGGCTAATTTCCACAGCCCCAGATTAAAATTTATTTCCTTTGCCCTTAACTAACAGGCTTGGTAGTAAGAGCTTGGAAATCCTGAGCTCTGTTACTCCCCATCTGTACCGAACAATTCAGAGAGATACATCATGTCTCAATACTCCATGTGCTGGAGGAGAGGCGAGGTGGAACTGATGCCACTATTTTCATGGGACTGGTGTGGCTGGGGGCAGCCTCATCACCTTACCTCAAACATCCTCTTCCAGCATTTTCCTACCCTTGACCTTTCTGATCTAAAGAAGCCATTTTGTGTTTCTCACTAAGTTCCAGGCAGAGTGCTAGGCATTGAGGCTACGATGCTGAAGATGCTGACCTTGCTCTAGAGGGCCCAGTCTACCAGAAGACTGCAGCAGTTAGTTCTTTCACCCACTCCCATTACCGCTTCCTCCTTCTAGGCTTACATTTCCTCCTAAGAGAAAGGCATGGCCTGAGAACGTTTCTAAGATTTTTAAAGAAGATACTATGCACAAGTCTGTGAGGTAAGACTGACTAAACCTTATGAAATCAGACCTAGGAATATAGAGGTGAATGGTAGTGGAGTCCTGGCCCCCAGCACTCTAAATTCCCAGAGTTCCCTCTGCCACTAGACCAGGGATCAGTAGAGTCTGACAATTCCCCAGTCCAGTGGTTTATACCCTGGGCACATTGCACACACATAGACTTTTTGAATATCTTGGTCCCTCAGGACAAGGATATGTGGCCAGAAATGTCCACTGTTCTTTATTCTTTCATTTCACTGAAGGAGCAGTAGCTGGGCCCCAGGCCTCGCACGGTACAGTCAGTGCTGTCGCTGTCACACTTGCCACAGTGACACTGGGTGGCCACTGGGTATGTATACAAGGAGTCTGCGTGGTGAGCACAGCCGGGCACTCTCACTGTCTCATATACCACTTCCTTGAAGGTACATGTTTTCTGGATGTTGGGCCTGGCTGGGTCCTTATACACCAGATCCTGAGGAGTTTAAGAAGAGAGGTTACGGTATTGTGGAAGTTCCTATTTAGCTTAGTCAAAATGAGACAGAAATTGAATACTGCTTGCTCTAACATTTACCCATTAAAACATGCCCTCATAAATGACCTATATGCTATCTATATTTCTAAATTGTTCTCGAAATCTTACAGAAAATACAAGTAATTCCTTTTCTTACTTCCTATGGTGATATCAAAATATTAATTATTTTTCAAACTGTAAAGGAACTTTGAATTTTAACATAGAAAAATGATGAAAAACGCGACAGAATTTTAAGTTGACTTTTCATATTTAATTGAAAGCTATGTTAATGACAAACCATAAACAAAGACATCCAGTGTCTCAGAAAAAAATATTTTAAAACATGCTGTCCTGATGTATTTACAAAAGGTCAAAAATATATAATTTTAAATGTTCGTGCTTAATTTAACATGTTTGCTAAGGCTCACATAAGATTTTCAATATTCCAATTTGTTGTGGACATTTTTTCTCCCTTAAAAGCTGTATACTTTGCAGGGTTCTTAGTTTCAAAGGATATGCAGTTTGCATATAAGAATTTTTAATCCAAGTAGAAATTATTTGTAGTAGCTCTTTCCAGTGGAAAGAATTATTTATACTATATAAAGAAATTGGGGCTGCTGTTTAATATCATCCTACCAAATGTATATCCCAAGAAGGTGCAATAAATTATGTAATAAATAGAGTTTGATCAAACTCATTTACCGTCAAATAAAGTATCATTCATTTAAAAAGTTGCCATTTTCAATTTTAGTTTATAGAATGAAATTCTGCCTAAATAATTAGGAGTGCTGCAGGGAAAAAAGAAAGCACCATGGAAACTATTTCTCTACTTGCATTAATGCAAGGAAACTGTGCAAACTCAGACTAGCAGCTGAAGCCTCTATGTCTTGGTTTTCTCAATGCTATAACGAACGGAGTGGGTTTGCTGATTCATTTTTGTTTTAACAGTCTGCAAGAATTGATTGTGTTCACAATCCGTTTGTTGGCATTTGTATTTAGGAGGGCCAGGAAGACAATTTTTATAAGTGGCTGTCTGTGTTTTTATGTGACTTGGAGACATATTTTGGTACTATTTTTGTGTCAAAGATGTAGCATCAGTTAAAGAAATTGCCTTTATGAGAATATTGTAGGTCCTTTATGATTAAATATATGTATGTTTCCATGTTTATCTCTCTATATGTAAAAACATAACATAGAACTACTGTTTTTCTTGTAAATGCCAAGTTGGACTATTACCAAATTGATCGGATTAAATCTGAGGCTTTCCTAAATTTGCCCAAATCAAATCCAAGCCCAAATAGCTAACTGATATCATGGTCATTAACCCCAATCACAACACAGACAGTCTTGGCTAAAGGACTCATGACTGTTACTTAGAATACATAAAATATTGATGAAGTGGAAACTAATGAAACCTGTCTCATACAGACCTTCAACGACTTCACTTCCAGCAAAGCACGGTACCTACCCTGGTGTAGCAGTAGCCAGCACACCAAGTGGTGTTGATGCTTATGCAGAAACGACATTCCTCTTTCTCTATTGCAATGGTGATGTTGGTCAGCTCACAGCTGTTGCCGCAGATTGCTTTCCAGCAACAGAAAAGGAAGCAAAACTGGACTGTCTTCATCCTCGTCTGGGAAGCAAACAACGAAGCCCACTAGAAACTGTGCAACCAAAGAATGATAATCATTATGTAAGCTGACCAAACCAAAAATAATTGGTCTGCTCATCCTCCTCAATCACATTTTGCTTCAACGAGTTTTTTTTCCTTCCTTATGCATTTTTACTTATGTCTTTGTTTCTTAGAGAAAATTTTTCCTTGTCCTTCAATTTTTGAGTCAGGGTGGGAATATATTATAGATCAAAACTCCAATATAATGATTTAAGCAGAGGAATATTTAAAGATTAGAATCTTATTGCTAACTGTCATAAAGTGATTACTCTGAAGCAGGTAATTGTGATCATCATATTTGTTCTTCCATTATTATTTTAAAGACTATGTTTGTCTGAAAAGAAAAATAAAATTCTTTTCTTTTCTTGAGACAGGGTCTTGCTCTGTTGCCCAGGCTGGAGTGCAGTGGTATAATCATGAATCACTGCAGCTTCGACCTTCCAGGCTCAAGCAATCCTCTGACCTTGGTCTCCCAAAGTGCTGGGATTATAGGCATGAGCCACCATTCCTGGCCAAGAAAATTCTATACTACAAAATTATGTCTTCATTTTTAGAATCTCATAAATATTTGCTGTTGCCCACATTTGTTTAAAATAAGACTATTTCAGAAGAGACCATTTCAGAACTGGTCTATAAAGTCAGTTACTTGCTAACAGTGATTACATTATATTAACCATATTTTACAAGCCAGGTTGATAAGCATAAATTTCCTACACAACACTAGTGAAAAGCTCTAGTTTTGTCCTCCATGTCCTGACAAATCTGTAATTTCAAAAGTAGCTGTCACCACTTGAAAACTGTAGATGCCAAGACTCACCTGTGGTTGGCCGCCTTGCCTGGGAAGAGCTGTAGACTGAATGAAATCTCAGTTCACCTTTTATACAAAATCATGTGCAACTAACACCTTGTGGATTTGTTGGGTATTAATATGACCAATGCTAGCCTGAAGCTTGCTGTAAGTGAATCAGTGTTTAGATAGACAGGGAGATCAAGCTTTACTAAAGTAGTCTAAACGCAGTAGATTAGAAAAAATAATGTTACCAGAGATGATTTTGTACAAATTAAATTTGATACAGTAGCACACCCACTCCTTTACCTTCTCAAATTAAATGTGACTCCAGATTTTTCTTTTGTATCTTTAAATCAGGAAATTCAGAGTCCTTTCCAAGTATTGCTTTGACCCTGTTCAGGAGATGCGTTAAAAATGTGGTTGATAAATTGCTCCAAGAGCATATCAAAAGCTGTGAAGGAAGAAACAAAGAGAAACCATTTCATGATTTGGCTCCTGTCTAAAGTGTGAACTGTATCTCTCTTTCCCTCCTACATTCTGGTCCCCTAATCACAAATCTTTATTTTTTGATGTTTTAGCAAGAACTTTGTACTTTACTTGTAATTCCATAAATATGTTGCTGATTCATATATTTAGATCTTTGCATGTAATGTTCTTCCTGCCTGAAATGTCCTTGCCTCCTCCCTGCCTCCTCCAACACCACCCTGAACCCTGGCAAATTCCTCAACCTTCAACATCCAGGGGAGTTTCACTTGTCAAAGTTTAGGATGGGAGGTGAGGGAGAACCATAATCACTACCCTCTGTGTGTAACCATTTATAGGCTCTTGTTTCCTCCAATAAACTATGATCTCCTTGGAGACTAGGATTGCTTTGTTTAATAAATATGTACTAATCAAACAGTGTGACTGGAGCAAAAGGACAACACCAGTAATATTAGAATATGGTGTCAAAGAGATAACAGGAGTCAAATAATGTAGGACCTTGTAGACCAATGTAAGGCCTCTGGTTTCTACTCTATGTGTAATGCGACCCATTGAAGGATTTTAAGTAGAGGAGTGACATGGTCTGATTTAGTTCTAAAAGGATTCTTCTGACTGCTGTGTTGCTAATGTAGGGGAACAAAGAAACAGGAAGACCCGTATGGATGCTATCAATAACCCAAGTGAGAAATGATGTTTGTTCAGACTAGTGTGGTAGCTGTGGAGGTAATGAGACTTGCTCTGACTCTGGATGCAGTTTGAAAGTAGAACTAACAAAATTTTCTGATGGATAGATATTGAGTGTGAGAGGAGGAAAAGAGTCAAGGATGGTTCTAAAGATTCTGGTTTGAGTGGCTGAAAGGATAAACTTGCTATCAGCTGAAAGGAGATGGCTGTAAATGTCGAAGTTTGGGGAAAGGAAATGGAGTTTAGTATGCACGTGTTGAGCTTGAGTTGTTTGTACTACATCCAGGAGATAATGAAGTTTCTTTTTCCTCTTTCCAAAAGAGACGGAGGAGGGCCATTGAGGGAAGTAGGAATGAGGAGAATATGGTGTCCCAAAAGCCAAATAGAGAGAGCATCTCAGGGAGGAGCCAGTGACACCTGTGTCAGATACTGCTGACAGGTTAAGTACAATGAGGATCATGAATTTCATAATGCATATGTGGTGTAAAGTTCACTACTGTCCGTGGCTATAAAAGTTATCTTGGAATGATAGAAACAAAAGCCTGATTGGTGTGTGTTTAGGTGATTTGGAGGAGATAAGTCATAGTGAATATAGACAACTTTTTCCAAGAGCCTTTTTTTTTTTTTTTTTTTTTAACAAAGATCAACAAAGAAATGGGTATTTGGGTAATGTGGATGTTGGGTAAAGATAATTTTCTTTTGTTTTATTTTTATTTTTTATTTTTGAGATGGAGTCTTGCTCTATCACCCAGGCTGGAGTGCAATGGCATAATCTCGACTCACTGCAACCTCCGCCTCCCGGGTTCAAGCCATTCTCTGGCCTCAGCCTCCCAAGTAGCTGAGACTACAGGCATGCACCACCATGCCCGGCTAATTTTTGTATTTTTAGTAGAGATGGGGTTTCACCATGTTGGCCAGGCTGGTCTCAAACTCCTAACCTCAAGTCATCCAACCCTCCTTGGCCTCCCAAAGTGCTGGGATTACAGGCCTGAGCCACTGTGCCTGGCCGCAGATAATTTTCTTTTGATTTTTAACTTTAAGATGGAAGAAATAAACATGTTTGTATGGTGATGAGAATGATTGAGTAAAGTGGAAAAAGTTGACATCAGAAGGAGAGAGAAGCTCTGAAGTGTACTTGAAGAGGTAAAAGGAAATGGGTTATAAAAGAGGAGTGGAAGCTTTGTCTTTAGGCAGAACCATGGAGAGCTCATCCCATATTAGGCAAGAAGGCAGAGCTTGATGCTGCAGATGCTAGCAAGTGGGCAAATGTGATGGGTGCAGACACTGGTGGGTGGGTAGGGATTGTGGGTGCAGATGCTTGTGGGTGGAGAGGTGGTGAGTGAAGATGCTGGTAGGTGGGGAAATGTGGTGGGTGCAGTTGCTTGTGGATAGGGTGGAGTGATGGGTGCAGATGGTGATGACTGGAAGGTATAGTGAGTGTACATGGTGGTGGGTGGGTGGTGTGGTGGGTGCAGATGCTGGTAGGTTGGGAGGGGTGGTTGGTGTAGATAATGGTGGGTGGGGAGGGGAGGTGGTTGCAGATGCTGGTGGGTAGAGGAAGGTGGTAGGTATAGATCTGTACCTACCACACTTTGCCTGTTAACAGCAGGGGTTCAGGCACGTGGGTGACCAAAAGTTGGATTCATCTAGGATTATGATTTTATAAAATATGTTTGACAAAGGCAACACTTAGCATAGCAGTAGAAATTGTAAGTACCAGATCAATATTTATGTAAATGAATATTGTGAGTGTAGAAATATTTTGAAATCTGTCAGTAATTGGTAAGCAAGCATATTTCCAAGTTATAGAATGAATAATCAAATGTTATATTATGTATATTAAATAAAAATACTAATGATTCTTGGAAAATTATAAATCCTTTCAGTTTTTCCAAAGGAATGCTAACATTACTATATCTATTGGTAATACCTTGTATTATGAAACAAAACAAAGTCTTTCATATTACCGATGTATAATCACAAGATTTATTTGTGTGAATGTAAATGAACTACTTTGTTTTAATGACTAATGTGTACGTAATATTAGTTCCTTAAATTCATTTTAAAAATATTAATATTAATAGCTTCTTTTTCATTGAGTACCTCCTATGTCCCAGGTGAAACTGCCTTTGCAAAGGTTATGACAGTGAGATAAATCTAGCATGGCTAACTCCATCTCGCCTCTAGCCTCACAGGCTGCCTGTCCTCACTCGTTCCTGGGCATAGGCCAAGGACTTTAGTTTATAGTTCAAACTAGTGTGGTAGTTATGGAGGTAATGAGATATGCTCTGACATTGGATGCATTTTCAAAGTAGAACTAACAAAATTTTCTGATGGATAGATGTTGAGTGTGAGAGGAGGAAAAGAGTCAAGGATGGCTCTTTAGTTTAGAGGCAGGAATTTAGTTTATAGTTTAACTAAAGCAAGGATAATAGTCCTACCGTAAAACTAACCTCCTCCTTGCTCAGGGACTGAAAATGCCCTTTCTGAACAAATAAAATGCTATGAGATTAGGATTGTGGGAGGGACCTGAATTCTGATAATGTATAGGCATGGTTTTTATAATCCCTTACTAGTTCAGGAGTCATGTGGCCAGAGGTCACAAGATTTGTGACTTCCCCAATTGCTCCTATAGATAACATCACTCTTGTAGAGCCTACAGTTGATCTTTTGAGATGTTTTTCAGGCTTTTGCATTCTGACAACAAACTGACTCCACTTGGACACATGCTTCATGACTCAACTGGTTGTGTGGCCTGCACCCAGAAGCAAACTCAATGAAGGAGGACAGTTTTCCACAATCTTACTATTTTGTTTCCCAACCAATCAGCAGCACCCACTCCCTAGTCCCCTTCCCACCAAATTATTCATAAAACTCTAGCCTCTGAGTTTTCAGGGAGACTGATTTGAATAATAACTCCAGTCCTCCCACTTGACTTACATTAATTAGATTCGTTTTTTACTGCAATTCCATGATTTCAGTGAATCGGTTTTGTCTGTGCTGTGAGCTAGAAGAACACATTGGAAAATTAAACAAGCAATTAACTGAACATGTTAAATATAAGTTCATATGCAATATTCACAGTAACACAATAACCTTTTTGTTTTAGACAAAGTCTCACTGTGTCACCCAGGCTTGAGTGCAGTTGTGTGATTTTGGCTCACTGCAACCCTCCACTTTCCAGACTCAAGCGATGCTCATGCCTCAGCCTCCCAAGTAGCTGGAATCCAGGTGTGTGCCACCATACCCAGCAGAAATTTTTTATTTATTTTTGTAGAGACAAGGTTTCACCATGTTGGCCAGGCTAGTCTCAAACTCCTGGCCTCAAGTGATCCACTACCCTCCGCCTCCCAAAGTACTGAGATTACAGGCATGAGCCACTGCACCCAGCCTACAATAACCTTTTAAAGAAGTTACTATTCTTCTTCTTTGAAAGATGAGATAAACTGAGGATAAATGCAACCTGTAAGTAGCAAAGCTGGGGTTCGTATTCAGGTCGATTTGACTCCAAAGCCGGGGGCTATACATAAGCCATGGTGACCTCAGTGGTCTACAGTTCTCGTCAATCCCATTAATTGGAGAGACCCCAAGACAGAAATCATCCAAAGTTTGTGCCAATATTCTAAATGCCCATATTTATATTTCCACCTGCAGTTAGGTCAGAGAGTCCCACAAACAGCCCTGAACTTGGCCTGTCAAGAGGACTCCAGATCTTTCTCTCAACTGTAAGCCTCTTATGGCTAGCTCATCTCATTAGTGTATTTGCTAGTTAATGCCATTACTCTCATTGAGGTTTTTGAAATACTTTATTGATAAAAATTTAGAGTTCTTTTTTATTCACCTTTGAATTCCCTGAAAGAAATAGAATTTCTATTACATAATAGTTACTGAAATACTTCCGTTGAACCAAATGAAAAAAAAAAATCACTCATCGTTTCTTTCTATGTTGTGTTGGTCCATAGCCTGCTTGCTATCAAATATGTTCCTTGTTTTTCCTTGGTTATGCGCTCTGTTTTGTGGGAGAAAGGACTTTGGTAGGCTGCTTTTCCCACTCTGCTGCATTAGCAGGCTTTTGCCATTGTGAATGGAGATTGGAAAGTGAGTGCAAGGAAGAAGTTGGAGTATTTCTCTCTACCTTTTACATTCTGCTTCCCTTCCTGGTAGTGACTGCATGATCTCCCTGGTTCCAGGTCCCATCGGACAGCTCCTCCCTTGGTGGTCCCAGCTTTTGTGAGGAAACCCCAGCTGTGGTTTGAGCTTCTGCTAGGTGATCTCACCTTCTGGCTTGGGAACCCCACCTATGTCCCTCCAATCCTGCGGATAAATGGAGCTTCTCACTATTACTTACCTCTGATTGCCTCATATTCCCTGTCTGGCTTTTCAGCAATGTAATACTTGAGCAGTCAAATCTCTGAATTAATGAATTCCCTGAATTTCCCCTATTTGCATATCAGGTGTGATTTCTGTTTTCCTGACTAGAAACTGGCTGATACACCTTCCTTTATTTCTACAAAATATTTTCTCTAGAAATAAAACTCTCTTGGGCTTTTTTCTTCTTTCCATATAAAAGTAACTCTTGGGCTTTAATACAGTGATATATAACTAAATATTTAACAAATGAATGAACATTATTTAGGGAAGTCCTATGTCAAATTCACCTTTATTGGCTTAAAGCACCTCCCACCACCTCAAAATCACATATATTCTTTTTGCTTCTTCTTTGAAGGAAATAAGGTTCTAATCCCTCTGCCTGATACATATTTCTCCTCTTCTTTTCAGCTAAGCTACTCCTACAAGTACTTCAAAACTCCATTTAGAGATAACTTCTAGGAGACATTCACTCAACCCTGCCTTACTCGGCCTCCAATGCCCCACTCTCAGTTCAGCACTTTGTTTTATGCTTCCTTAGTTCCCAGTTCCTACCTCAGTGGTAACACTCATCGCATTCTACTTTAAATGCACAGCTGACTTCTTTTGTGAATTCTGGTAAACCAATGTCTTAAATTGCTGGAAGATTTTGCTATACAAGAATGGTAGTATAGCATTTCACCGTCCAATGTGGTAGCCACCAACCACAGATGGCTATTAGCACTTGAAATTCAGTTAGTTCAAATTAAGATATAGTGTAAGTGTAAAATACACACTGGGTTTCAAAGACAAAATAAAGCATATAATATATCCCATTAATAATTTTTATCTTGATTATATTTGAAATGACAATATTTTGGATGTATTAGGCTTAAAAAAATTGTTATTAAGATCTCACCTATTCCTTTTTATTTTGGCCTTTAAAATGTGACTACCACAAGATTTTAAATCACATAAGTGTTTCACATTATGTTTCTATTGGACAGCACTGATGTAGAACTTGCCAGCTAATAAGTAAATTTGCAGTGGTCACAAGATGTGCTTACTGGTCTAATGTCTGGCACATGTGCATTACACATTGCCAGATTAGGTGAACTAATATAACTATAAAAAATAATAAAATAAGAAGCCCACTGGTTGCCAATGTTTATTAATATGAAGACACAATAATGTACTGTATATTTTTCAGTGAGATTCAATCTTCATATTAGCAGGTAAACTTCTTATTGTCATCCATTGAGGCAGTCAGATGGAACTCTATTTCATCAGATGAGACACTAGAAAAACAAAACAAAATCAGCTGTCCATCTGTACTGTATTTTCTTTCCTTAGAGCAAGATGGAGGAAATGGCATCGAGTGCTCCTGATAGGAGCTCTTTTAAAAGCAGGTAATGGCACTCAGAATATTCCATGATGATGTTCTAGTAAGAAGTCAGTACATTTGATATCAGTCAACTGATAATGCATGAAGCTAAAAATATTTCCTAGGCTTGATAGCATTTGGAACCTGCATAGAATAGGCATTCAATAAATACTTACAAATTTGATTGTGTTTTGATGCTGGTTGGCAGGTTTCTAGCCTAAAGCGCTGAGAATGATGTGTACATCCAAGTGATTAACAATATACTGATGCTTCATGTGGGCTATGCTGAAAGGATAGTAATCTACTGATGGGCCAGCAGTTATGCACAGTACAAAATGCAGATGCCAGTTGATTTTACATCTTTGTGTTTTAGGAAAGAGTATAATATATAATGCACACACACACAGAGACATACACACACACACATATAAAGTACTGAAGTAACAGTTCATGGTGCGTTCACATCTTAAGTTTGTGCATATCCTTTGAGGAAAGTGTTATTGTCCTCATGCTGCATAGTATAAACATTGATTGAGCACTTAGTCTGTACCAATCACTGTGCTCAATGTTTATATGCATTGTACCACTGAATGCTCTCACCAGCCATATGACGTACATATTATCATTATCTGTACATTACAAATAAAGAAATAAGGGTCAGGGAAGTACATTAAAGTGACCAATGTCATAGTAAGTAGCAAAGCATCAATTCCAGACTATGCAAGGAGACTTCAGCATCCCTCATATTACTTCAGACACATAAACTTTGCTAGACAGATTGACTCAGTGGATGAGAAGCATCCAGGGACTGAAGGGCACAATTACTATTCAATATCAACATGGTGTGTTTTTAAAAATTTTATATAAATTCTATTTGATTCCTTCACCAAGAAAAGCGGGACCAACTGGGGAGACTGGAGAAACAGAATCTTAGGAAGAAAATGGAAGAAAAAGATAAGCAAACTGTACAATGAATAATTAATCCAAGTAGATGCATTAGAAAGTTAGAAACTAAAGAATGAGTTGTCTTTTATTTAAGATATAAGTGCCAAGCTTAATGCTAAGCTCTTTGTATGTGTCATTTAAATTTATTTAATCCTCACAACCCTAAAAAAGTTCTATAATCATCTCTGTTTTAGAGATAAGGAAACTGTGACACAGACAATTCAAGTATCTTTACCAAGGCCACATGGCTGGTAAACAGGGTAGCTGAAATTCAAACTCAAGGTGTCTGGTTCTAGTGTCTGCACTTTTACCACTATGCCTTTCTACCACCCACTCTTAGGAGAATAAAATCCAGCCCATTTTAGAATAAATATATGTGCCTCTCCATGCTCTCAACAGTGAATTTTTACTCCTCTGTGTGCATATGTGCACACACATCTTTGTGTAGAGGGAATTGTGCTAAAAGACCAAGATCTGTTTTTCCACCTACCAAAGAAAGTTCCTCATAATAAAACCTGCCATTGTCAGAATGCATGAGGAAAAAGTAGGGCGGGAAGTATTTCTTAGATAATTTAACCATCACTAGAGCGTAGACAAGTCACCCCAAATATTCCATATACTAGCCTGCGTTATCTAGCTTCCTTGTATTTAGATTGGGGTCATGTGACTAGTTCCAGCCAATGTACTATGCACAGAAGTGAATTGTATTATACATAGACTGAGGTGGTAAAAATCTCTTTTGTGAGTACTGTAGGGACTTTATTTTCCAGGTGCTACAGCTAAAAGTTGGTAGAGATTCTGGTAGCCTGTGTCCTTGAGTGACTATGTGAAGCATAATCTCCTCTGACTCATGTTAGATATTTAGTATGGAAAAGAAATTAACCTTTATTGTGTTCAGTCCTTGAGAATTTCAGGTTCTTTTGTTAGTGCACTATAATCTAGTATATTCCGACTAATAGGTATGTTACCTGGAGGGCATCTGAGCAGTGTGCTTGACTTTGTATGATGCCACCGCAGGGATGGAAGGTATACACAGCATGCATATGTATAGCTGGGATCTTCTGTGACAATTTTCAGAATTATCCTCTTTGCTTTTCCAAGTCTTTCAATTCATATGATGACTCTGTCCACTCTGTGCCCCACCTGATCCTCCAGCAGAGCAGGAATAAAACTGTAGCATCTACGTAAGTTACCTCCAACAAGACTCCTTTTGCCTAGATTTGTTCCCTCCCTTAAAGCAGTCTAGAATTACTAGGTGCTTTCCATCTTTCCGTTGCTTTTAAACAAACAGTGACAGAAGCAATAATGACAGCAAAATTTAGTGCTCCAGAAAATTATTTTAAAAACCTACCAGCTGATTTTATAGCTGCTCTGCTTGTCCTAAATGGCCAACGGTAGCTTCCTTTGCAAACAAGATTGCTAGAATCTGAAATTTTGCCTAAGGAAAATAATTTACGTTATAAAAATCAAATCCTGTATACAATAATAACAATGAAATATAGGAAGCAGGTTGAGACAACAGGTTGATGCTATGAGTCTTCATAAATATTGGTGATTTTTATGAAATTATTTTCTCTCTCTGATAGACCAATACCCCGAATCACCTATGTTAGACCAATTCCTTTGCTGGTCCCTTGCTCTCTTGACATTTATCTGCCACATTCATTAAGGAACCCCAAAAGAGAATGGAGATAATTTTGAATGAGAGAACAGATTTTTAAAAGAGAGAGAAATATTTTACTCCTTTTAATTCTACTTTGTTTCTAGAATTATTTATATCACATTTCAAAAATTGCTTTCACCTTTTAATCTCAGTTTATTCCCAAATATTCCTCAGAGCAGTCTTTTAAGGTGGCAGGGTAAACATTACTATCACAATGAGCCAGAAGGTTAAAACCCTGAGTGACTTGCCTATGGTTATACTGAATGGCAGACTTTTTATAAAAACATGTAATTTAAAGCATTCTATTTTAGGTGGCTCCAGAGTCTATTTTTGGCACAGAAAAAGGTAGCAATGTTAGGAGCACAATGTGGCAGAGACTACCAATTGTCCCTTGATAGTCAATCTCCCTCTATTCTGCCATAGAAATAGAATTTTAGGCAGGCATATGGCTGCCCAGAAAAAGAGTCAGTGTTCCACCTTCCACCTTCCTTGCAGCCAGGAATGGCCTTATGTTGAGCAACAAGATGTAAGTAGAATGCTGTGTGGCAGCTTTCAGGAACTGTGGGAGATAGGTGGCAAGCAACTTCTTTTTCATCTGTTCTCCATACAGCCACTTGTAATGTGGATATGTCATCTTGAGCTAAGATACTGAGTGGGTGGGGTAGTGACCTAAAAGGCACCTGAGTTACCGAGGACTTTTCAGAACTACCAATCCATCCTTAAATGTGTAACTTTAGAATTTCACATAAGACAGAAAACAATCCTTATTCTATTTAGGTCACTAATATTTTGGGTCTCCGTTACTTTTAGTTGAATGAATCTAACTCAAAAATGAAGCTGGAAACCATCATTCTCAGCAAACTAACACGGGAACAGAAAACCAAACACCCCATGTTCTCACTCATAAGTGGGAGGTGAACAATGAGAACACATGGACACAGGGAGGGGAACATCACCCACTGGGGCCTGTCGGGGGGTTTGGGGGCTAGGGGAAGGACAGCATTAGAAGAAATACCTAATGCGGATGACGGGTTGATGGGTGCAGCAAACCACCGTGGCACGTGTATACCTATGTAACAAACCTCGATGTTCTGCACATGTATCCCAGAACTTAAACTATAAGAATAATTTTAAAAAGAGTATTTTGACTGGGCATGGCAGCTTACACTTGTGATCCAAGCACTTTAGGAGGCTGAGGCTGGAAGATCGCTTGAGAACAGGAGTTCAAGATTAGCTTGGGCAACATAGCAAAACCCTGTCTCTACAAAAATAAAAATAATCAAACAAACAAAATAATGTAGTCAAAGTCATCATCTCAGGGTAGAGATCCCATTCTTAGGTCAAATATGTTTGATAACTATCCTTGATAGAGTCTATGGAGGGCAGAGGATGCCTATGGTCCCTTGAGATTAGCCTGAGCGTGAATCCTGGCCCTGTAATCTTAGAAATATCAAAACTGAGGAAATTGACATTTTTAGACTGCAGCTTTTGTCTTCTAAAATCTGGATATTTTCATGCATCTTTGGTGCAGAACTTTTTAGATGAACATACATGTGACATGAGGGATTTTCTGTCTCCATTTCCTTCCTTCTTCCTTCCAGTGCTGGTAGAAAAACAGTCTTTTAGCATAGTACGTTGATGCATACTGCTGGAAGTAAGAAGGGAATATTTGGATTGTAGATGCCCAGCTATGAAAAGTGCCTGCACCTATGGAGGAACTAGGAAGAAATGTATCTATGACTTTGATCTGAGAGAAGGGAAACAGCAAGCCAGGAGCAGAAGGGTAGGAAAGGGTAGCTGGGCGAGATAAGAGAGGATCCCAAGTGCTGACTCAGTATAGGTCTAAAGTGATCAGGAAAAATGAAGAAAGAATTTAAATGACATTTTATGTGTATTGTTGAGAGATTAACAAGATACTTGCTTCCAATACTGTATTGTATGCATCTGCCCTTATGTCTGCTCAGTGCTGTGGGTCTAGGAAAGGGGTTACATAGAGTAGAGCCTTTTTTATAAAATGGATAGGTTTGTGGCTGTGTGACTGGGGGACCACTTAGAAGGAAAATAGGCTGTTGGTAAAGTGAGAACTTAAAACAATATATTTTTTAATGACTAGACTTAGACTATTCTGATGAGGAAGAACTGTTCCTTATAGTTGGAGAAAGATGTGTGTGCTCTTGCTTGAGGTCTTGCTCAAGGCAGATGAAAGAACTGTTTTCTTTGGGGCTCAGTGACAAAGTAGGGTACCGCATTAGAGGGAGAGGAACATTCTTCTATTTCATCAGGGAAGCCAGCATCCCTCTCTTTCCCATTCATGTAGTTCAACACCAGCATTCTTGGCAAGAACTTTGGCATTCATGCAACTGGCATCATCTGCAGTGGGGACTGCTCTCAGTAGTTCCCAGGTCCTAGGGAATGAGAGCTAGAGCAAGGGTAGGAAACATGGCAGACATTCGGGGGAGAATGAAACTGGGCAACTGGCTGATGGGCACATGAGTCACCCTTTTGTAGACCTCCTACACTTTGAGGACACTTTGGAGAAGGGAACAGTAGGATTCTCACTGAGATGGTGGGAAAAGGAGGGGCTAAGGGCCATCAAAATCTGGGCATAAGGTGAGTCACAGGGTAATAGAAAGAGGACTCATCAAAATATCAGACTTAAGGTTTTTTAGACAAAAGGAGGCTGTGCAAAGGCCTAGAGAAAAGTGAGAACACAGCACCTTCTCAGAACTCAGAGTGCAAGAAGTTCTAAAAGGGCATGTGGTTGACAACTGCGCATCAGAGACCATGACTTTACATAGTGACTAGTAAGAATGCCAGTTAGCCAACTTAATGGCTTAACTCTAGCTCCTTTTAGAGATCAATTCTGGGGAGACTCTAAGAGGGTTTTCATTTTTAAAAGCAAAAAGAACCAGGCTCCAGTCAATACAGAATCTTATTCAGATTTTAAAATATGAGGTGAATGGAATACTACAAAGTCATATAAAAGAACAAAATTATGTCCTTTGCAGCAACATGGATGCAGCTGGAGACCATTATCCTAAGTAAATTAGCACAGGAACAGAAAACCTAATTCCTCCTGTTCTCACTTGTAAGTGGGAGCTAAGCATTGAGTATATACTAACATAAAGACCCTGAGTATTGCTAGATAAAGGAGAGTGGGATGAGGGCCAAGGGCTAAAACACTTCCTATTGGGTCCTATTCTTACTAGCTGGGTGTTGGGATCAATTGTATCCCAAACCTCAGCATCACACAATGTGCCCATGTAATGAAACTACACATGTACCCCTGAACTTAAAAGTTGAAGTTGCTTAAAAAATGAAGGCAAGGATGGGCACGATGGCTCATACCTGTAATCCCAGCACTTTGGGAGGCCAAGGTGGGCACATCATGAGGTCAGGAGATTGAGACCATCCTGGCCAAGATAGTGAAACTCCATCTCTACTAAAAATACAAAAATTAGCTGGGTGTGGTGGCTTACGCCTCTAGTCCCAGTTACTTGGGAGGCTGAGGCAGGAGAATCACTTGAACCTGGGAAGCAGAGGTTGCAGTGAGCCAAGATGGTGCCACTGCACTCCAGCCTGGCAACAGAGCGAGACTCTCGTCTTAAAAAAAAAAAAAAATTACTGTTTGAATAAAGGTGTTTTCAAACACAAAAAATGAAGTGATTTTTTTTTTTTTTTTTTTTGAGACGGAGTCTCGCTCTGTCGCCCAGGCTGGAGTGCCGTGGCCGGATCTCAGCTCACTGCAAGCTCCGCCTCACAGGTTCACGCCATTCTCCCGCCTCAGCCTCCAGAGTAGCTGGGACTACAGGCGCCCGCCACCTGGCCCGGCTAGTTTTTTGTATTCTTTAGTGGAGACGGGGTTTCACTGTGTTAGCCAGGATGGTCTCGATCTCCTGAGCTCGTGATCCACCCGTCTCGGCCTCCCAAAGTGCTGGGATTACAGGCTTGAGCCACCGCGCCCGGCCGAAATTTTTATAACATAAACGAATAAAGAAAGTAAATACATCTCCCTATTGGCACCATGGTATTTTTATTGAGTATCAGTCCTTTTTCCATTCTCAGATCAGCAAATCTCCTCTAATATAATAATAAAAAAGCTAAGTACTTCTATCTCTGAGCAATTTCTTTTGATATGACATTTCTACAGACACTACTATTTTTAAAGGGACAATCCTGAAAGAATAATTTTTTTTAAAGAGTGCTTTTGTGTGAGTTGGTACATTTAAGGATTAAAAAAATATAGGTCATAGGACTTTTGAAGTAGGTGGAAAGAGCATATATTATAGTCTCGTGTACTATTCTGGAAGATGACAAGCAGCTTGATTTTAGTAAACTAACTTGACCCTGGAATGATAAAAAACATAAAAAGCCATTGTGATTTTTAACTTGAGCAGATAGGTTGTGAGGTAATTAAGAGTGTTTGCAGCAGCAGCAACTGCCTGGTTTTAATTCTTGCAACCCCCCTTCTGCCTCAGGATTCTTCCAGATGTACAAAACAACACCAACACAGCACAAGTAGATATCTGAAAATTCTAACTGATTATTGAGAATCTTTTCAGTTCTATATATGGAGAGACTTACACTTGATAACAAATGGCTCTTTCTAGAAACATAATAGTAATAGTAATCATTATCTCAAAGAGATAGATATCTGTACCCTTATGTTCATAGCAGCATCATGCATAATAGGCAAGATACAAAAACCACCTAAGTGTCTATCATAGATAGGATAAATGGGTAAAAAAAAGTGTGGTCTGTGTATACATGTTTGTATATATCCTTATATGTATGTACACATACATATACACAGACCATATTTTCAAAATATAATATTATTGATGCAGGAGTTAAAAAAAATTATTTAGGCAGATAGTGACAGTGAGAAAGTCCTCGGTAAGGTTTTCCTTTTAATGAAAAGCAGCCCCAAAATAATTTCTAACAAAGAGCAACCTGTAAAATCAAGGCAGACATAGATAAGGAAGCTGGAAGCTTGCAGTGGCGAATGCCAGCGGCTATGCCAATAGGAAAAGGCTACCTGGGGGCTAGGCATGTCCATCATGGAGGCTCCATCTTTCCTTTTCCTTGTCAACCACGTGCACAGTAATGAGCAGACAACATAGTGCTGGCCAAGTAGAGACTCCATCTGCATAAGAAAAGATTAGGGTGTGGTGGCCAGCTTCCTGTCGCAGTATGTAACCATCACACCTAGTCCAACCAATCTTTGGGACCTATGTAAATCAGACCTCACCACCTCACTCCTGTCTATAAAACCCTGTGCACTCTGCTGTGGGCCAGAAGTCCCATTCAGGTGCCCTTCTCCAGGAGAGAGAGTTGTTCTCCTTTCTCTTTCTTTTGCCTATTAAACCTCTACTCCTAAACCCACTTCTTGTGTGTCCACATACTCGATTTCCTTGGCATGAGACTACGAACCTTGCATACTTACCCCAGACAATGATGCCGCTTCATTATATTAACATAATATTTATCTCCCTCCCTCCCTCTCTCTCTCTCCCCCTGGCCATATGCAGATATGTATATATATATATGGCATAGTATCCTCCATGTTCATCCATGTTGTCACAGATGGCAGGATTTCCTTCCTTCTTTTTTAATGCTGCATAATATTTCTCTCTCTCTCTCTCTAGGTGGAAAGCACCCAACAGCAATGTTGTAAACCAATGTTTCTCATAATGTAGTCCCTGGGCCAGCAGGATCAGCATCACCTAGGAACTTGATGAAAATGCAAATTATTGTGCCTCACCCTGGATCTACTAAATCAGAAACTCTGTCATGGAACCCAGCAATCTGGTTTTAGAAACCCTCTAGGTGATACTGATACATACTCAATTGAGAACCACTATTGTGGGCAAAGCTCTCTTGGTTTTGGAAAACAGGAATCTACCTAATCTAGCTCAAACAAATATATCTTACTAAAAACCAGAATAATTACGAGTAGCTAAAACAGGCAATCCCTGAAATATTGGTGCCTTTACTCAGAAGTTTATTTTTTGCTTATGTCATGGTCCCTTGTTGGCTGGATGACCTCCATGTTGTACATTTGATGTCTGGAACTCTTGGACTCTAAGGTTACTGTAAAAGAGGAAAAGACAGCTGGAGGATTAGATTTTCCACAGTGTTTTAAAGTGCCAGGCCTGGCACATGAAAAAATGTTCAACATCACTAATCATTAGAGAAATGCAAATCAAAACCACGATGGGATACCATCTCACATCAGTCAGAATGGCTATTACTAAAAAGTAAAAAACTAACAGATGCTGGTGAGGTTGCAGAGAAAAGAAAACACTTATACACTGCTGGTGGGAATGTAAATTAGTTCAGCCATTTGGGAAAATAGTTTGGTGACTTCTCAAATCAAACAGAACTACTATTTGACCCAGCAATCCCATTACTGGGTATATACTCAAAGGAATATAAATCGTTCTGCCATAAAGACACCAGCACACTTAGGTTCATCACAGTACTATTCACAATAGCAAAGACATGGAATCAACCTAGATGCTCATCAACAGTAGACTGGATAAAGAAAATGTGACACACACACACACACACACACACACACACGTGCACACCATGGAATACTATGCAGCCATATAAAAGAATGAAATTATGTCCTTTGCAGCAACATGGATGCCGCTAGAGGCCATTATCCTAGGTGAATTAATACAGAAACAAATAACCAAATACCACAGGTTCTAATGTATAAACTGGGAGATAAACATTGAGTACACATGGATACAAAGAGAGGAACAACAGACACTGGGGCTTACTTGAGGGTGGTAGAGGGTGCAAGGAGGGTGAGGATTGAAAAACTACCTATCAGGTAGTATGTTCACCACCTGGGCGATGAAATCATTTGTACACTGAACCCCAGTGACACGCAACTTACTCATGTAACAAACCTGCACGTGTATCCCCCGAACCTAAAAGAAAAGTTGGAAGAAAAAAATACATAAACAAAATTATTGTTTTGCTGCCAGCAGAGTCTGTGGTCACCTGGACTGGCATATGAACAACAGCCAAGAGCCCTCACCTCCCTCCCAATTGATCCGGCCCCTCCGGGGGCTCCCCATTCTATTATGCGTAGCCCTTTATTTCTAGATGGAATGAGGCTATACATTCTGCAAAACTGTTGTAATTTGTTTTCTACTAGACCAGTTAGCAAGAGTTCTCTAAATGTATTATTATCATAGGAAAACAACAACAAAATAAAGTGCCAGGTCTGGAAATGGCCTGTATCAGTGCTTCTCAAACTTTAATGTGCATCAGAATCACCTGAGACCTTTTTAAAATGAGGATTCTGACTCAGGAGGTCTCAGGTGTAACCTGAGATTCTGCATTTCTAGCAATTGTCAAGGAGATGATGATGCCACTATCCCTCAGTAGCAAGGGCTTATCTCTCTTCTGCACATACCTCATTAGGCCAAACCCTTCTATTGGTCTCAGCCTAACTGCAAAGGGGTCAAGAGACATAGTCTTCATATGTGCTCAGCAAGAGGCATTGTTTCTGCCACACAAGACTACAATAGCAACCTGCAGCACAACTCCCAGAACCTGCCATGTTACCTTACAGGACAAAAAAGACTTTTAAGATGTGATTAAAAATCTTGAGATGGGGATACTATCCTGGATTATCTGGGTAGGTCCAATATAATCACTAGGAGATTTTCCTCGAGTATTTGGGTGGGTTCAGTGTAAAGGAGCAACATGGAAATTATAATAGGGACATAATAGAGAAGGTCATGTGACAACAAAAATAGAGGGAGATAAGCTGCGATGTTAGCAACAGAGGCTGGAGTGATGCCACAGCATCCATCATTAGGTGTAGAAGGGGGCCACAAATCAGTGAATGGCAGTGGCTTCTACAAGCTGGAAAAGGCAAGGGAATGGATCCTCCTCTAAAGCTTCAGAAGGAATGCAGCTCTGCCAAGACGCTGAATTTTTTTTTTTTTTTTTTTTTGAGACGGAGTCTTGCTCTGTCGCCCGGGCTGGAGTGCAGTGGCTGGATCTCAGCTCATTCTGTATTTAAGTTGCCTGTTATCTTCCTTTCTC
>NW_012107919.1:6209167-6212049 GCF_000951045.1 Mandrillus leucophaeus
ATCCATGTTACTGAATATTTTTATAAAACTTATTTTCTATTGTTGGATGAACTTTGGCTGATCTAACCACTTTCTTATGATTAAACAAGTTATTTTCATTTACTTTTCATGATTACAAGCAATATTGTAAACATCTTTAATACCTCATTCTTCATCTGCATTTCTGATTTTTTTCTTTAGGTAACTACTAGAGGTAGAATTGCAGGAAGATACATATATACATACATATATATACATATATATGCCCATATTGATATCCATATCTACATCTACTATGGAGAGATATATATATATTATATGTATAAATACACATACATATGTATATATACACATATGTACATATATATTCTTTTTTTCTCTCCATCTTGTGCTTACAGGAAAATATATATTCTTTTAAGATATTCACTATAAATTTTCAGCAGCATATAGGAGGGTGCTTGTCATCTTAATTTCAATTTGAGTGCACGTATACATGCATGTATATTTGCTAGTTTGTGAGATAAAAAATTGTAGTTTGTATTTTTTTTATAACGACTAGTGAACATTTTCTCATTTGTTTATTTGCAATTCTTTGGAGAATTGTTGGTTCATCTAACTTGCTCACTTTTAAATGTGCAAAAGAATTACATTTATTTTAATAAAGAATCTTTAAATATTAATATAGCCAAATATAAGTCATTTTCTTCATGATTTTCTTTTAATGAGTCAATGGAAATGAGTAAAATTCAGTTTGACTAGATTACTAGGTGCTAGGTTAAGACGAGCAATACTTGGTACCTGCTTTGGGAAAGTTATAATCCATCAAGGTAGAGAAATACATGGATAACCGGCAATAATGCAATGTGATGTGGGCTATAGGATGTTCCACCTGCTATAAAATCACAGAGAACCAACCAGTCCCTAGGGTCAGAGCAGCCTTCTCCCAAGATGTTCACCGATATTTTCTAATAGGTACGTGGGGATATATGTTCAGGGGAGAGGTGAAGTGTGATCTTCAAGGACATCTTAGAACAAGAAGACTGCCAGGAAACGAAGCTGGAAGGCCTTAAAAACCCACTTTATTGGTATCAAACGTGTAGCTGAGGTCATCCCTGGGTTTCTTCAGAAGGCACTTAAGAGCTAATGTCTGTAGTTTTCATTTCTTCTAGCACTTGACTATGCAAAGAGCTCCATCAAGTCAATTACAGAAGACAGACCCCACCTGTTCAGCCTGCGGTGCGCAGGTGCCCTCAAATCAGCTGCAGAGGATGAGTCACTGAACATTCCCTGGTGCTTTGTTGCCTGGAAATGGGAAAGAGGACCATGGCTGTGGCATTTTGGAGGAATCCAATTAGCGGTTTAGTTGGAACTATCCCAAAGCTCACCTCCAGGCCGTTTACATTCTTGACCTTTAAAGTGAGTCGCAGTCTAAATTTCTAAGGTGAGGTGATGGGTGGGAAGCCCAATCTGAAGGCCCTGGCACCTCTGTTTTGACTATGCTAAGTTGTTATCAAAGGCTTTAGAGAGCAGAAGTCAAGGGCAGGTGTCCTAACAGGCTTGAGAGGCAGTGAGATGTTGATGATGGTTTAGATAGGTGAGGGTGGTGATTAAGGGGGAAAAGAGCAAGGTATACCCGTGATGCAAACTCATTAAGAGGACATTAGGACCAACATATAATATATGACGGATGTTGGTCTTAAACTTAACAAACCTGTTTCATGAACTTCACGGATGGGGAACAGTTTTGCCTTGTTATTTCTGGAAAAATCAGCAAGCATTTACTGAACTGATAAACCAGATCCATTCTAGGCAATGCTTATGACCACGAGAGTTAGGCTTTACAAAGAAATATTCTTTAAAATGTAAACTGACATTTGGAATCAGAAATTCAAGTAGCAACATCCGAGTCTGTCTTATTTCCTTTGTGTACTTACAGTTCTGATATTTAAGACTTTAAAACTGCAATTAAGACTTTTAGTTTTTCCTAGGAGATTTACCCCACTGCAGGTGGCTGCCACCAGGTGAGAGATAGAACTAGATACTGCCATCAGCTGCTCAGCCTTCCTGCTCTCTGGCAGGTGCAGCTGAACATGCAGCCACCACAACCTGGAGCCTCACTGTGCCTACCCATAAATGATATGTGATGGACAGCAAAAACGAGCCCTATTACTAAATCACAGGTTCCTACTGCTGAGAGCACAGTTGCAAAACAACAAGAAAATACCTAAGTGCTTAAATGCTCTATTACCTATTTGCGATGATAACTCTGACTTTGTTTCCTGATAGCATTTTACTTTTATCCAAAGCCCCTTTTCTGCAGAAACTTTCCCCACGTTTGCATAGTCTATATTTTGTTAGTTTTCCCTTCACTTGTACATCATTAATTTATATAAAAGTCCTTATTAGAAGAATTTGCCTAGGTATACTTTTTTTTTTTTTTTGAAATGGAGTCTTGCTCTGTCTCCCAGGCTGGAGTGCAGTGGTGCAATCTCGGCTCACTGCAACATCCGCTTCCCAAGTTCAAGTGATTCTCTTGCCTCAGCCTCCTGAGTAGCTGGAACTACAGGTGCATGCCACCATGCCTGGTTAATTCTTTTATTTTTAGTAGAGACAGGTTTACACCGTGTTAGCCAGGATGGTCTCTATCTCCTGACCTCATGATCCGCCTGCCTCAGCCTCCCAAAGTGCTGGGATTACAGGTGTGACCCACCAGGCCTGGCTGGTATACTGTTTTTGAAGATTCTGTAAATCCATTTTGGAATAAAGTGGGGTGCAAATAATTAATGGTGCTCTCTCTATGTCAAGCTTTGGCTCTTCCAGGCATGGACTGACACTGAATGCATCTGAGAATCTCTGACTCTTAGAAGAGGTACTGGGAAGAGCACACATAAGCCAAGGCTGAG
>NW_012107919.1:6214394-6215460 GCF_000951045.1 Mandrillus leucophaeus
ATCCGCCCGTCTCGGCCTCCCAAAGTGCTGGGATTACAGGCTTGAGCCACCGTGCCCGGCCCAAGACGTTGAATTTAGCACAATGAGACCTATCTTTAACTTCTGAGCTCCAGAACTGTAGGATGATAAATTTGTGATACTTTAGTCGCCAAGCTTGTGATAATTTGTTACAGCAGCAGTGGAAAACTAATACAGTCACTCCCTTCCTTTTTTTCATATCTGTTCCTACTCTTCTCTTTTAGGGGGCTTTCATTGAGTTTTATCCTGTACATGACTATGATATTAGCTCCAAGTCTATATGCTGATATTTTAGCCCACTTTCTTCCAATTGCTGGAATTTTCATCTCTTATACAGATTTTCAGGTGAAAAAAATGTTTACATAAGTTTATGAATGGGCATCCTCTAGAGTCAGTTAGTCTTGTCCTATCAAATATGGTCAAGGATTAGGTTCACCTGGTTAATGTCCAGTTAGCAGGAGCTGATAATGGGACTAGTAATTATAAATGTATTGAATATACAAGAAAAGAAAAGAAAAGAAAAAAGATTATCATCTCATATTTATTAGTTACTATGCTAGATTCTTTGTGAGGATCAATGCTGAAGTAATGTACCCAAGGTCCCAAGATAATGGGTGGTATCAAGATGTAAACCCTAGTCTCACACCATTGTTTACACTTCTCTCTGCATCTAGTTTTCAGAGAACACAGGAACAGTTTAAACACTCAGAAAATAACCAGCTCTTTTTAAAGGTATAGACAAAGAAAAAAATACTTTGAGTATGTTTGACTTCCTAAATTGCCTACTTGATATGCTATTCACTTTTTAGGCTTTCTCTTACATGACTTTCACATATCATTTTCACTATTGACTTCTTTCCTTATCTTTGAAAAATAATTTTATTTTTCCTGCTTTTTTATTTTATTTATTTATTTATTTATTTTATTTTTTTGAGATGGAGTTTTACTCTGTCACCAGGGCTGGAGTGCAGTGGCACGATCTTGGCTCACTGGAACCTCCGCCTCCGCAGTTCAAGCAATTCTCCTGCCTCAGCCTCCTGAGTAGCTG
>NW_012107919.1:6219593-6221256 GCF_000951045.1 Mandrillus leucophaeus
TGGCTCTTCCAGGCATGGACTGACACTGAATGCATCTGAGAATCTCTGACTCTTAGAAGAGGTACTGGGAAGAGCACACATAAGCCAAGGCTGAGGGTGGGGCTTGGGTGATACTCTGGGATTCTGTAAATCCTCCCTCAGAAGAGCATGGTACATACACTACAGTGTTTAGGAAGCAGGAAGGTCCTAGCGTCAGGGCCCTTCTGCCATCCTTGGGGTCTTAGAGAAACTACTGAAGAAGGAATAGAGAACAGGGCTTGTCAGAGGTGGGGGAGCTTTGGACACAATCTATTCCAGTAGGACCAGTTTCTGCAAGTAGGCTTCTCCTTGTTGCTCAAGGCCTGTGGTTGACGTCTCAGTTAATCATGATGTCTCCACTTGCATTTGTCCATTGAATCTCCACACTTCCTCAGAACCCTTCCAGGCAAACACACCAGACAATAACCCCTGTAGCCAAGATGGCGGGAGACACCTGCTTAGGTTTCCCTTTGGGAAAGGACTTGCTGCCTACCTGCCAAGAGTAGAGTCACTAGCAGCCTTCAGCTATTAGGTCCTTCAGAATCTGTCTTGGCTTTTGAGTTGAGGTTCTTCCATGGGCATCTCCTTTCCAATGCTTAAGCAGGCTGCGGTGCAAGGACCCAGCCATTTCTCCCCAGTGTGGGACACCTCTAAAGGACAATCTGTCCTCCAGAGCTCCCAGATACACAAGTAAAGATCACTCTCTCTGCCCATGCCTTCCTCCTCTTCATTTCCCTTTACAGGTATCACTCTCTAATAAATCCTTTGCATTCCTCTCTGTCATGTCCATACCCCCCAAAACCCCAACCAGTATAAGTACTGATCAGCTTAGCAAGAAAGACACACCAACATTTATGTAACATTTACGTGCTAGAAATTATTCTAAGTAATCAACATGTATTCTCTTTTTAAATCCTGGAACAATGATATGTGCTAGGTACTATTATTATTTATATTTTAATGATGAAGAGACAGGCACAGAGGACTTCACTGACTTGTTCAAGGTCAAACAACTAGGTGGAATCAAGATTTGTGTGTCAACAATCTGAATCCAGGGCTCCTAATTGCTTTGCTGAGCTATCTTATTTGCCATTCCTAGGCTAGCTTAACCACTTTACTCATCTCTTGCTACTACCATTTAAGCAAGGAGATTTGCCTCAGGGGTAAAAGGTTAGTAACTATCTGGGAGAAGATGGGTCCTTTCATTCTTTTTCCGGTATTTCCAGCTCATGGTGTGTTGCCTGGCACATAGCAGGAGCCCGATAAAGTTTTGCTGATGGATGAAGAAAGAAGAATTGAAAATCCTAGCATCCTGACTGAGATAAAAGAACATGGTAGGAAAAAATAATAGTTTACTGTGAAGGGGGTGTGGTGACTGCATATGGGGTAGGTGTGACAGGAAAAGAGATAATTTATAGACTCTCAAAACTCTTTGTGACTTACAATTTTGGATTCACTCTAATTTCAGCATAGCATCAGCCCTCATTCTGGCTGGTGTGCCAATGTGGGAGAAATCATAAAGCAGTTAATTCTAATTTGTCTGTTCCTTAAGATCCAGTTGTGTGCATCTATGCTCTTCTCTAACCAAAACAGAACAGTATCCTTTAAAATTTAACTGAGATATTGAAGGTTAACAGGTATCTCC
>NW_012107919.1:6222736-6244967 GCF_000951045.1 Mandrillus leucophaeus
TGAGAGTAAGGTTTGGTAAATATTTAAAATAGATTACATTTCTTGAAAGGACTTCTACTGAATTTTATAAAGGAAAGATCAAAGCCTTCAGATTTAAGTTTGATTCTACATATTTTCTACTTATAGTGAAATCCTCTGAGTCTTTTTCTCCTATAGAAAAGTTTTAATAAATCCTTGCTGAACCATTTCCACTAGAGAATTTGTCTCTATTAAAGTGAGGAGACTGGATATTTTAATTCTCATAGTTGGTTGAATTCCAGTTCCAGAGCATCTAAATACTCTATCTTCTAGAATATCATCAATTAGCTAATTATATTCATGATCCTAGTTTATACAAAATTCATACAGGGAAGACATTTGACTAATTTACCCTTAATATCCTTATAACATTGTTCTAAGAGTACAAATATAGCCTAGAATGTAGTAATGATGATAATAATAACAGCAATATTGGCCAAGTGCAGTGGGTCATGCCTGTAATCCCAGCACTTTGGGAGACTGCAAGGTGGGTGGATTGCTTGAGCCCAGGAGTTTGAGACCAGCCTAGACAATGTAGTCAGACCTCTTCTTTACAAAAAATACAAAAATTAGTCAGGCATGGTGGCATGCACCTGTGGTCCCAGCTACTTGGGAGGCTGAGGTGGGAGGATCACTTGAGCCCAGGAGTTTGAGGCTACAGTGAGCTGTGATCATGCCACTGCACTCCAGCTTGGGTGACAGAGGAGACCCGTCTCTGAAAAATAAATAAATAAATAAATAAATAAATAAATAAATAAGTGTTCTTTTTATCTAAGGTTTTTGGAAGTAAAATGGTGACAATAACATTAGCCAAACTGTCTCAAAGCATTGTCACCTGTGTCAATGGACACAGAAAGAGTTTGAACAGCATCATACAGAACATATTACAGTAGTGAATGCCTTAACACACTTACTTCACAATAGAATTCCAATTTGATTTTGCTAAAGGCCTTGAAGGAAGCAGTACCCTACATTATTTCTACACATAATCACCATGAAACATTGTAAAAAAAATTTGTATACAAGTCAACAACCTAATACATACATCATCTTCAATATTCAGAGATTAACAACGTGTTAAGAAGAATATTAACATATTAAGAAGATTAAAAGATTAATAATTTAATTATTGCCTATGAATGTATTTGGGAAATATAGCATCAAAATCAAACAAATCATTCTTAAATGTTCAAAACCCAGTTTGTGGCAGGTCTAATCCTCCTGCTAAATGGTTAGATTGAACACAAATAGAGAGTGAGGATGGTTACATTTCTATTGACCCTGAAATAAATATCAAAGAGCAGAGTGCTATTAAATTCCAGACATAATAATCCACTGTACAAAACTACCTGAATCCTGAGTAACTGTTTCTCCTTGTAATAAGCAACCACCATTAAAGGGGATATGACACATCCGACAGATGTGAAAGCCACTAAGTCATCAAAGAAAACTTATCCCTTCCCCCAAACAGGTGAGTCAATAGCATCGACATTTTCAAATGTCAGCTGCTGGATTATTATTTAATTCTGTTTGGAGCAAAACAGCATTAGTTCATTCATTCAGAAAGTCATTTTTTGAGCACCTCCTAGGTACCAGGAGCCATGGCAGGCTTCAAGGGCTGCCAACAATAAATAACAGACAAGATTTTCCCTAAAGAGTCCACAGCCCAGTGCAGCAGATAGACACGTGCAGAAATCAACTTGGTATAGAAAAATTGCTAAGGGTTGTGGTGTCCTTGAAGGGTGCACAGGATGAATGGGAAGGGCATTCCTGTGTGAGGGGGTAACAGGCACAAAAGGAAGAGACCACAGAGCTTTGGGTCAGAGCTGGGGAACAATGCTGTGTCACTAATGCTGGAGAATGCTGAAGGGTACTAAAGGTACATAAAGTTTAAAAGGGAATTAGAATCATACTGTGGAGGGCCTTGGATGATAGACTGAGCTTATATTTTGTTTTATTGCCAGTGGAAGTCATGGTGGGAGGTTTGAGCTGAGGGTAGAAGTGTCATCCAAGAGGGGCCTTAGACAGGTTGTTTGTAGGGTACGTTTTCAGGACCTGCAGTTTGACACTGTTGGCCACGCTTCTTGAAACTTGCATGTCCTCATTCTCTCTAGTCTTCCTCCTACTGCTTGGCCCACACTTTCTCTATCTCTTTCTCAGGCTTTTTGCTTCTGCTTCCTTCTGTCATTGACTTTTCTCATGCTATGAGCTCTCCTAGGGTGAGCTCATTCATATTTATAGATGACAGACTCTAACGTATTTACCTCCCAGCAAGTGTGCTAAACTGAACTGCAGAGTCATGTTTCTGATAACCTTTAAAAACTTCCCCCCACCTGCCCAGCATGGGTGGACTTTGCTGTGGGCTGAATTGTGTCCACCCCATCCCGCATATTTGTATGTTGAAGCCCTAATTTCTATTACCTCTGAATGTGACTACATTTGGAAATAGGTTCTTTAAAGAGGTGATTAAGTTAAACTAAGGTCATTAGCTGGCCCTAATCGAATATGACTGGTGCTCTTAGAAGAAGAAGAGATTAGGACACAGACCCACAAATAGGAAAGACCATGTAAAGACACAGGGAGAAGGTGGTCATCTACAAGCCAAAGAGAGAGGCCTAAGAAGATTTCTTTGTTCTTGGACTTCCAGCCTTTAGAATTGTGAGAAAAATAATTTCTGTTGTTTAAGCCACTCAATATGTAGTACTTTGTTATGGCAGCCCTAGAAAACCAATGCGGACATCTCACACGTAACATATTTAAAATTAAGCCCTGGCCGGGCACGGTAGCTCACGCCTGTAATCCCAACACTTTGGGAGGCCAAGGTGGGAAGATCACAAGGTCGAGAGATTGAGACCATCCTGACCAACATGGTGAAACCCTGTCTTTACTAAAAATACAAAAATTAGCTGGGCATGGTGGTGTGTGCCTGTAGTCCCAGCTACTTGGAAGGCTGAAGCAGAGGAATCACTTGAACCCAGGAAGCGGAGGTTGCAGTGAGCTGAGATTGTGTCACTGTACTCCAGCCTGGTGACAGAGCAAGACTCCATCTCAAAAACAAAACAAAACAAAACAAACAACAACAACAACAACAAACAAACAAACAAACAAAACCAAAAAAAGACACCCACACACAAAAAACTGAAGCCCTATCATCACCTCCCTCCCAGGTGGTGAAAATCAGGCACTCAAGTTCGAGTCTGAGGGCCAGTAGAACTCTCTCTAAGGCATTTGTCAAGACAGCGAGTTGTAAGAGGCTATTATGATTTCCTGAGAATTGTACTGATTTGGAAATCAGAAATAATGTCTGGTCAATTAAAAAAATGGAGGAATATATAAATAATTATCTAGAAAAGATAATAAAGTCACCTGAAATCTCACTACATTCATATAAATATCTTACAATCTTCTGCCATGTGAACAATATGCATTTTTTCTCTGGAAAACGTAAGTTACTATCATATTATTCTTTAACCTTCTCATATGTCAGACTTGTATGTCTGTATAAGAAATATAAGATTTGTTTCCAAGCCAGCGTCATCTCTTGCTTGAATTACTACTATAGCCTAGGGTCGTGTACCTATTTTTTTCTTGCTTTTCCTGAATTGCCCATTCAGCAGAGTGCTATTAAAAAATGATGATAACTTATTAATGTAAAAGATTTTCTTGTTCCCTTCCTTACAACCCCTTCCTTCAGCCCTCCATCCATTGGCAGCCCACTGCATTTCAAATAAAATCTATACTTCTCACCATGACCATAAAGCCCTCACAACTACCTTTCTAATCACATCTCTCATCACTTTACTTGCTATGCGTTGGGCTAGTTCTTGGTTCTTGCAGTATTAAAAGGTCTCCAGGCCTTTGCATTTTCTGATTGCTTTTTGTGGAGACTATTCTTATTTTTTGAATGACTTGATTTTATTATTCACATCTCAGATCAAATGCTACCTCTTCAGTGATGTTCGTCTTTCTGTCCACCTCATAGAAAACATTTTCTGGGTCACATTTATGACACTCCTTTGTTTTATTCCTTCAGACTATTTAACATTTACTGAAGTGACCTTGTTTTATTTCTGTCTGCCTTGCCTAGAATGTAATCTCCATGAGGGTAGTCACTTTGCAGGTCTTTAGCTTCTAGAAGAGTGCCTAGCTCATAGCCAGCACCAACACATACATATTTAATGAATAAATACAACCTACCTTTTATTGTAGAGTTTAGATTATCTTCTTATTTTTAATATTTCCCAATAAGGAGATATCTTAAGTATGTAGAGAATAGTATGCTATAAAAAACCCTTTATACCCATCAACTAGTTTTATATTTCTTAATATTGTGCCAGTTTTATTTTTTATACAAGTGTTTTATTTTTCTAAAAGATTAAACATTACGGTTTTAGTTGACAGTCTCTATGAAGCTCTTTTGATCTCATTCTCTTTCCTTCCTTCTTGGAAGTGATCATAATCCTGAAATAACTCTTTGATATCAGGTATACTAGTCAGAGTTCTCCAGAGAAACAGGATAGATCTAGATATCTAGATATAGATATAAAAAAGAGGATTTATCATAAGAATGGGATCCCAGGATTATGGAAGCTGAGAAGTCTCACAGTATGTCATCTGCAAGCTAGAGAACCTGGAAGATCAGTGGTGTTCAGCCTGAATTCAAAGGGCTTGAGAATCAGGGGGCTTGTGGTATAAGTTCTGGAGTGTGAAGCCTAAGAACCAGGAGTTCTGATATCCAAAGGCAGAAGGTGGATGTCCTAGCTCAAGAGAAGAGAGTACATTTACCCTTTCTTGACGTTTGTTTCATTCAGGCCCTCAAAGAATTGGATGATGCCTGCCTACATCAGTGAGGGAGGATCTTTACTCTGTTTATGGACTCAAATGCTAATCTCTTCTGAAAAGACCTTGACAGACATGCCTGAAGTAATATTTTACCAGCTATCTGGGCATCCCTTAACCCAGCCAAGTGGACACATAAAATTAGCCATCACACCACAGAAAGGAAATGATTATTTCTTATAACAAGAATATAAATTGCCTTCAATTTTGGTAGAGTTTGCAATTATGCAAAGCTTAACTTTTTTTGGCAGAAGGGGAATCACACCCTGATTCAAGAGTTCTAGCGGTAAGTGGGCAAAAATCATACACCACTTTCCATGCTTTCCTTTGTCAGTCCTCAGAGCTGGCCTCAATCAGTGGCCACAGTAACAGCAGCTTGGCTGCCCTCCTTTGGATACTCTCTGAGAGTGATTTGTGAAGTTCCAAACTACTAGCATCCAGCTAGCACTTATTATCCTCTTACTCTTGCAGCCAGAAGAAAGCAGCAGAAGAAAGCAGGTGATTCTGGACTTATGCTTTTGCCCACCAGGTGGGTTTGGACACATCACTTAACCTCTCTCAGCCTAGGAGATAGTCTCCTTATCTCATAAATGGTAATGGTAACTTTCATCCTTTATATCTATTTTAAGTACTAATTCTTATGCATGATTTATTCATGCACCCTAGCCTCTTTACATGTTGTGTGCCTCTATTTGGATGCAACTGGTTTTAAGTGCCCTATTTAGATTCATAGAGCTTGCAGAAATGAATAATTTTCCCAACACCCTTGTGACTTGTAGGTTACTCAGAGTCAGGCAGATGTTAGACCATGTCTTTGCCGAAGATTATTTACCTCCTTATCTCCCCACATCCTTGCTAGTTTGTTTCAGGGCAGCAATATACCCAGCTCCAAGCAATGATTTATGATTGGGCTGATCTAGTCTTGATAATGCTATTACTGTTTACTAGATTTTCTACCTTCCCTTGCAGATAGGTATAGCTATATAACCCAGTTTCCAGTAAGACATAAAGTCAGATTGGCAAAAGGGATGGAGAGGCTTTGGGGAATGGGGAACCTGAGTCGTTTGTAACACCATTGCGTAGCTGAACTACCCTGCCACTAATTCCAGGCTTCTCATTATTGGAAATCGTAAGCCCATAGTTATTGAGGCCACTAGTTTTTTTTTTTTTTTTTTTTTTTGGACCTTTGCAGCTAAAAGCATTTCTACCTAAAATCAGTTTTCTACTGATGCTCTAACAAAATATCATCTAAAATGAGTTTTCTACTGATGCTGTAATAAAATATCATAAACTTGGTGGCTTAAACAGCTCAAACTTACTATCTTACAGTTCCAAAAGTACAAAATGGTGTCAGTGGGCTAAATTCAATGTGTTGGCAGGACGATATTACTTTCTGGAGGCTCTAGAAGAATGTTTTCATGCTTTTTCCTGCTTTCAGAGGTCACCCATGTTCCTTGACTTGCGGCCCCCTTCCTCCATCTTCAAAGCCAGCAACATTGCATCTCTCTGTGCCTCTCTTCTGTGGTCACATCTTCCTTTGATTGCTTCTATTTGGCCTTGTTCATCCACTTTTAAGAATTACTGCAATTACATTTCACCCACCTAGATAATTCAGGATAATCTCCCCCATTTCAAGGCCATCTGATTAACAATGTTAATTCCAATGGCAACCTTAACTCCCCTTTGCCATGTAACCTAACATAATGACAGATTCCAAAGATCAAGATGTGGACATCTTAGAGGTGGAAGAGAGGGCATTCTTCTACTAGCACAGTGCCCAGTGTTATACTCTACTATAAAATAACAACAACAGTAGCAAGAACAATAATGGAACTGCTTCCTTGTGTAGTATTGCAGAGTTGTGGAAGGAGAGATGATCAGGTGTCCTGAGGCTTAAGTCTTGTTCTTGGCTCTGTCATTAAATTGAGCCATCTACTTTCTAGCCCTGGATTTCATTTTCTTCATCTCTTAAAGAAAAAAAATCTCTTGACTATTAATTTTCAAAATTTTAAAGTAGCAAATCCACTTCAAATAAAATAGAAAAACATGAAGCTTCCATAGCTGATGTGATAGTGTGATTTGTGCAAAAAGGATTCAGTTCCTGTTTTCTGTATCCATACCCTTTGCCATGGTTTTGGGTAGAATAATGTCCTGCCAGAATTTATGTCTATATGGAGCCTCCAAATGTAACTTCATTTGGAAATAGGGCCTTTGCGGATGTAGTTAGTTAGGATGAGATCATCCTGGATTAGGGTGGTCTCTAATCCAGTGACTGATGTCCTTATACCATGAGAAAACAGAGATGCAGACACGTAGGGAGAACATCATATGATGATGGAGGCAGGCATTGGAGTGATGTGTCTACAAGTCAAGAAACACCAGGGATTGCAGGAAACCACTGTAAGTTTGGAGAGAAGTAGATTCTTCTCACAAACCCCAGAAGGAACCAACCGTGCTGACACATTGATTTTGGACTTCTAGCCTCCAGAACTGGGAGAGAAGAAGTCTGTATTGTTTTAAGTTATCCAGTTTGTGGTAATTGTTTTGGCAGCCCCAGGAGACTAACACAGCCATAGACTTTGCAGCAGTCTCCCACTGACTCTGGGCTCAGCCATGTGACTTTCTTCAGTTAGTGGATGTTGCAGAAAGTTGAAAAAAGTATTTGCATGACTAGACTTGCCTTGGTTTTTGTGCCTCTTCTCTTGCTTAGAAATGTGCCCAGGCTAGCCTGCCAGAGGATAAGAGAACTAGGAGCAGATCTAAGTTGCCTGGTCATCTTCCTTTGGGCCATCCTAGGTAAGCCAGCAACTGAGCCTCCCTCAAACATGTGAGTGAGCCCAGACAGATCACTTGACTTCAGACCTGTGATCAACAAATGCTTTTTGGTTTTTGTGCCATTAGGGCTTTGTGATCATTTGATACTCAGCATCATTGTGACAGTAAATCACTGATACCGAGAATGATGACAGGAGTGAGGTGACTAGGACAACTGAGACCTCTCTACAGAACTCAGGTTGCAAACCCTGCAGTAACTGGGTTTTGAGCTCTCATCAGTTTTGACCTTTTTTCACTACCTGGGATACTGTAGCTTGCATAATATACTTTCTAAAATGTCAAATTTTTAGGAGTTTGGTTTTTGGAGCCAGACTAATTAGACTAGAATTCTGATACCACCATTTATTATTGACTATAAACTATGCACAAATGGTTCAGTCTCATTAAGCCCCAATTTACTCATCCCTCAAATGGGGGAAAATTATGCCGAAGTCCCAGATCTACTATGGGAAGTAAAGAGGATGATGTCTCAGTAGTTAGCCTGGTTCTTCTCTACCCTTACCCCATGCCAAAGACTGAAGATCACATAGTTCTTTTTGTAATACATTGACAGTGGCCTTTGTTCCCCTCCAGTTCTTGAAACATCATACACATACTGCAAATATCCATTTACTGACTGTGAAAGTTAAATGTTTTGTTCCATATACAAATATATTCTAGATACACATATATAACATATATGTACACATATATATGTGTATATTAACTTGTGTATACACACATATATTTAACAACGTTTACAATACTTCTTATGTCATATTTCCCTGGTTTTAAATGAAGAAATAGAGCCTCTGAGGTATACAGTGACTTGCTCAGAACCACCCATCTTTAAACTCCAAATCCAGCTCTGTTTAGGCAAAGTCCAGGAGCTTTCTGCTATGTGGTCTGCCTCTTGATATTTAAATTAAAGGTAATCTTGAGGTGCTAGCAGATGGCTGTTTTTGAAATAAAGCTGAAGATATTTTACTTTGTCTTTCTTGGCCTAGATAATTTCACCCCGTTAAAGTCACAGCAGTCAGGACTCTTGCAAGGCTACGTTGAGGAATGAGTGAGCTTTGGGAAGGTGGCCACAAGGTGGCAGTGGTGCACACCCACAGCAGAGGTAATCCCGGTTGTGAGCCAGTGCCTGGGAACGAGATGCTGGATAACCTTGTACACCACCCCGCCTGCTATCAGCATTGAATCACGCTGAAAGAGCAAGGCTCTGGTGTTTTGATGCAGAACATTAATAACATAAGTGGATGAGAAACCTAAGAACTGAAAATACCACTTTAGCCTTAAGCCCCAAGTGTGAGACCAGCTCACTGATTCCAAGGCTACCATTGCCTATAAGCAACCAAGATTAACTGTTCTGGGCCATCTGAGGATCACTTTCTAGCTCTGGCTATTGAATTGTTTTAATTTTAAAATAAAAATGAGCCGTGCAGAAAAACAAGAGCGTCCGTAGTTTGGTAGTGCATTCATTTTTCCCTTTGAGAAAGTTTCTCCCTGTTTTCCCTTCCTTCCTTTCCTTGACCTCATTTAGATCTGCCATGCTCCTATTAGTACAGCTAAAACTGGGGTGTGCACACTTTGCGCAAAAATAGGCATGTATGGGGTCTTTTTAATGCCTTCCCTCCCTCCTCTTCTTACCTCTCAGGTGCAGGTTTCCTATAGTAACCGCTGAAGAGAAACACAATGTAGTGGCTGAGCCATTTCAGCCACAACCTGACTGCTTTATGCTTCTCATTTAAGGCTATCCCTCCTGAGTACAGGGCCTTATAAACAACATAATTGGCCAACATTTGGGATAGTTTGGTTTGGTGAGTTTAAGTTGATGTATCCCAGTGTTTCAGACTGTAATATGAATGCTCGAACAGTTGTTTCTTTGGGGAAGTTTTGTGCGCTATGACAAAAGGAGTGCATTATCAAATCCATTTGGGGAATTCCGTAAGTGGTACTTTGTGTTGTAGCTTCTGGACTTCTCAAAACTATTAATTTGCTCTTGTGCAATGGCAATCTTTAACCCATTTATGCCTGAGTTTGCAATTTTTTGAATTTTTGCAATCAGACCTTGGCGGTGACCTTGAGCAGTAAGAAATAAATAACTCCCACATGCTTAGCATTCCAATAATGGAACACTAGGCATAAATGGGATGAAGAAGCAGATGTAATAGCAGTGACCACAGAACTACTACCTCACCCCTGCCTTTATGTTTTTTTCCTTAGGAATCTTAGTGGTATCCCCTAGGACCCCAGGGTTTCTCTGAGAGTCGTGTAAGAAATATAGGCCTAACTTACTGCTTGTTTTATCATTTTCTATTGCTGCATAATATACCAGCCCTCACATAGTGGCATAAAAGAACAACCATTATATGACACTGAAGATGCTGTGGGTCAGGAATTTGAAAAGGGCACAGCAGGGACAAGTTGTCTCTGTTCCATGATGTCTGGATGTTCAGCTAAAAAGACTCTGACTCTCTGGGTGACTTGCTGGCTGGCATCATCTGGAGCCTCTTTCCCTCATATATCTGGAGAAGCTGGGAGCTCAGCTGGGGCTGTTGGCGGGACACTTACACATGGCAGCGCCTTGTGACTGTTGGGCTTCTGCACAGCATGGTGGCTGGAATCCAAGAGTGAGTATCTTGAGAGATCCAGACAGAAGTTGTATCACCTTTTATGATCTTGCGTTGGAAGTCACATAGTATACTCCATCTGTAGTCACAAGCTCATGCAGATTCAAGGGGAAGGAACATAAGTCACGCCTCTCAATGGGGAAATTGTCAATGTCACCTTGTAAGAAGCACATGTGGGATGGGAGATGTTGTGACAATTTTTGGAAAATGCAGTCTGGTACACTTACCCACACTTTATCTTCAGAAAGCCACGGATGAGCAACTGGAGGGATAGCTGGGATTCATATCTCTGTAATATCAAGCATTCCCTACATATAGTTATGTCTTGAAGAATGTATTATTATAGAACATTAGGACTAGAAGAAAGGTTATATAGTCTTACTGTCCATAAAGTATAACTTTAATTTCTGAAAGGAGGCTGCACAGCCAGGCCCTGAGGATATCAAAACATACAAAGTTTTTAAACTCGCTTTTAAGTAGCTCACTGTCTTTCAAGGGAGGCTGATTTGTAAAGAAAGTAAATACAAATGCAGAGCTACCACTTTTGAGTTAGCCAAAGAAAGTTTCAAAGACATGGTGAAGTATGAACTGGAATTTGAAGAATGAAATGATCTCTTGAGTTTTCTGAGTTTTTTAAAGACAAGATAGAGCAGGGAAAGGCATACCACTCTATAGAGACTTATGTGAGAAGGCAGGGATTGGGGAGTGAATCTGCACCTGTGTTTTAGGAAATCCAAGTGATTTATAAATAAAATGCAGGTGGTGAGTAAAAGAAATGCAAACTGAAGAAGGCTTGTTCATCATCAGACTAAGGAATTTGAATTTTACCCTACAGCCCATAGAAAACCAGGTAAGGATTTTGAACAGAGAAATGACAAGGTTACAGTTTGGTTTTAGAAAGTGCCTCTGCCACAACGTGAAGGAGAGACTATCGATTGGAATGGCCAGAGCAAGAGATGTGATTAAGAAGCTGTTGCCATGATTCAATGGAGAAATGATGAACCCTTGAACTGGGAAGTTGACAGTAGGAATGGAGTGCAGGGAAAGTGGATTTGGATAATATTTAAGACAATGCATAAACTAATGTGTGTAAAGCAATTGGAATGAGGCCTGGTACATAGAAGCACTCAGAAAGTATAAGTTACTGCTGTTATTGTTATTCAGTGTTTTTGTAGCACGTGGATTTTCTTAGGACTGGTGGTGGGGATGAGGAGAAGACAGTGTCTAAGATGACACCATGTTTCTGATTCGGTCATGAGGAGCAGTCAGTACCTTTCCCAACATAGATGATAAAGGAGGAGCTAGTTTGAGGAGCCATATAATGAGTTTAGTTTTGGACATGTGGATTTTGATGTCTCTGTAATCCCACAGAGATAAATGTTAGTAGTTTGTTGGAAATACAGGTCTGGAGAATAAGGGAAATGTTTGGGCTTGACCTAAATCAGTACTGATTGCCAGTAACAGTTGAAACAAAGCAATTTCATTAATCAAATGTTTTAGGACATTTGTCTTTTGCTGCTCATTTTTTTCCCACAATTACTCATATGGTGCAAAGACACTGTAGTTTCTCAATATTCATTTAAAAACAAACTTTCAATATACCTCTTAAAATATGATAATATTATTTAGAAGGGACCCTGGCATAATTTTAACCTTAACACACTTGAATGTGAAATACTACTATAAGCTCTATTTTAATAGACTTCCATTGCTCTTTGCAAGTGGAAAAAATAGCAACCTAGGTTTCTATTTTTTGTTTTTATGAATTATTATGACTCCAGGTTCTAATGACTTTGGTTACATTGCTTTGGGTTTAAGGCAGTATTATTAAACTATAATTTATGCTTTGTTAATATAAAGTGTGCTTTGCTAAAGAAATTTTGTCTAGCTAATCAATGAAACATTGCTGGGAGTAATGCTAGGTATGGACAGATTAGGTGAAAGCAAGCTAAGAGTTTCTAGAATCCTATTTGACCCAAAATGTCTGCAAGGCCTGCCATCGGGCTGAGTAGAAAAAAAAAAAAAATCTTTGTTTTGGGATGAGGTCCTTAGGCAGAATTGGCAAATATGTGACATATATAATGTGACATAGTCCAACTCCTCTCTTTCATATCTAGACAGGAACTATAGATCCTAGAGGTAGCTTCCAAACCTGTCTTAAAGCATGCCCCTTGTAGCCACCAACTGATTAGTAGGTACTTGTAATAACACCAATATTTCTTTCCATCAAAGCTAATGTCTTCATAAGGCTCCTATCGAAATATTTGAAATATTTGAAAGAATATTTTACTTTAATATTTGTCCCTACCAACATGTTAGTGAGAATTATTTTCACAGTTGTTAGATATGACTGACACAGACAATTAGAAAATGATTCAGAGCAGTACTTATCCTATCCTTGAACCTGTTTTCCCTAGCATCTTTGCCAAATTCTTGGAGGAGACAAAATAAAATTAAGCTAATAGTTTCTCAGGAGACGAACCTGGGATGAACACTTAATCATAAGATCTTCCCAAATTTTATAAGCTAGAATAAAAGACAGCAAGATAAAATCTAACAAGAGTGAGTAGAAAAAAATGTAACATTCTGCCAAAACTTTCAACAAACCAATGATACAAGCCCAAGATGGAAGTGGGGAGGGAGGTTTAACAGATATTTCTAAGGGAAAGTGCAGCGAATAGCTAATAGCTTGATTTCACAAACTGATGTCTTTAAAAACACTCTGTTAATAGGAACTAGTATTGCCCAAAGTCTGTTCTAAAGGAAGTGTCCATAGCAAAAAGTTTTGGAAAATGCTTAGTTCAATAAAATTCAACAGGTTTCTTTATTGCAGGACTTCTTAGAACCCAAAATATACTAATATACATTGCAACTCTAGAAGAGGAGCAACATTTTCCAAACGTATTTAATTGTGATCCTTTTTCCCTACAGGGAGAATGTACCACTCCTGCAGCAAACTCCTGGAAACGCTGATCTAGGTGTTTAGTTGACTCAAGTTCAGTTTTAGCTAATGATTTGGCACACTGGTAAGGTGGAGTGTTCTTGATGTTCTCTCATTCCACCGAAAGTATAATGTATAAAGGTAGAAGATAATGCTGCTATATTTTAACTGATTAGGCTATTTATTTATCAGACACACACACATAATGTTTACTCTGTGTCAGGCATACTATATAGTAATGCTATTAATTATCCCATTTTGTGGATGAGGAAACTGAAACAAGAATAACTTTGTAACATGGCGAAAGTCAATCATCTAGCAAGTGACGGAACCAGCATCCCAACCTGACCAATTGGTTTTGATACGATTTGACTGTGTCCCCACCCAAATCTCATCTTGAATTGTAGCTCCCATAATTCCCACATGTTGTGGGAAGGACCTAGTGGGAAATAATTAAATCATGGACGCAGTTTCCTCCATACTGTTCTCATGGTAGTGAATGTGTCTCACGAAACTTGGTGGTTTTTAAAGGGGTTTCTCCTTTCATTTGGCTCTAATTCTCTCTTGCCTGCCACTATGCAAGACATCTCTTACTCTTCTGCCATGATTGTGAGGCCTCCGTGGCCATGTGGATCTGTGAGTCAATTAAACCTCTTTCCTTTATAAATTACCCAGTCTTGGGTATGTCTTTATTAGCAGCATGAGATCAGACTTATACAGGTCCCCAGGGTCTGTATGCTCACCTAACACATCTGGAAAGATGCTTCCCACCTTGAGAGCCACACTTAACCACCCTAGTGAAACCAAAGTGTCAACAGTATCACATATGATGTAGCAGGAGATGCTAACCAGAGAATGAGGACATGCCAGTGCCAGAACATATCTGTAGTTAGCCTTAAGTTTAGTATCAATTTGCCAGTGAGAACAATGTCAAACATCACTAAGAGATCAATTGATTCTCACTGTGTTTAACGGGACTCTAGGAACGTTACTGGAGTGTGAATGAAAAAGAACAGCAGCTTCTGAGAGGTGTGCTCATGTGATTGCCATTTACAAACTCCCAGGACTCCTTAGCCCATTAGCTTAACAGCTAACATTTTGGCCTTACTGTTTTTCAAAGAGCTTTCTGTAGAGAAGCAAACTCATCTATTTCTTTCAGACGACAAGGGCAGGATGTGTATTCCAAGCCAGGGCTCCTTTTCTAATTGGCAATGCCTTGTAGAAGTTTAAAAGTGTGACTGCCCTTTGACTCTGTAAATTATTTTAAGAATTTGAGACAGTTATGAAGATATTCAAGAATAGTCACTGTAATTTTGGCTGTAATAAATGGGGCAAAAGGTCATGTTTAACATTTGGTTACAGAAATTACAGTATGTCGATACAGAAAAATACTTTGTAGTCACCAAAAATAATATTATAGAAGGATGAATATATGAGATGTTTATGACAAATTAGAAGAGATGTGAGGTTACAAACAGTATGTACAATTGATCCTATTTTTGTTAGGATCCTATCCTATATATACACACATATATAAGTATATATGTGTGTATATATAGGATATATAGGATATATATACTTATATATATACTTATATATGTATATAGATAATGTAATTTAATATGGAAGGTCAGTTTAATATGGAAGGTCATATACGTATATATGTATATAGAAAATATAATTTATATAGAAAATTTATATAGAAATAAATTTATATAGAAAATAAAATAATTTATTTTATTTTGTGTTTTCAGTAAAGACGGGGTTTCACCATGTCAGCCAGGCTAGTCTCAAACTCCTGACCTCAGGAGTTTATTTTATTTTATAAACTTATTTTATTTTATTTTATAAAATAAAATAATTTATATAGAAAATAAAAAACATCCTATATCTATATACATATATATGTAAGTATATATGTATGTAGATAATATAATTTAATATGGAAGGTCAGTTTAATATGGAAGGTCATATAAATACATGTGTATATAGAAAATATAATTTAATATGGAAAGTCATATTAAATACTAAATTTTCTCTAGAGCAGGACTGCCCACTAGAATTTCCTGTGATGATACAAATGGTCTATCTTTGTTGCCTGATGCAGTAGCCATGAGCCACATGTAGCTATTGAATACTTGAAATGTGGCTAGTGTGACTGAGGCACTGGATTCTTAATTTTTAACAATGAATTTAAATTTAAATAGCTATAGAGAGCAAATGATTACCTTATTGTATTGCACAGTTCTAAAAATTAATAGTCCTTTATGCATTCGTATCTTCTAAATAGTCTAAAATTTTGTAATAATTTTTTAAAGACAAAAATTCCACTGTCTATCAAAATGAATTTTCAATCTGGTGAAGGCAGAAAGGGACAAAGAGGATTTCCAAGGTCAGAGGGATAGAGTTAAGAAGCCCACTGGATAGAAGGTTGGGGTATATTTGAGAGTATTCCACTAAATAGTAGCTTTCTTCCCAGTCTGAGTTCTGAGCCAAATGAGAAACCAGAGAAAAGATTAAGCATGGATTACTACACAGCTATAAAAAATGAGATCATGGCCTTTGCAACAACATGGATGGAGCTCGAGGCCATAATCCTAAGCGAATTAACACAGGAACAGAAAACCAAATACTGTATGTTTTCAAGGATAAGTGGGGGCTAAACTTTGAGTACACGTGGACATAAAGAAGAGATACATAGACACTGGGGCCTATTGAGGGTAGAGAGCAGGAGGAGGGTAAAGATTGAACAATTATCTGTCGAGTAGTATGCTGAGTACCTGGGTGTCAAAATGATCTGTACACCAAACCTCAGTGACATACAGTTTACTCGTGTCACAAACCTGCACAGCCGGGCGCGGTGGCTCAAGCCTGTAATCCCAGCACTTTGGGAGGCCGAGACGGGCGGAGCACGAGGTCAGGAGATCAAGACCATCCTGGCTAACACGGTGAAACCCCATCTCTACTAAAAAATACAAAAAACTAGCCGGGCGAGGTGGCGGCGCCTGTAGTCCCAGCTACTTGGGAGGCTGAGGCAGGAGAATGGCGTGAACCCGGGAGGCGGAGCTTGCAGTGAGCTGAGATCCGGCCACTGCACTCCAGCCTGGACGACAGAGCAAGACTCCGCCTCAAAAAAAACAAAAAAACAAAACAAAACAAAAAAAACCAAAAAAAAACAAACCTGCACATGTACTCATTGAAACTGAAATAAAAGTTAGAAAGAAAAGATAATGGATTAAGCAAATGGAGGCAAAATGTTACCTTTATTACAGTTAAAGCTGATATTGAATCTATATCTCTAAAGCTATGGGCAAATGGGCATATGTCCCTGTGTAGAGAGACTTACCATGTGGTCACAGGCAGTGCGGGTCTCTGAAGCTACACCCATGGTCAGTGGGACCATGAGGGCCATATTTCCTGGATGACTGAGGGCAGTGAAGAACACATATTCTCCGCATATGGGCCACCTTCCAAGAAGAGGGAAGATAAGGAGCAGAGCTAGAAATGTACAAACAGGGATCTCACTCTTCTTCCTTGTTAGACAGGCAAAAGGGCCAAAGAAGTTCAGAAGCGTTATGCCAGCAGATCTCCCACCACAGGAAAGGAATATCAGGAGTAGGAAGAACATTCCCTACTCCCTTTCCTGACCCTCCCCCAATGTCAAGAAGATTTAGGGTGGAGGGCATTAGTTGGTTTCCAGATGCTTGTCATAGAGCAAATGAGGCCATAACCAGGAACAATACAGTCTTGACCAACATAAAATGATTGAAAAATGAATGGGTCTCTCCTTTTCTAAAAATGACTCTTTATTTCTTTGAGTTAGAGTAAAATAGGTTAAAATGTTTGTAGGTTAAAGATAGATAGAATAAATTCTCTTCCTCAAATTTAGGCTCCTTAAAATAAGCAGGGTTACCCCCAAAAAATGTGATCTCACAGCACATAAAACGCTGCCAAAGAAATGAATAATGGATTCAAATGTAAGAGCTAAAACTATAACATTTCTAGAAGAAAACGTAGAGAAAAAAGTTTTGTGAACTTGGGTTAGACAAAGATTTTTTACGTAGCACACAAAAGCAAATGATAAACAAAAAAGTAGAAATTTGGATTTCATCAAAATTTAAAATGTTTGCTCTTTAAAGGTTCCATTAAGAAATAAAAACACAATTATAGTGTTTGCTTTGGCAAAGGGTAGGAGTGTGGTTTGATTGAACAGGAACATTACAGAACTTTTTAGGGTGATGCAGCTATGCTAAAATTCTATTGTGATGACAATTGCATGACTATATACATTTACAAAAACTCACTGAATTGCTCATTTGAAATGGATGGATTTTATGGTGACTTCAAAAATTGTTTTATTTTTGTAATTTTTTAAGCTACCATGAAGTTTGATGTTCCCTTTTCCGGATGCTAGGATTGGTTTCTCCAACTGTACTCTTGCACTACTCCAATCTCTTCTCGACACAGAAACTAAAGAGATATTTTTAAAACAGAAATCAGTTGGTATCTTTCTTTGCTGAAAAACTTCTGTAGTTTTCTACTCACTCAAAAAATTCCAAACCCTTTACTATGGCTTACAAGGTCCTTTATGATCTAGCTTCTTCCTGTATCTCTGACTCAACTTCTCTCATTATATTGCAGTGATATCAGGCTTCTAATTGTTTCTCAGCCATACTCAGGTTATTTCTGCCATGGGGCCTTCACGCTTGCCATTTCTTCTGCCTGGATTACTCTGACACCAGAGTTTCATGGCTATTCTCTTTTCACTTAATTCAAATACCATCTTTTCATAAGTTTTCTTGACCAACAGCCTAAATAATCTTCCCCACGAAATCAATCTCTGTTTTAGGTATCCATTTTGGTGTAACTAACCATCCCACAATAAAGTGGCTTATAATAATTTATTATTGTGGGTTTACAGGGCTTGGCTTGGTGATTCTTCTGCTCCTCATAGTATAGGTGATTCTTCTGCTCCTCATAGTATAGTATATCTTTAACACAGATAAAAATTTAAATTTTCTAATAAGCTTTATCAATCATAAAAGTGAGGTTTGAATTGCCTGACTCCTGTATTTATCTTTATATATGCTCCTCATAGTATAGCTGAATTCAACTAAGAGCTTGTTGGAGCATGGATGTCCTCCACATGGCCTCTTGGGAGTTTGCCTTGAGTGCCTTCACAGCACAGCAGCTGAGTTCCAAGAGAGAGAAACTTCTCTTAACACCTGGTTGGAAAATCCTAGAGTGTCACTTCTGCTACATTTTACTGGTCAAAGTAAGTCTCAAGAGCCCCCCAAATTCAAGGGGAAAGAAAATAACTTTGCTTATTCAGAGGAAGGAGATGCATGTACAGGGATATGAGGAATTATTTTGCTGCCATATTTTCAAGCAACCCAGGAAGGGTTCTATTGCAAAGTGTTTTTTTTTTCTTAATGTTCATAACTATCAGATACGTAATTGTATGTTTCCATGTTTAATGTTTTATTGTCACATCATCCTACTAGACTATAAACTCCATGAGAACTTAGCCTTTGTCTGGTTTGTTCACCATTATATCCCTAGCACCCAAAACAGTGCTGGCACATACTTGGTGCTAATGGGTGACTACTCGTTCCCCTTGAGGTTTGAGAGTGTCCTCCTCTTGAATAACTCCCTTGCTTCTCACTACTTCTCACTTACTTCTCCCCATGAGAAATGAAATGACTTTTCTGATTGGTGTTCTGCTAAAAAGAACTGATAATGTTAATCTCAGATTCTTTTCTCTCCCCTTCTCAGAGCTACCCAGTCATCTGTATTCCAGTCTTCCTTCTGCCGTGTGGTATAGGGTATGGCCCTATGAGTATGATCTGCAGTTCACCAGTTAGGCCAATGACCAGATCATTGTTTACTTCAGTGAAGTATTAAGACTTTAACACAGATAAAAATTTAAATTTTCTAATAAGCTTTATCAATCATAAAAGTGAGGTTTGAATTGCCTGACTCCTGTATTTATCTTTATATTGATTCCAGTCTTATAAGTGGAAGAGGGAGATATTATCTCTGAAACTCCAAACATAGGTGTTTTATAAACTTTTACAGATTGTACAGATGAATTTAGCCCATTTCCTCCTGATTAATTCCCTAACCATTCCCTTGTTTCTAGGTTTTCTTAATTCCTCATGGTTCTCATTCAGTTTCCATACCTGAGCTCCGTTGTCAGGACCTAAGAATGATGACCTATTTAGAACATGATTTCCCAGTTCTAATCTTCATAACCCTCTGAAGAAAAGACTCTAGTATTTATACTCTGATGATACACACAGTGCTTATTGTATAGAAGCATCTGCTGTTTACACCTTGCCTTAGTTTTATGGAACGAACCACTGGACCATGTCTTGCCAACTCTTTTCTTTCATCACAGTAGGTGAATTGGGTTAGGAGTCCTTATGTAGTTGGTGGCCCCTTATAAATTATCTCAAAAGTATTTACTGATCACCTATGTGAGCATCATTCTGTGTGGTGGTGTAACTAACAATATTTTTAGACAAAGAGAGAACTAAGCAGAATACATTTTACTTATTTGTATTTCTTGGCTTAAGTCCTATAATATTGCATAAAACCATAAAGTTGTAAGATAACCCAATATACTATTCTCTCTGTTCAGGATTTGGAAAACTTGGTTCATTAACTCTGGTTAATTTAATGTTGCCATCTAAATCTCACAAAGATTACCAAATCTTTCTTACATGACCCATAAGGGTTAGGTGTTGCAAAATTGAAAATCAGTTATTTTGAGTAAGTATGTGGAAAATAATTCTCTTATCAAGTTCATAAGCCAGAATTTGTATGTGATCTCCCAGCAAAAAGGAAAATAAAGTAAAGTTATGGCTGTCTGGTTGGTTGATTTCTGGGTGAATAGGAGTTTATAGGTTTAAATTCTTTTGTTACCCATTTTAGGTTGTATTTTTCTTTTACCTTTCAATGAATTAATCACCTTAGGCACAAGTAATTAAAGTCCTTAATTCATATTAGAGCTAATTCTTCTTTAAATGCCAACAGGGAGTTGGGCGGTTCCAAGACAGCTGAATAGGAACAGCTCCAGCCTCCAGACCCCAGCATGAGCGACACAGAAGACGGGTGATTTCTGCATTTCCAACTAAGGTACCAGGTTCATCTCACTGGGGTGTGTTGGACAGTGGGTGCAGGACAGTGGGTGCAGCCCACCGAGTGAGAGCCGAAGCAGGGCGAGGCATCACCTCACCTGGGAAGCACGAGGGGGAAGGGAATTCCCTTTCCTAGCCAAGAGAAACCTTGACACACAACACCTAGAAAATTGGGTCACTCCCACCCTAATACTGCGCTTTACCAAGGGCCTTAGCAAAGGGCACACCAGGAGATTATATCCCATGCCTGGCTCGGAGGGTGCCACACCCATGAAGCCTCCCTCATTGCTAGCACAGCAGTCTGAGATCTAACTGAAAAGTGGCAGGGAGGCTGGGGGAGGGGCGCCTACCATTGCTGAGGCTTGAGTAGGTAAACAAAGCAGCTGGGAATCTCAAACTGGGTGGAGCCCACTGCAGCTCAAGGAGGCCTGCCTGCCTCTGTAGACTCCGCTGCTGGGGACAGGGCATAGCCAAAGAAAAGGCAGCAGAAACCTCTGCAGATTTAAATGTCCATGTCAGACAGCTTTGAAGAGAGTAGTGGTTCTCCCAGCACAGAGTTTGAGATCTGAGAATGGACAGACTGCCTGCTCAAGTGGGTCCCTGCCCGCTGAGTAGCCTAACTGGGAGACAACCCCCACTAGGGGCAGACTGACATCAAACACATCACATGATCAGATACCCCTCTGACACGAAGCTTCCAGAGGAACGATCAAGCAGCAACATTTGCTGTTGAGCAATATTCACTCTTCTGCAGCCTCCACTGCTGATACCCAGGCAAACAAGGTCTGGAGTGGACCTCGAGAAAACTCCAGCAGACCTGCAGCTGAGGGTCCTGACTGTTAGAAGGAAAACTAACAAACAGAAAGGACATCCACACCAAAACCCCATCTATACATCACCATCATCAAAGACTAAAGGGATATAAAACCACAAAGATGGGGAAAAAGCAGTGCAGAAAAGCTGAATATTTTAAAAATCAAAGCACCTCTCCCCATCCAAAGGAATGCAGCTCCTTGCCAGCAATGGAACAAAGCTGGATGGAGAATGACTTTGATGAGTTAAGAGAAGAATGCTTCAGATAATCAAACTTCTCCAAGCTAAAGGAGGAAGTTCGAACCCATCACAAAGAAGCTGAAAACCTTGAAAAAAGATTGGATGAATGGCTAACTAGAATAACCAATGTAGAGAAGTCCTTAAATGACCTGATAGAGCTGAAAACCATGACATGAGAACTACGTGACAAATGCACAAGCTTCAGTAGCTGTCTCAATCAACTGGAAGAAAGGGTATAAGTGACTGAAGATCAAATGAATGAAATGAAGCGAGAAGAGAAGTTTAGAGAAAAAAGAAGAAAAATGAACAAAGCCTCCAAGAAATATGGGATTATGTGAAAAGACCAAATCTATGTCTGATTGGTGTACCTGAAAGTGACGAGGAGAATGGAACCAAGTTGGAAAACACTCTGCAGGATATTATCCAGGAGAACTTCCCCAAACTAGCAAGGCAGGCCAACGTTCAAATCCAGGAAATACAGAGAACGCCACAAAGATACTCCTCGAGAAGAGCAACTCCAAGACACATAATTGTCAGATTCACCCAAGTTGAAATGAAGGAAAAAATGTTAAGGGCAGCCAGAGAGAAAGGTCGGGTTACCCACAAAGGGAAACCCATTGGACTAACAGCGGATCTCTCAACAGAAGCTCTCCAAGCCAGAAGAGAGTGGGGGCCAATATTCAACATTCTTAAAGAAAAGAATTTTAAACCCAGAATTTCATATCCAGCCAAACTAAGTTTCATAAGTGAAGGAGAAATAAAATCCTTTACAGACAAGCAAATGCTGA